>NC_138183.1:177749347-178349347 GCF_964194105.1 Spermophilus citellus
CAAATCATTGTAGGGTTAAGCTCAGAATAAAGAAAGAAAAAAAAAGGGAAGAAAGGAAGCAAACAAGCAGGGATAAAAGATGGAAGGAAGGAAGGAAAAGAAGAATGGAGGAAGATTTAAGAGGAGACAAGGGAGGCAAGGGGAGCAAAGGGAATTCGGCAGCAATATATAAAAACATTTCATGAGAGCTGCGGTTGTGGCTCAGTGGCAGAGTGCTTGCCTTGCACGAATGAGGCACTGGGTTCGATCCTCAGCACAATATAAAAATAAAATACATAAAATAAAGATATTGTGTCCATCTACAACTGTAAAAATATTATTAAAAAAAAACATTTCATGAGTTACATCATCTGCATCATGCATAGGGACAACAGAGTGAAGTAAAAATTCATAGAGATGTGTTATAAGAGGGGATTATTTCTTTTAAAGTTTTCTTAAATGCTATTGTCCCCTTATAACAATAGTTAAAAGAAGGAAGACACTCCATATCCCCTTATTCCAAATTAGCTAGCAGAGAGAGCAAGCTTTTTTATTCTTTCTTTTGAAAAGTATCCTTTTAACCTCCCTTTGTACTTTACCCCACCTCTGCTGTGATTCTTCCAGACAGACTCAAGGGCAGCAGGAGCAGGAGTGGCTTCTAGACAGTACAATAAGTTTATTTGAGCCTGGCTCATTCAGCACTTTTTTTCCTTTTTTTCTTAACACCTGGATGCCAATTTTGTACACACTTCCCTGGTGTGCCTTACATAATAGCTAAGCTAGAGGAAAGAAAAACCACTGCTGCCCCCCGTCTGTGTGTTCTGGCAATGTGCAGTGGCTCTGGTTCCCATAATCAGAAGCCATGCTGGGCTGGTTCACTGGTGGGGGTCCAAGGAGGTTGGGAGGTCTGAGGCTTACAGTGGCAACTCATAGTTTGGATCCAAAAGGAAGGATAATGATGCTTTATGATTATAGCTACGCATGTAACACACAATAGAGAATGAACCAATTATGGGTTCCTTCTGTTCATTTTAATTCATGTAAGTATGGCTTACAGCCTAAATTACTTTTATAATTATACCTCCATTCTTTACTTCACTAGCTCCTCCATTTTCACTCAATAAAATTCCATGCTAGCTGCGTAATAACAGAATCCCATTGTAATATAGTTATTGGGTCTTTGCCAGCCACCCCTTCACCCAGACTCACCTCCAGTAGTCCTTCAAGCATACATTCTTTTTCATTACATATGTTTAGCTCCTGGAACATAAAACACTCTGGTGTATAATACATCCTCAATAAACTTATATTAATTAAAATAATTTAAATATGAATTTGAGAGTGTTTTCAGAAGGGGTTGATATGGTATGATAGCCTAAGTAAAGTTTACAAAGACAGCCAAGTGCAAATAAACAGGTTTTATGCCTATCTTCTCCATAGACATAAGCTGGCACAAAATCGCCCACAGTGATCTAATTAAAAATATTTTATTCCATTTCCTCAAGTTGTGAGGCCCCTTTAACATTACTTATTTTCTGTTGTTTCTCTTTAATTTTTTAAAATACCTTCACCATTTAGTTTTTATCCCCTACCAAAAACTGGCCAGTGCCAAAAAAGAGAAACTTCTACGCAGAAGAAAAAACAAAAAATTCTGCTAGTTTTCATAATTGAACACTTTTTTTTTTTTTTTGCTAAGGACAAGCATGTTCTCTAATGATAAATACATATTATTGCTTTGTTTTCAAATTCTGATAATTTGATATGCTTTTCCTTTTCTCAAATTACACCTAAAATTATAGGTAGATTGATAGATATATCTATATCTGTGTGTGTGTATATATATAATATATATAATATAATAATATAATATATAAATATATTTATATATATTAGAGCAGCATTATTTTTAAGAACACCTACATATTATAATATTGGGACCAAACCACCATAGAATTTTTTTTTCTCTTTTGAATTGCTGTTGCTACGTTCAGGTATGCTTCTTTTACCCGTTATGTTTGCCAAGTTAGAAAGCCAATGGTGCTCTGCCAAAGAAAACTTCTCCCCATGACAATGTTTTCTCTAGAGACCAGAGTAGCCATGAGTTGATTATTTCAACAAAGAGTCTGGATAAATTAGTAATTCACAAAAGTCAATTCTAAGTAGAGAAATTATACTCAGTGGTTTTGTGCTACATCCCCCCCACACTTAAAAAATCTTATTAATCATGTTTCACTCATCCAAGAACACTCTGGAGCACTATGCCTTGAAAAATGCATGACATATTAGAGATAAAAACATTTAAAAAATCAACCACATATTGCCTTCTCTAAAGCAGTTCATAGCCTAGAAGGTACAGGAGATTGGTTCATGATGTTTCCTAGTAAGGAACCCTGACCATTTTTGAGCTGATGGAACAGAAATATCTCCAAAGCAAAATATGTTTCGCCTCGTCTTGAGCTCCTTTTTCCCTCTCCTCTCCGCTCTCCTCTCCCCCAGCAGTACAAGTCATGAATAATAGAAAGGTCACTCTGCCCTATCTCCCCTGAAAAGTACATGATAAGTCCTTTATGTTTCAGGTTTCCTGCCCTATTACCTGGAGGAAGAGAGGTTAAACAGAGAGTTCAAGGAGAATCTCAGCAGATAGGCTATGCTGGGTCTTGTCCTCAGGTTATTTCTATTAGTTTACATTCTTTCATCAAATCATGCTTCTTTACTACTATTCATCACTTTCATTAGGCTTAATATGAAATATAGAGTTTTTGGATTTGTGTATTTTTTCCTCTTTGTTCTTGAGATTAAACCCCAGGCCTGATGCAAGCTAAACAAATGCTGCAACACTGAGCTATGTTAGCAGTCATTTTTGTTTGACTTTGAGACAAGGTCTAAGTTGTGCAGGCTTTGAGATCCTCCTGAGTAGCAAGGATTATAGGCATGTACCGGCCTACCCTGCTGGGCCTTTACTTAAAAGTTTGATTGAATAAATTTTTCATGCTTTTATCATGTGAATTTGTCTTTTATGTAAAAGCTTCAGCCATGAATATCTTGATGGGTGAGGAAGAGATATTGTACTTTCTCCTCTATGTAGAGAAGAACATGAACCAACTGACACAAGATCATCCACTAAGAGTTATAATGCCTGTCAAGTATTTAGGACATTACTGGAGGACACATCTAGAAACTCAAAAATAAGCAACCAAGGAGTTAAATCTTAAAGGTGTTATTGGGTTTAACTAAGATAAATGAGGAAAGGAAAATTATAAAGAAAGGAACGGAATGGGCAGCTTGAAAGGACTTAGAGAAAAGATAAATTTGGAGAACTTTCTGGATGATGTAGAGATAGGTGGCAATTAAATAAAAAATGATCATCTTTTATATCTTTAACATTAATTGTAAGCAAAAGATTTATCAAAGGATTAAATAGGGGAGTAACGTGATGAATGAACTTGTTATAATGATTACAGTAAAGTAAAAAAATTATGAGATATAATGACAACTTAGTTTTAAAAAATGGAAAAACCTAGTAGTATGCCTAGTGCACAGTAGACAAGTACATAAATCATTTGTAAACAAACGGTAGGAAGATCAGGATAATAAAAGGACACATTAATAAGAAATATATACATTAGACATGTAGAATACACAGACATTGAGGAGCTGATGTATTTGGGGACTCTTTTCTAAGTTTCTGATTTGTTGGACTATGTTGACTGAGATACATTACACTGGATTAAGCAAACCAGTAGGAGGACAGACTGTCAGATAATTCTGGTATATGCCTGTTGAATTTGGATGTCTTCATTGCATACAGAAAGTTAATTATAATGCAATGCATTAGTCAGCTTTCTATTAATATAACAAATACCTAATATGATTAATTTGTGGAGTGGCAGAGCAAAACCACTCATCTCTTGACTAGGAAGTTAGAGAGAGGTGTGGTGAGGGGGAGACTGACACCACATGAGGTCATTGAAAGGCATACTCCCAGTGACCCATGACCTAAAGATCTCTCAGTATGTTCCATCTCTGAATGTTTCTCCAACCTCCCAATAGTCCCTCCTTGGGGACCAAGCTTTTGGGAGACACCTAAGACCTCAACTACAGCATACGGATGTCAAAAGTAAGGACTGAATTAAATTTCAGATGAGATAGACATTTGTATTTAGGAATCAAATATTTGAAATCCTTGGTATAAATAGCATAGCTTAGAGCAAGGTTAATATAACCAAAAAAGGGCTCAGTATAGAATTTTGGATAAAATAACACTTAAATGAATGGCTCCTTAGCAGTAGAAAAATCAACCATAAAAATAAGAGAAAAAATCAAGAAAATATAATGCTTAAAAATGCACACAAAAAACGGATAATCCCAGAAAATAGGGTATTATTTAAAATGTCATGCATTTGGGAATGCATATTGATGAATATTCACTTGAGATTAATTTTAAAAATCTCTTCAGCAGTCTTAATAAAGAACATGGATTCCTTATTCATGAGATTGGATCAAAAAGCAAGAATGGATTTGTGCATGGAGAAGGTCACTATAGGGCAGAAAATTTAATTGTTCGATACTGTATTTGAGATATGATATGAAATTGTATGTTAAAATGGAGAGAAGTAGAAATTAGGCAGTGGCATACAGTAGAGTTGAGAACTATAGAGTGAAATGACTGAAACACAGAGGAAGCTCTGGTTGTAAAAGATCAGAAACGATTAGAGACAAAGTAGAAATACATAAAAGGTGGCTCAAAATATTAAAAGAATTATGCTACTTTAATGACAAGTGGTTCTTTCCTACAAGTACTGAACATTTTAAACAGCCTATGAATATTCAGTCCTATCCAAGAATTATGGTACAAACTTGGTTTTCTTGACTGAAATTTAATAATTATAATTTTAAAAAAAGGAACTTCTTCAAATATACTTTCATAAGTATCACATGAATTTACATAGAAAAGAGCAGTCCCTGGGATCAATGAGATAATATAACATAATATGTGGCCATTTGGTTATTTCTCCCTGCATCATGATCTCATGGGACAAGATTTTTATATTTCTCATGGAGATCCCTTGCATTACCTGCCACATTACCAACTATCAACTGGCTGTGAATTAAATTAAAATCCTCACATTGTGATGATCCAATGAATCAAAAACTTGATTAACTAAAAATTAATTCATGTTATCTTAGCTGCTCCTATAAGTTGGCACTGCCTACTAAGGCCTAAATGTGAATGAAAATTTGAAGATTAAAGAATGTGTGCATGCATGAAAAAAAGTCAATAAACATGCACATAATTTTCTATAGGTTAGCAGTCTTATGAAGAGATCCACTACACTTTCCAAATTCCAGAACTGGAAGAATCGAATTTTGAGCCATCCACATTCAAACATGTTATGGAGCATTCTCCCAAGATCTTGATGTGATCTGGTGACTTGAAAGTAGTGATACTGAGCAAAATTTAAAAATATTTTAGGATTTCTACTGTACATGGACTAGCACAAATATATCTTTTAATTGCATCATAAAATCTAGTAGAAAAATCCAAATAATGGATAAGCAAAATCTCTGGCTCCAAGCATTAGAATAAAGTTTTATATATTCTCCATAAAAATTTGTCTTGCCTGATCAACTAGACCCCTTTAAATACGTGAAGGCTAAGAATTTATGGATTTAATTGTCATGAGACAAATAGGAAATGGTCTTGAAAACAGAAATGATTGTCTCAAATTTAGAAGTATAATAACATGAAATATAAAACTTTGCTGAAGCTTTAAGCTGCTTAATAATTTATGAACATTTGTTAGAGGTATTTTCACATAATTTCCTTTTACTACACACAAGAAAGAAAGAATTTGGAAAAAAAAAAACATTGAAAAAATAAAAACTTACCTCTTTTTTCCTTCCTCCCACCTGTGTGTTTCTCTATGTACTCTACAGAATGAGGTGAGCAATTAAATTATAAAAAAAATTCAAGATTCAGTGGAAGTTTTCTTAAAGTGATTTTGTATGATATAGAATGAAATCTAGATGTGCCTGTTTTGCATACATTTGCCTCCTTGTATACACAAACATGCAGATATACACATATCATATGTTTCTGTTTAAGCTATTTAATTCCATATTGTTTATAGTGCATCTTGTGTCACAAGAAGTCCAAATTAAATCTCCATACTTTTTCTTTATAATTATATATTATAAGCAGAAATATAATCATTTAATGTAGTAAATATTCATCCTTCAGTACTCTTAGGGATTGATTCCAAAATCCTCCCAGATAACAAAGTCTGCAGATGCTCAAGTCACTTATATAAAATAGTGTGATATTTGTATATAACCTAACCTGTCCACATTCTCCCATACACTTTAAATCATTTCTGCATAACATATATTAACTCATACAATGTAAATATTATGTAAATAGTTGATGTACTATATTTTTAGGGAATATTAACAAGAAAATGCCTGTACATATTCATGGCAGATACAATTTTCTCCCAAATACTTTTGGAGAGATACTTTAGAAGACTCCAAGGATGCAGAACCCATAGATACTAAGATCAACACTGTCTTTATTAAAATTAAAATACCACTCACTCTAGAGTGTGAGTTTAAGTGCAGAACTAATTTACTTTTGAGAAAATGATGTGACTCCATTTTTGAAAACAGCTTCTATCTCAAAGCCTGTCCAAGGAAGGGGGCATGACCCTTGTTCTTGGAAAAACCCACAGAGCACTCCTAGGCACATAACCAACCTGCTGAGTTGTTTGTCTACAAAAATAACAGAAGAGATATGCGGCACCAGGTGTTCCTGACTCAGTTAGGCTAGGTGAGGACCCATAGCAACCCCCTAACAACCACCAATCAGCATGAGACAGGGAAAACTCCTGGATGCCAGATAAGCCCCTAGTAGTTTATGGTGGTTGATAACATATTGGGAAACCATGTAGTTTAGCATGTACACCCCTCGTGGATTAAACCAATCAGTTCAAACGAATCCCCCTCTGGTACTAACCAATCACCCCTACCCAACTTGTTCCTGCCAATGAATGTGCTAATCAATGTTAAGAGTTGTTGTGTGACTTTCCCGTGGTGTGAAATGACTTGCTGTGTGATGTTGTGACACATAGAGTATCCCCCCAAAACTTATGTAATCTCACTGAACAAAGGACCGGGACTCACTCCCTGAAAACATCGGAAACGGTTGTGAGTCCAGGCTCGAGCTTGCAATAAAGACTCTTGTATGATTGCATTGGATTCAGCTCCTGGAGGTCTATTGGGGTCCCAATAATCTGGCAATACACTTTGAGAGGTAATAAGTATTAAAACTTAGTTGAAGTTTTTATTTATTTAGTCATACACAAATAGACAATCATATCTGTTAGAACAATGAGACCAGGCTGGACACAAACTTCACAGATCATTTCAGTCTTTCTTAGGAACAGGACTACACCTACAGGAATGGACCTACTTTCCTGGTGGAAAATGAGCCACTGAACAAAGGAAGGTACTGGGGTTATGTAGGTTATACTGAGAGGTGACTTAATTAATGACCGTGTCAGTTTGGGCACTAGGAATTTAGGGTCTGTTTTACTGGGCAAAATGGGAGGGAGTCTAGGGTCAACAGTCAGTCTCTGGGATGCATCTCACCGGACCTGATGGAGGGCCTGGGTAAGTGGTTGGCATCTGGAAAGGATTTGTTTATGGAAGGATTAATGCTTTGGCCTCTCCCCAGAGACTGCCTTTCTAGGTTTGATGGACACCTCTTCCCCAGGGTTTGTTTTATCACCAGGAAAGAATGTATTGGGAAAGGACCAATGCTCTCAATGTATGACTTTCCTTCTCATTCCCCTTTTCCCAAGTCTTACTATTTGGGGGTTTTGTCATTTTCCATATGTAATAATATCCATCCTATAAAAGGGGAAATTCTATGTGATGTAATAGAATCTTGACTTAACATATCATAAATTCAAAGATACATTTATAAGAATTAGGTAAGGTTAAAGGAAACCAAAAGAACTAAGGAAATTCCCTGGGTCCAGCTTTAGTGTGAACCTTTCTTCCCTCACATTTGAAATGGCAAAGTTAAGAAACTTAGCTTCTCAGTAAGTTGCTTGGCCTTTAATACAGTACAGGAATGCAGAAAATGCTAGTTGAAGCCCAACAGAGATAGAGTCCAGGGGAGAACATTCCACGTGGTCATTTTAAAGTAGCACTGAAGAAAAATGGGATTTAAACACATAGGCTAGTTTGTTCACCCCTTCCACCCTCCAGTCTCCTCCCTAACAAGGGAGTTTGCTGGTTGATACATCTCATTGAAATGAATTTGAGTCACAATCATGACAAAATATGGCAAGCAGTTCTCAAAAGGCAAATTAGTCCTGGAATGGACTGAGATTATATTTGTCTTTTTAATCATATTTTCCTTCCTTGATAAACTAATGTCAACTGTATTTCATGCTTACTATTTATTTTATAAATAAATGATTCTCCAAAAACTTATTGTATCTATGAGATGTTACTATTATTTTGTTATACATTAAAGATAATTCTAATTATTAAATGGTCTATCCCCAAATTAATAATAATTCCTATTTGCTTTTTACTCTATTAGTGTCTTATAGTTATACATAGCATTGGGTTTATTTTTACATAATTATACAATCATGGAATATAATTTGCTTCAATTCAGCCACCAGTACTTTCTGTTTTTCTCCCCTCTCTCCTTGTTCCTTTTCCTCTTCTCTAGTGGTCTTTCTTCTTTTTATTTATAGGTTTTTAAGATTAGTTCATTATAGATATACATAAATGTGAAATTCACTGTGGCAAATTCACATATTGTATGCATTATAATACACACATGCATACATACAATAATTCAGTTTCAATAGGGTTTTACTCAGTCATAAAGAATATAGCATTTGCTGATGGCAGAGATCAGTGTGCTAAGAGAAATAAGCAAGACCCAGAAAGTCAAGGCTCAAATATTTTCTCTCATATACAAAAGTTAGACCAAAATTAACAAACAAACAAACAAACAAAAAAAAAAAACAGAGCTGGGGATCCCATGAAAATAAAACTGACCAAACTATCCTTTGTATTTAAATCCCATTTTTCTTCAGTGCTACCTTAAAATAACCTGCTGTGCTGCTATTTATTTCTTTCTATTTGAAGTTATACCACAATATATTTATTCTATTACATTTTTAAGTTCCCCAAATGTTGTATTTTGAAAACTTAACTTTTTAGTATCCTTCTGCTTTACTTTGGAGGGGTTTAGATTTCCTTAATTTGGTAGGATTAAGAATTTTTACTTTCCCCCAGGATTTTCATTTAGGATTTGATGATAATTCTTTCTTTGTTATTTTAAATATATTCATTTTATAGTTGTTCAAATTTTATATACATAGTTTATATTGCATATTATTGCCCAAATTTAAGATTCTCAGAAAGAGTGTATGATCATATTTTTGTTAACAAAAAATGCTCACTAAGCAATGCAGGTATAATTATTGAAGTATTTCTATTACATGTGCATGTATATAGTTGATCAGAACATAAGAGACAGAATGTCTGATAGTGTGTTATGAGAATTACCTAATGTTTTTAGGAAACCAAAGTAATGAAAGAAAGAAACAACATATATTATAAGTAGCTAATTTGTGTCTTTCTTAATAGACCAAAAAAAAACTAAAACAATATAATAATTTATTTTCCGGAAATTATTCTTATTGAAAATTGCAGACAGTAATTCTCTACTTGACTTTCTGAACGCACTTTAGTTTCTTGAATGATTTCAAACTAAAGATTTGCCAAATCTTATTGAATATTATAACTTACTAGATATTTGTACTATAAAAGAGGGGCTTTCTTAACCCATGGTCTATGGAGCATTAGAGATCTCTGGATGAATTTCAAAAGGTCTATGAATCTTCTTAAAATTTTATCAAAATTTTGTATAAAATAGTACATATATTTGCATATTTTTAAAGAATCCATATTCCATCCAAGGTTAAGAACTTCCTTCACATGTATTAAATGATAAGTAAATGCTTCTTCCTATACAAACTAACTGGATTTATGTGACAAAAATAAAATAAGATTACAGTACTTAAGTGCAGCATAGGGCAAGGAGCAAAGACTTCTTTCATTTCAGAGAACCTGGTTTTGAATTCTACCCTTTCACTTAATAAATGTGACTGGACTGATCTCAGTTTTCTGCTCTCTTAAATAAGAATAAAAATAGTACCTTCTCCAAAAGGCTTCCCATGAGAAATACATGAGTTCTGTTTGCAAAGAACTTGGTAGAATTGTCACATCTACATGCTGCTTGTCAAATGTCATCTGTAGGCATGCACATGGTTAACTGGTTTTTCTATATAATATTTATCTTTTCAATTAATGTAAAAAATAGTCTTTGTTATGTATAATTCTCTGGGTTAAATAAGAAATCTAGTGAATAAAAGATATTCTCTGATCTCAGTTTGTGATTCTATAATACAGTTAAAAATAAAAGTAAACAAATGTACATACATACATAATTTTAAAGTTTCAATTTCTTTTTAAAAAAATTACAAATTTGTATTGAAGAAACCAGAGAAGTATATTGTGAGAGGAGCTCAGGAAAGACCTTCCTGAGAAAGAAACATTAAGTTCAAATACTGATGATGAGAAGGAAGAGCCAGGTTGAAAGAAGAGTTTTCTAAACATGAGTATACCAAAGTCTATGAGAGGAGAGAGATGGAATGTTTTTGAGGAATTGAACGAATGCTAGATTTGCTCAAGCACAATGAACTCCATAAGAAAGGGGAATAGTGAAATGGTCGAATGTTGAAATCATATCAATAAATAGATATACATAAATAGATACAGACATACGCTAGAAGAAATTTGATTGATTGTGGAGGCTGACAAGGCAGGTCCAACATCTGCAGGACTGCCCATTAAGAAGAATAGGCTGGTATTGCCAAGCATGAGCTGAAGCTACAGTCCACAGGTAAAATTTCTCCTTTAGAGAAGCCTCAGTTCTCCTGTGAAGATGTTTCAACTAATTTCTTTCAGCTCCCACCTAGATTATCTAGAATAATCCCCTTTACTTAATGTTGACCAATTACAGATGTGAAGCACATCAGCACAATACCTGCACAGCAATACCTAGCTTATTGTTTAATTGAATAACTAATGACTAGCTAAGTTAACAAAATTTACCATCACAATGATATCAAAGCTTCAAGATTTTATGGTACAGGAAAACATTAAAAAAAAAGGAAGGAGCTGACTTTGGTAGATGGATTTGCTTTTATTTTCGTTATATAAATCTACCTTATTCTGCAACAGAAAAAAAATATGTATTCTGCATTGTCACTTAACACACACATTAAATAATTATAAATAGAAAATCGTTTCTTAAATGGTATATATTTAGTTCTTTGAACAATGAACTTTTCTTTCTTTCTTTTATTTAAATTATATTCCCACTGTCATGGAACAGGCCTATTTTATGAAATGGGGGAAACACTAAATGATGCCTTCTCCACTGCTCCTTCCATCTGACATTCTCTATATTAAACCAGTCAATTACTACATATAAGAGGTTCTAATTGTTAATGCAGGTCCATTAAATGTGAAGGGCATAGGCTCAGTAACATTACCACAATGTGCTTGACAGCAGGTGTTATGAAAAAACCACCAGAGTGATCTTAGGCAATTAAACTCATTTTTCTATGCCACAGTTTTCTCCTGCAAAAGAAATGTAATGGTGCTTACTTCATAGAATCATTTTGAGGTTAAAAATGTAAAGTTTAATACATGTAGCTCACAAGAGCTATTCAATAAATATGAGCTCTGATGTATTGCTACTATTTTTTTCCTATTTGTCCTGTCTCAATTTCAGAGGATCATCTTCTGGCTTTGAGTGGCAAGTATTGCCATTCATGGCAAAGGAGAACATACCCCAAAAGGGCTTTATCTAAGGACACAAAGCTTCTACCACAGAATACACAAATTGCTGGGGTATTCTTTAAAAAATTGCCTATCCATAAACCTTTTGTTCCACTCGGAACTCAGCTTCCCGAGTTGCTGAGATTACAGGCATGCACCACCAAGCCAGGCACTTCTTGTGTTATATGTGGAAACTGTGTTTTTCAAATACTATATGACTATGTAATAGTATACATATGATTAACATACTTTCAATATCTTTGCAGTTTGCGAGTATATTTTTGTTTTTTGTAAAGACTCAAGTACTGAGGTATTTTCATCTCTCTGAAATATTCACCTGATCCGTGTTTAATATTCTAACAATTCTTTTTTTGTTGTTGTTCAACTACACAAATGAGTTAATTTTTAAAGAAATTGACTCAGTACATTAAATTTTGGAGGTCACATCTGAATCATTTATACTTTCAAGTTGATAAGTCAACTCAAGCCATTGATCTTGACAGATTATATTCAAACTTTTTTTTTAAAGTGACCATCTTTAATACTTTACTAAGTTATGTAAATCATGCACTATTTCATCCAGTTTGTTTCCATTTTAATAAAAGTTAATTTAAAAAATTGCGTAGTATTTGGGCTGGGGATGTGGCTCAAGCGGTGGCAGACTCAACCTGCATGCGCCGGGTGCTGGGTTCAATCCTTAGCACCACATAAAAATAAAATAGAGATGTTGTGTCCATCGAAAACTGAAAAATAAATATTAAAAAAAAGTTCTCTCTCTCTCCTCTCTCTCTCTCTCTCTCTCTCTCTCTCTCTCTCTCTCTCTCTCTTTAAAAAAATTGCATAGAATTTAAAAATGCTACCTTTTTGATTATGGAGGAAGTATATTAAGAATGTTATGGCAGAAGAATGGATGGGGCTGAGGATTCCTCTGGCCCAACATAGCAGGTTGCAGAATGGGGATATCAGGCTGACTGCTTTAGAACTACTTAACAGAGCATATTTAAAATGATTATTGACTCATACACCTATTCTTTCTATAATCAAATCTCCAAGGGTAGTGGCTTGAAATTTCTGATTCAAATAAACCTGAGTATCTCTTATTCCAGGCTAGATTTGGCAATCAAGCATCAAATCAATCTTAAACAATTAATGAGGATACAATATCTGGTTCAGGGTAAGGGCCTGTTTAACCTAGAAGAACCTGCAGAAGAGTTTTTGCAAAGTGGCTGTACCATTTTACACTCCCGAACATAATGTATAATAATTTGAATTCCTCCTTATTCTTAACAGTATTTTCTGTTGCCATTCTGTTGTTTGTCCGGTTGTTGGTTAGTTGGTTTGGGCCTTTGTTTTGTTTTATTTACCTTTCTAAGTAGTATAGGTGTATCTGAAGTCCAGTTATTTTTGTCTTTTCTTTTACTCTATGGCTTGCCTTTTCATATACTTATACTTTTGTGAAACAGAAGATTTTAACTGGATAAATTCCAATTAATAATTTTTCCTTAATAGATCAAAAACATTTTCTTCTCTATGGGATGACTCTTACTCCTAATTCTATGTCCTTAGTAAATATGCAGCTACTGAGATTTATAACTTTTTCTTGTGTTATATTTGTTGTTGCTTTAGGTTTTTTTATTATTATTATTTTTAGTTTGAGACAGGGTCTTGCTAAGTCCCCAGGCTGGCTTTGAACTTATGATCCTCTGGACTCAGCTTCCCGAGTTGCTGAGTCCAGTTACAGGCATGCATCACCAGGCCAGGCACTTCTTGTGTTATATGTGGAAACTGTGTTTTTCAAAAAATAAATTCTATTTTACCTAATGTGTCAAAGTTACTGGCACAAAGTTGTTCACATTTAATATCTTTTTGAGACTTTTAGGGTCCACAGTGATAGCTCCATGAATATTTTTCATAGCAGCAATGTATTTCTTCTATCACTCTTACTTGATTTGATTTGCTAGTGGTTTATCAATTGTATAATCTTTGAAGAACACACTTTTAGCTTCATTGATTTGTCCATTGATTTCTACTTCTACATATATTATTGCTTTCCTCATACTGATTTTCTGTTTAATTTGCTAGTTCTTCCTTTTTTTTCTGCTTCTCAAGATGGAACTATAGATAATTGATTTTAAATCTTTCTTTCTTTTAATTATAAGTCTATAATCCTGTACATCTTCTGTATAAACACAGGTTTATGGCACTTCACAAATATTATGTTTTTCTTTCATTATCATTTAGTTCAAATTAATTATCAGTTTCCCAATTGGCATATTATTTAACTCAGAAATTATAATTGCATAATTTTATTATCTACATGTTCTGGTGCTTTGTAGGTATGGTTTGGTTGTTTCACTTTAATGTATTTCTGTTATGATCATAGAAGACAGTGAATGAGTTTAAACCTTAAAAAATAATTGATATTGTTTTATGGGAATGTACATTATCTCTCTTCATATTATATATGCTTAGAAAAATACACTTAGAAAAATGTGTATTTTGAAGTTGTTCATATGTGGTAATCATTGTGTCAATTAAGTAGTATTGTTTTAGGATTGCTCAAATCTTCCCTATCATTACTTTGTCTGTCTTTTTTTTAAGTAATAAGTGAGAGAGAATTAAGAAAATTCACAAAAATAATTATGAATTTCACTGTCTTAGATTCATCAATTTATCACTTATGAATTTTGAAGCTCTATTATTAATGCATATACATTTAGAACTATGTTTCTCAGTTAATTCACTCTTAAATTACTATATAATAAACTTTTTATCTTTGATAACACTTTATTCAGGAATCTACTTTGCCTGGTATTCGTGTAGTTGCTTTAGCTATCCTGTGATGATTTTTGCCTGATATATTTTTGTTTGTTTTTTCATTATTAAACTCGTTGTGTATTCAGATTTTAACTTGGTTATGTTTGTTTATAGAGACCATCTAATTATATCTTCCTGTTTTATCCAATCTAAAAATTTATGACTTTTAATCAGAATGTTAGATGCATTTACATTTGGTTTAATTATGGACAGGGTTATGGTCAAGCTCAACATTATGTTGTTTGTTTATTCTGTCCTTCCTCCTCCCTCCCTGCTTTTTCTTAGAAATATTTTTGTATTGTGTTTAATTTGTTTGTTTTCTTTTCAGACTTTTACATTTTTAAAAAAAATTTCCCATAGGGCTCGTTTTTATCATTTTTAACCATTTTCTGAAACTCATCACTTTAATTTACCCCTTTTATTATTGTGGTAGAATCTTAATTTCACAAACTCAACAAATATCATATTGAATATCTCAATTCATATCTATACTGGATTTCAAATATCATTTTAATGTATAATACATCATTTAATGAATAATGCTTTTTTATACTCACAGTATTCCTATATGATAAATATGCTGGAAAATTGTTTCTGCTTTTGCCATCTGAGATTTGAAATGTCAGTTTCCAGGATCCCACCATAAGAGCATTTGGAATATGATTTTGTATGCTTTTTGAACTTCCTAAGTGATACTGATGTATAGCTAGGTTTGAGTCATTGTTTCTTATCATGCATGTATCTACAGATGTAAACATGGATAATTCTTACAAAGATATAAAAAAATTATCATCAAAGTATATTAACTAAAGAAGTTTCTTTCCCCATTTTAAAGCTGTGTATTGCAAAGTATCTCTACCCTTGAACTAAAAGTCTTTGGTATCCTATTCGGATCATTTAAAAAATTGTGCCACAGTAATGGCTTAAAATTGTTGGAGAAGACTCACTAAAAGAAAAAAAAAAAGGTTTGAAAAGGACTTCATGTATTAGAAATGTATTTGTTCTCACAAGTTTAATCCATATGGTAGAAAAAATTATGTTTCCTAATTCTCTATTTAACTTCAGGATTTAAAATCATGTTTAAATAGCCATTACATTTAGAATGTATTCACTAGAATTTTAGCATTTCTGAAGCAGCATAGACTATCAGGGTAGCAGCTATTTCTTTCTCTGAACTCATTCTGCCAAATTGACATCCTCTCTAGGGATTGAGATAAGAAGGTGTTGTTTGATTTATTGCTGGTTAAAGAACATTGAATAGAGAACCTGGTGGTGGGCAAGAAAATTATACCAAACACATTAGGACAGAGATCTCAAACATAAGTGGAGACATACATGCCAGAAGGGGAAATAATTAAACAAAAAACTGTATTCTTCAAACCAATTAATCAAGTACTCTGGATTTCCATGTAATTCTTCCAAAAATATCATAATTCCATTGAAGCCCTCTGTAGGATTCAATTATGAAGATGGATTCATATAGCATTTCAAAGGATGCATACAGGATGAAGCTGTCAAATGTCACATTATTTCAAGTTATGCTGGGTCTGTTTCTTAGGAAACAATAGTATAGGTAATATCTGAGTTTTCTTTAACTCTATTTCTTTGAAGAAAATTTCAGGGTTTTTAGACTGAATTCACAGTGTTCAGACTAACATCCTAGATATAATGGGGAAAAAAGTTAACAAATTTAAGTCATTATCTTGATAATGAAAACCTAAAAATAATAGAAGTCTCAGGTTCCATTTTATGAAGAAATCAAACACTTTGAGACCTCAAATCCTGTGTGTTGCTTCAGTGATGATGTGTGACTATCCACCCCACCAGATTTTGTAACATTTATGTATATGTCACTTAATAATAGTATAATACTACATTTCCATGAAAAACTAGCATAAAATATGAACAATTATTTATTATTTCTCATGACAATATAACAACTTTTATGAGACATAAGGCTTATATTTTAAAAGAAACTCAGAAGTAAATGTTGCTTATCTCTATCCTTTAGGAAAAGAAATTAAGAAATCAAAACTATTTTGAATGAAATTAAAAAGATTCAAGGTCTAAAATTAAACAATAAAATTAAGCATATATTAAGGTAAACTAAGTAACTTTAAATTGATTTTAAAATGTCTACAATTGAACAGAAAAATATATGTATCCAAATATTTATTATAACATTTGACTTTATAATGGGCCAAAGTACTATACAAAAACAAAATTATTGTCATTTAGCATTTTATGGTGTTAAGAGAAAAATGGTTATTAATATTTTCCTTATTATTTTCTGCAAGTGAATGTTAAAGCACAAAGTAGAGATTTGACATTTATTTATCAATATAAACATTGTCTGATGAATGAATTATTTGATAAGATACAATAGTCTGAAAAATTCCAGAAAAGCCAAGTTTGACCATTGAAGTTATTTTAGTAAGATGTGTTTTGCCCTGGAAACTTAAAGAGTAAGCAAGGTATGTTATGAAAACCAATAATTTAGATTCAGGAAGTACTTCATTTTAATCTAAGGCAGTTGTGACATAAAGGAGAATATTATTTGAGCTTTTCTATCATCTCTCTTTATATATGTATTTAATTAAATATATATGTATTAATTATACATATATAATTAAATTTCACTTAATGAGAATGAAAATCTCTGTTCAGGTACAAATTAACCAGCATTTTAAATAAGTATGATCAGCTATTTTAGAAGTTTATAGTTACATCCAATTAAACTGCCCTCATGGGAACTATTGTGCTTCATGTAACCCATTAGTGTTCACTGAGAATAAATAAATGCACAATACTCTCAATTCTTTCTCCCTATTGTCTTTGATTGGTCTACTTCTCTTCATATTCACTACACTATCTTGACCCCATCAAAAACTTCCTAACTGGTCTCTTCTCAACACTTTGACTTACTATGAATAGCCAGAAATTTTCTGAAAATAGATATCAGATCATATCACCCTCTCTTTAATTGCCTCCCTTTGTAGTAGTAAAATTGGAAATCTTTACCATGAACTAAAAAGTCTCTGAGGATTCTTACTCTGTCACCACATGGTACATGTTAGCTTCAATAGCATTGATCTTTTTTAAAGAGTTATTTTAAGAAATACTCTCCTTTCCAACTAAATATCCTTGATTTGTGTTTCACTTTCTTCCCAGAATACTTCTTTGGCTAAAATACGGGGAGGGCTCCTTTTCCCCCTCTGTTTATATTAAGTATACGCTACCCACAAAGATTTTTCCTGACTACCACATGCAAAAAGCATTTCTGCCAACCCATTTTTCCCCTTTCTCCCTATCTCCCATCACGCTGTTTTCCTCTGTCACAGTACAAGGGACATCTAAATTCCAAAACCAAAGATACTAATCTTCTTGGATTCTCTATACAATGACACCTTGGAACCAGAGTATGAATGATAATAGAAAGGGACATCTTTTCTTCCTGAACATGTGCAGGTCATGATACACAGTTCAATATATCCCTACCTTTGCTTATATGACTAGTTTCATTTAAAAGAGTAATAAATTCTCTATGTTTTTTTTTCATTCTAATGTTTCTATCATTCTGGAAACTTCATAAGAATAAAGATTCGTGTCTGTTTATTGTTGTATAAAAAGGCATGTGTGCAAAAGTTTCTAATTAAGGATTTGCTAAAGAACAAATGAAATAATAATTAACAGAGTTGAGTTAGAGAGAAGAAGAAAAAAATTCTACAACTTCTTGGTAGATTTTCTTTTTTCTGGAGAAGTAAATGTGAAAATCCTTGAGAATTTGGGTTAAGGCAATCAAAGAGCTCTATTTCATGAACACTATGTTTAAAATCCTGCAAACATTTTAAATTAAAGCAACATCAATTTGAGATACTCTGAGCAAAATTTCTAAAGTGGAATTCATCTAAAATGGAAATGGTAAATGATAATTAAATCTAGTATGAGTACATTTTTCAGGCTCTGATTTTGATTTTGTTGATAATATCTTCAACCTGCTATGTGGCCAAAAATGGCAAAAGAATTAGGCAACCATTTGCGTTGAGAAGCACACAGACACACAATTAGTTCTTGGCCACAAATGAACCATGCTAGTACTGGTGGTTAGGTAACACTAGTGTCTAAAACTAGCGGCTAGTGTACTGGATTTTCATTAGCTCCATATTTTTGATGCTTTCATTTCTTCAATTATGTGGAGTATTGATGCTTTTAAATTAAGTCTGAATGTCTTGAAAAGGGTATTTTGACTGTACAATTCAAGTATTACAGGACATTTTTAGCAGTTAACAAAAGAAGACAAGAAAAAAACATAGGGTATTCTCTTACAACAATTTTAACCCCCATCATCTATAACATTCTCTTTTATATTGCCTTCTAAAAAATTTCAATAGCACTTAACATCTCTGATATGGATGCATTTTCCCCCCAGTACTGGTGATTGAATCCAGGAGCTTGCACAAGATAAGAAATAATTCTACCACTGACCTGCAAACCCAGCCCTTTTATTTTATTTTGAGACAGGGTTTTGCTGCCCTCAACCTTGCAATGCTCCTGCCTCAATCTCCCAAATAGCTAGAACAGATGTGCACCACCACTCCTAGCATAATATGGGTATTTTACAGAGCAAACATAGTATTATATGTCAAAAACTATTTTACATGAGCTCAAGTTGATTTTAGTTGTGGGCAAAAAGAAATTTTACATTGGAAACATCTTAGGCATGGACTACACAGAAGAAAAATAGGATAAAACATAATTCAGTTCAAATTAATACCTAAGACATTAAGTACTAAAACTATAATAGTCCTGGGTAAACAAACTATTTCCCTGTAGGTCATATCCAGCCTATTACTTGCTTTTTAAAATAGAGGTTTATTAGAAATCAGCTATATAAGTCTTCATGTTTCTTTTCATATTCATATGCTTTGCCTAGAGTTGCTTTTGCATTAAAAAAGTAGTATTGTTATGAAAAAGATTGGCCCATAAAGGATAAGATATTTATCATCTAGTCCTTTAAAAAAAAAGCTTGCCGACCCCTGTCATAGTTCACCGCTCTCACTTTATGCCAAATGGCACTTGATGCATTTAACATCTAATGTTAAGAATTTTCCATAGGCTCCAAATACCAGTAACAGAGCTGAAAAGAAAAACAAATTCTTTAATTTGTTGCACTATGACAGCCATCAGCTAAATGTTACTTAAATAACCTGAAAGAGTAAATCATCTTTCACAAGTCTTATTTGAGCCTCCCTGCATGTATGACAGCTCTTGATCTGGACCGGCGATAAAGAATAAAGATTGGGTCAGCAGTAGTTGACAGTATGTGATTTGAAAGTCTGCTAGGTGGAAGTTCATCAAGCACAGAAATATTATGCCTTCAAAAACCCCTCACACTTGGAAAATAATGTTTGGAGAAAGTAATTCATCAAGTACATACAGATACTGAAAGCTGAGATGAAAGGCAACTTGGGAATCGCACATTCAGTTGAGAACTAAAGGACCTAAAGCCCTGCAGGAATTCAAACATTTAAAGAGGTGACCAAGAGGCTAACAGACACAAAATACAGGCAAAATTGGAAGAAGAAATGGATGAGAGCCCAAAACAGAGCAAGGTTCTTACTTAGGTTTCCTTTATAGACAGGACAATTAGCCTCTCTAGAATTTAGCACTGCAGGCCTCCATGCTGATAGGGAATTATCCAAACAACATTCTTACCTTGCGTATTTGATGACTTGTACTCAATCTCCTGCTTAGACAGCACATCCTTCAAACTCTGCTTGCTTAGATCCTCACTCACATTCTTTCACCATTCTCAGAATTACTGTCCTGAAATTAACCTGCCATTCGTTTGAAACTGCTTCTGCCACTTGACTCCAGTTTCTTCCAAATGACATTATCTTTGTTCTGGTTTAGTTTTGGGTCTTCTATCCAGTATCCTGACTTGAATTCAGTCTCAGGAGAAGGGCAACTGTAATTTTTGCCCTTTATTTTTCCATGTTTACCTCATCAGTAATAAATTTATGATTCTTAAGCCCAGCAGGCCTAGTGTCTTTTTAAATAACTTTATAATATAAAGTTTGCTTTGGCATCCTAAGGGAATTCACAAAATTATTCAAAACTTATCCATACTACCTAAAGACAAAAATAATATTGTAACAGTAATGTACAAAATAATTTTTAATAGTTTATTATATTATTCAATAATATGCAAATATTTTGACATTACAAATTCAGAAAAAATATGAAATGGTCACATGCCTGGTCCTATAGAAAGAATTAAGCCAATCCCAAAAAACCAAAGGCTACCTGTTTTCTCTGATAAGTGGATGCTAATCAATATTGGGCTGGGGCATGGGATGAATGGAGGAACTTTGGATAAGGCAGAGGGGGGAGGAAAAAGAAGGGGGCATGGAGGTAGGAAAGATGGTGGAATGAGGCAGACATCATTACCCTAGGTACATGTATAAATTGCATGATTTGTGTGACTCTACATTGTATACAACCAGGGTAGTAAAAAGTTGTGTTCCATTTGTATACAATGAATTGAAATATATTCTGCTATCATGTAAAATTAATTAGAAATTTTTAAAAAATAAATAAATTTAAAGTGGCAAAAATCAGCATTTCACATATTAATTACATTATATTAATTAATATTAATTATTATATGTATATTATAATCTAGTATGTATCTCTATATATTGCGAATCACTAATAAATTTTTGGTGTTATTTCCACCGATGATGTAATTTTTTATCCAAATAGTAAATAATTAATGTTGAAATTATAAGCAAAATAAAATATGACATATCTATTTGCATGTGTATTATATTCCTGGAGAAATTCAATAACCATTAAAATTTATAAGAAACTACTATAAGTTTAAATGTTATGTAGAAATATGTGTTCAGATTCTATTTCTGTTGCTATGGTTTTTACACTAATAATTTGGAAGTTCCATGGGATGCAAGTTTTTTTTTCAAAATATTTTTATTAGATTTTGATGGTCCTTTATTTTATTTACTTATTTATATGTGGTGCCAAGAATTGAACCCAGTGCCAAATGCATGCTAGGCAAGCGCTCTACCACTCTGTCACAACCCCAGCCCAAGATGTTTTGATAAGTGGGGCATATTTTCTTTTGTGCCTAACACTGTTTCTCTTACATAGTGGTAGTGCAATGTTTTCATTGCTCCAACAAAATATACCCTGAAGAGACTGTGCCCCGTTAGGACAGAATAAGAAGGATAGGGATTCCCTGCTCAACACTTCTGTTGCTTACTTCTACCCTTTTGTTACAGTTTCCAAGTCTTCCATTAAAAAACTTTACACTGTGGAAAGTAAGAGTCCTGGAAAAAAATTCCCAGAGAAACCAAAATTCATGTTATTATAACCTATTTCTATGGTTTAAATTTACTTGAAATTAAAGGTAGAAACATGGCAAGGGTTAATTCTGATTGGAGAAAACATGAAGAAAAAGAGCACAAGTTAGTTCATGGGTTTTCATGAGCACATGAATAAAGATAATTATACCATGCACAAATCACTGCATCAACAACAGGCGTATACTAGGTGCTCAATAAATATAGTGATTTATGTTGAGGATTATAGATAATGAAAAGAGAGTGGTGGTTGACCACTTCATTGGTTTTCTGCTTAGAGTTTCTGATGAAGCCACTGATAAGGTCACCAAAGCCCCACAATGCCTGGTGTATTTTCCAGAAGAGGCTGGAGATCCCATTCATCAATTTGCCTTCTGTTTAAATTTCGGTTTGACAACAAAAGTTAGTAATTATTTCTGCTTGATGCCTAAAGTAATAGGCAAAGCTTCCTGAAAGGAAATACAAAATATTGAAATGCCAACACCCCACTAAAACTCAGGGGATTTTATTTATTAGTATACTTCTGAAGGCTGAAATTGAACAATAACACATGACAAAACAGAAAATAAGCAAACAGTCCATGAGTTGAAAACTGAAATTAATAGATTTGTAATATCTTTTTTGACAGAAATATCTATAGGAAAATTGATTAGCCTTTACAACTGTCCTGTCTCCTCCGATTTTATCTACACCCTTACTACATATGCTAAACATACATCTTCTCAGTGTGTCTTTTGGTGGGGAAAACAATCTTTAAAAATACATCAGCCCTACTACTATCAACTTTACGATTTCTGTTTTTTCCCTAAGTGTGAAGTGATATCATAATACCTTGTTTTAAGATATTAAAGCCATGTCCCATGGAAACATTCAGAATTATCAAGAATCGTGAGCTTTAGTTTTCGATGCTCCATAAAGGACTCTCAGGAGAACTCGACAGGTTAACAGGCAAGGGGAAATCAAAGGACAGCACCCTGGAAATCCCTCAGGCTGAGGTCTGCCTGTACCTCCTCTCTATGTGCCTCGAGTGGTGGGTGATGGCTGGGAAAAAACAGGGATGTGAACAAAAATAGAGGTTAGTGCTGACTCTCAGTCAAACCTGGGATAAATCATTTAACAGAATCCACTCCCTTGTTTTAAAATGATAAAATGCTTTTTACCCCCCCAAAACGTAACTAAAAGTCTTTAAATGAAAGGTTTTGAGTCTTATTTTATTAATAAAGTATTATTTTTCTTCTAAGAATAATGATTCTGAGACTCTTATCCCCCAAGCCACTATCCATCAGGAAGGAGAAAGCATTCACAATGGTTGCCTGTATTTCAAATGATTTATTGTTAATGCCAAATATATTTCTTAATGACTTCAAGCTTGAGCAGTGCTGTGAAACCACAAAACTTGATGTTTGAGATTTATTTTTCCATCCAGATAAAATTTCAAGTATGCTACAAGCAATTAAATTATGGGGAAAGTCTTTGTTCCCATTCAGACCTTTTACAAACTTTAAAAATATATATATATCACCATCTCTCCAACATGAAATAGTCTCCATCTGTGAAACCATGTTGGAGTAAAATAGTGCAGATGTAGTCAGGTTAAGAAGTGGCCTGCTGAGATCTTCTAGGAAGTATGTAAGGTGAAGCATAGGAGAGACATTCACACCCCAAGAATTTTGACCTTTCGATGTAACTAAGTATTAGTCAGTATGACATCAGTCTTGGATGAGAGGAACAGATGCCATAATTCTCATTTAATTTTTCGGCAAAGACAAAGAGTAATAAAAAGAAAAGTGCGACCTGGACATTTGTAGGATAAATGCATAATTGGTGGGCAACTTGACATTCCCTTAGAACAACAGGGTTGATTGTGATCCAGGGGAATTAAGGACAGTGCAGGAATCTCAGGCTGTACAAACTGCATTTGTACCTTCTATAGTCCAAGGTTTCAAATGCTTCTGTCCCATTTAACTCACATAAATTACCTTTTTTACATTTTGCTAAGAAAATAATTAAATTAGCCATTTTTGCAGAAAAGTTTCTCAAGTAGCTTTTTCATTTGATTTTATCACTTTTATTTTTTCCCCAAGCACATACACACATATTGTTTTCCACATTTGGTCTCACTTTGAATCACTGCTGAAAAACAAAATGTAAGATATAAATCTAGGGAAAACAAAGGGACAGTATATCTTTAAAAAGATTTTTCGGGGGAAAAAAAGATGAAACTCTGCATGAATTTCACCCAATGTGAAAAGATCCTTTTTCCTTTTCTTCCCTTCTCTTTTCTTCCTCCCTTCCTTCTCTCTCTCTCTTTCTTTCCTGTCTCTGTCTCTCTCTTGTCTCTGTCTCTCTCTCTTTCCCTCTCACTCCTTTCTTTCTCTATTCTCCTCTTTCACCCGTCCCCTTCTCTCTCTTTTTAATGATTATCATTTTGCTTTGCTGTTCTTTTCGGTGCTCCTAGTACCAACTCCACCACTGATCTACACCTCTATTCCGGTTTTCTTTTGTCTTTAGATGAGAATTTCTGGATATATAAGGTATTAATATGTCTTAAAATCATGATTAAGAGGACAAAAGTTACTGGCTTTCAAGACTGTCCACCTATATTATTATCAATCTAGGTTTCCTCTCACCAAAAGACACTCAACTGGAGGTTAGAAAATGTGCACTAGTAATTATTCAACAGCAACATTTCTACACAGAACTGAGGGTGGAAATGTATTAAACTGAAGGTACACATGGATTCTGTCATTAGCTGTAGTATAAAATAAGAGAGGAACCAGGGATGGTGGCACACATCTATGATTCCAAGGCTCAGAAGGCTGAGGCAGGAGGATCAAGAGTTGAAAGCCAGCCTCAGGAACTTAGCAAGGGTATAGCAACTTAGTAAGACCTTATCTCTAAATAAAAAAATAAAAGGGACTGAGGATGAGGCTCAGTGATTAAGTGCCCCTGGGTTTGATGCCTGATCCACACACAGAAAGAAAGAAAGAAAGAAAGAAAGAAAGAAAGAAAGAAAGAAAGAAAGAAAGAGGATGGCCTTAGGCCTGAGCTTAAGCAACTCCATTTTAAAAACCTCAGTTTGAAACCTGAAGTCTCACCAGGCACATCCAACAGAGCCCTCCAGTATGGCCTCAAACAAGACACTTCCCCTTACCCTGACAAACAGAGTGAAGCCTCTGGCAGGCTGTCTTTGCCTAATAAGAGGAAAAGGCAAGAAGTTCAGTGTGGAGACCACCAGACCTGATATTTCTGACCCCTGGGTAAATGATGTCATGGAGAAATCAATCCAGTGGTGGCTGATAAGAATTGAAAGGAGGGTCAAAAATCCCAAAATTTAGTATAAATAATAGAGCTAATGAACAGGGATTCAGCCAGCCAAAACAAGGATGCACTGGAGCTGGAGAGCCTGATGAGGAACTGTCATCCCATCACTTGTCATCCTTTCCTGATCTTCTGAGTGATCTCAAGGCTCTCGAACTCTACCATCTGGACCCTGATGAGAGCTGCAACTTCTCCATATGACCCTCTCCTCAACCGGTCATCCGCTCCACACCAGGAAAAGCCTGCCTTGGTTCTGGTCCTGATCACTGCAGTCTGGGTGAATGTGCATCTGCTGGACATAAAGCCTAAGGCTTGAGACTTTTGAACTTAGCATGCAGAGAGGATGTCTGTCATTAGCCTGTCATGATTAAGTGTGTTTTTCAGTGCTTAGAATTAATCTAGAATTTTTTGCTGTGAATTAATTAATCTAGAATTGTTTACTATGAATTGATTTTGTCTATTGCAGTGCCAAGCATTAAGGATTGTCGTTTTCTTGATTAAGAACCTATAGAGTGAAATTGTATTATGTAATTTGAAGGAAAAAAAAAAGCATTGAAAGGGACAGAAGCACATGGACATTCTTTATTTCTCCCCTCAACCGCATATATCACAATTTTGTACCCTCCTGACAGTTAGGAAGGAAGAAATAAAGAAAGGAAGGAAATAATAGGAACATTGAGCTGGTTGCTTTCCTTTTCTGGCTGATCTTGCATCCAGTTCTGACCCACCTTATTACTGATTATAGTTTATTCTAGGCACATGAGCACATTCTGTTAAATAGTGGTGAACTCTTTCTATTGTAACAGAAGATCTAAGAACTAGAGCTGTGTTCTTTAGCTGAGAGGAAAGAATTAGTCACATCACAAAATACAGGTATAGTTAATGTCAGTGAAAATAGCAGAGTAGAATGCTCTGAGCTCTGGTCTTATTTGGAATACTGAAAAACCTAGCAAAAAAAAAAAATTCTGAAACAATCTTGCCAGAATTCAGGGAGTTAATTGATGGTTTGGAGCCATCAAACAAACACTTATCCAAGTGAAATGAGATCTTTGTGATACTTATACTGATCCTAATTCCCTCCCCATCCCTAGCACAGTGGCAATCTTGAAGACTACAACTCAGTTCCTCCTATGGCTATCTGGATTTTGAAGAAGTAGAGCCAGACTTGATGGTTTGTTAGTTGTTTTGACTTGAACCTTTCCCTAAAGGACTGAGACAAGGTAAATGCTTTTTTTAAACCCCTAACAAGAAATTCTAATAGACAATAAAGGCTATGAAAACAATGAAAGACACTGGAGAATCTGATGGTAAAATGTTGTAGCAAACAAATGACACACTGAAAATCTAGAAGACAATCTGGGGAGTGAGTGTTTTGAGGAACAAGGACTTCAAAAGCTTTTATGTATACCAGGATATCTAGAACACCATGTACAGAAACAGAGCAAGACAGAAAGAAGCTCATAAAAGAAACAAGCTCATAAAAGTTCTGAAAATAATCTAAGTTTCAACCTTACCTGAACTTTAGGTTCTACACTAATAAGAGGTATGGCTAAGGCATGTTGCAATGGTCTGGCTAAAAAAATTACAGAAAGCTATCATTTCAGAAGTCTCAAAATGATACACTATGAAGAGTCAATTGAATATGTCAGGATGAAGTAGGGGTTGAAGTAAGAAACAAACAAACAAACAAAAAAAAAAACAATGAGACCTATAGAAACCAGTAACAAAATGGCAAACGACCTTCCCTATTAATAAATGCTTCAGATGTAAATTGAAATCTCAAGTAAATGCAGAGATCAGGACGATGGAGTTTTTAAAAATGCTTCACATCTAAAGACACAAATTGTTTGAAAGTGCAATAATGGGAAAGGGTACA
The DNA here is from genome assembly GCF_964194105.1 of Spermophilus citellus. Classification (NCBI taxonomy): domain Eukaryota; kingdom Metazoa; phylum Chordata; class Mammalia; order Rodentia; family Sciuridae; genus Spermophilus; species Spermophilus citellus. Next base: position 177,776,660 of record NC_138183.1, read on the forward strand.
CCACAAAAAGAGTAACAAAAGAAGTGGGATAACATATTAGTCACATTACAAAATACAGGTATAGTTAATGTCAGTGAAAATAGCTGAAAAAAAGTCTTACAAAAGAAACATTAAGTAAGACCTGATGCTAGAAATAAGGACATTATATTGAAAGGCTGACAATCAAGAAATAGTTATCAATATATATGCATGAAATTTAGTTCCAAAATATATAAAATCAAAATTAAAATGAATAAAGAGACTCCAAAATTGGAATCTTCACCATCCCATATTCAGTAATGAATACAACAACTAGCTTTTAAAGATCTGTAAGTAAACAGAGGATTCCGATATTACTGTGAATCAAATAAAGTTAACAAATGGTATACATGGTACACATAATACTTTACGCAAAACTGCAGAGTACTTACTCTCCTCAAGTGTATATGAAACATCTCCAGCACAGACCATCAGTTAGTTCATAAAACAAGTTCATTTTCTTCTTCATATTTTTGGAGCTCTTTTATTTCATGTATGTATATATGTGTGCATTTATTTAGTGAGACATATATAATCCTACTTTTCTGACTTTATTGAAAAATAAAATTTTGTAAAATAAAACTGTATATTAAGGTATAATGTGATGACTTTATGCATAAATTGTGAAATAATCACCACCACAAAGACGTTAGTTATCACTTCTATCATTTCACAGTCACCATTTTTTTATGTGTGATGAGAACACCTAAGATGTGTTTCCTGAACACATTCAAATATGTGTTCAGTAATTGTCTTACAATACAGTAATTGTCTTAGTCATCTTTCTTGTGATTGTGAACAAAAGACCCAATGAGAACAATATAGAGGCAAGTTAATTTGGAGCTTTCCATTTCAAAAGTCTCAGTACATTGATGGCCAATTCCATGCTCTGGTCCAAGATGATGCAGAACATCATGGTAGGAGAATAAGGTGGGGGGAAAAGCAGCTCAGGACTTGGCCACCAGGATGCAGGAAAAAACTCTGCTCACAAGGGACAAAATATGTATTCAAAAATCATGCCTCCACTGATATACTTCTTCCAGCCACAACCTCCCTGCCTATGGTTACCATACAGTTAATCCACATCAGTGGATTAATCCACTATTAGGTTACAGCTCTCATAATCTAGTTATTTCACCTTTTAATGTTCCTGCATTGTTTCATACATGAGTTTTTGAGGGATACCGGATATCTAAACTACAACAGCAATATTAACTCTAGTCACCGCATTGTACATTAAATCACCCGAAGTCATTCTTCTTATAACTTAAATTTTGTACCCTTTGACCAATATCTCCCCATTGTTCCCGCTTCTTGATCCCACCATTCCCTACCCTGTTTCTCTGAATTTGAATTATTTAGGTTTCACAGATAAGTGAGATCATACACCATTTATCTTTCTATGCCTGTTTTATTTCACTTAGCATAATGCCCTCCAAGTCCATTCATGTTGCTGCAAACGGCAAGATTTCTTTCTTTTTTAATGCTTGATAATATCCCAGTGAATATTCCAGTGTGTGTGTTGAGGGGGCAGACAGAGAGAGAAAGAGAGAAAGGGAGAGGGAGAGAATGAGAGAGAGAAAGAAAGCAAGCACTACTCATTTGTACATGGGCATTTAGGTTGTTTCTTTGTCTTGATTACTGTGAATAATGCTTAAATAAACCTGAGTGCCAAGAGCTTTGTAATTTTATTACCTTTGGTTATATACCCAGATATGGGTTGCTGGATCACATTAAAGTTCTATTTTTTAGCTTTTTGAGGAAGTGCCACATTGTAATTTCTGTACCAATTTACATTTCCATCAACAGTGCCTAGGATTCCAGTTTCTCTACAAACTTGTAGTCCTTTCACTTTCGGGAAATAGCCATTCTAAAATGTGTGAGGAGATCTCTCATTGTACTTTTGATTTGTCTTTCATGATAGGTGTTTTATGGCTTTTTTGGAAAAATGTCTATTGAGATACTGATTGCTGACTTTTAAAATTGGGTTATTTGGGGAAGGGGTACAACTTCCTTATTTTGGAATTATCCTCTAATCAGATATATGGTATACAAATCTTTTCTTTCATTCTATATTTTGCTTTTTCATGTTATTATCTGTTTGTTTTGCTTTGCTGAAACTTTTCATTTTGACTGAGCATTGCTTGTTTGTTTTCAGTTTTTTGTTTGTTGGGGGGGGTATTTTGTTTTTTGTTTTGTTTTGTTTATCTATGTTTTTGATAAAACTCAAAAAAAAATTGCCCAGACCTATGTTGAGAAGCTTTTTTTCTCTGCTTTCTTCTAGTTTTATTTTATGAAGTTTTATGTTTTAGTCTTTAATGCATTTTTTAATTGGTTTTTGTAATTGGTATAAGACAAGACTCCAGATTCATCCTTTTTGTGTGTATATCATATATGGAAGGTCTATCCTTTAACCATTTTATATTTTGGTGGCCTTTGTAAAAAGTTACTTCCCTGTATGCATGAGTTTTATTTCTGGTATCTCTATTCTGGTCCATTGGTCCATGTGTCTGTTTTTATGCTAGTACAATGCTATTTAGATTACTATGAATTTATGCTATGATTTAAAATTGAAATGTGATGCATCTATCTATAATTTCCTTGTTCAAGATTGTTTTAGCTGTTCAGGATATTATTTGGATGTGTGTGTGTGTGTGTGTGTGTGTATACATATGTGTGTTTGTGTGTGTGTATATATATATATATATATATATATATATATATATATGAATGATTGTTTTTACTATTTCTATGAAATCTATATGGGATATATTAGACATGTGATAACTCATATGTACCATATATATGTATATAAATTTAAATAAAATAAAGGTTTGAACAATTATTCACTTTGGGCAGTATTTACAACTAGGAAATTTTATTATAAATTTTCTAGAAAATTTATTTACAGACAATTTATCTGAAGCACAACTACTATAAAACATAATACATTCCAGTGATCAATTAACCCTATGCTAGGAACTGTGTTGCAAGACATTATTAATGAAAATTATGGGGCAGTATATAACCAAGATGTATGGAAATTATCACATCATTTCTCTCCTACATTCTACAAGTTCCTCATAGAATAAAAGATAATGATTCATATGATAATCCTACCTAGTGAACAACTCCCCAAACATCATCATTTATTCTCTCTCTTCTGAAAGAAGATTGGCTGAGTCCACATTTATTCACGCTCTGAGAAACTAGAAATCCACCTAAGACTCTTACATGATGATGGCAGAGGCACAAGAAGGCAAAGAGACAACACACAAAGCTTCTCAAGTTCTAGTATGGAAACTGCCACACCATCATGTCCATTGGCATGCCAATGGCTAAATCAAGTCATTAAACTAAGTCCAAAGTCAATGGCCAAACAGTGTGTTCACCATGATAAAGTTTTGGTAAGGGTATGAATGCAAGTAGGGGTAAAATGGTCTCTGTTATGAACCAGGCTATATGGGCAAGACCAAACAGACTCCATTTTACCCTGAGACTCCTGTCATATAAGGAATGTTTCTCCCATGGAAATACACCACCTCTATACCTATCCATAGTTGCTTAGCACAGCTTGTTTAGCAACACAAAATGTCAATTTTTATACAATGTAAATTGTTCTCTCATTGGTTCCCATTTTAATTGGCACAGATTGATTGTCTAGATGTCAGTAATAATTCTTTAACTTGTACTCAACTAGGGTCATAGATAGTTTTCCAAACCTCCCATTGAGATGATAATGATTATGTTAAGATGTGCATTCAATTGGAGATTAGACCCCTGCTGTCTGCCTAGGCCTGCTACTTTGGAGCTCTGTGGGACTCCCGGAGAGTTCCCATTGGTTGGGGAAGTGCGGTAGGAGGAAATTCCAGAGGAGGGATTTCCTGTTGTTGTAGTGTGTCTTGGGAGAAGGCCTTGTGTGTGGCATTCGTGGGAGGTTTGGAAATAAAGCTTGTTCCTGCTTGAGTGGCTCATTGTAATGGCCAATATTTTGGCCATTCTTGATGACATATGATGCTAAGGTCAGCACCTGTATCAAGTAGCCCATTAAATTCATGTCCTTGAATATTTAGTTTTAGCATTGGGCGAGAATCTAAATTTAAAGACAGCATAGCCCAATCTACACCTGTGGAGCCTAATCCCCTGGAACCTCTTTCTACAGTGCCACTGGAAAATTTATCATGTGGGATGGGTATTATTAATAACTGTGCTATCCTATCTCCTGGTGAAATTTCTGATATACCTCTTGGAGAACTAGCTATAATTTTTATTTCACCTATATAATCGGGATCAATTGCCCCAGGACTTATCATAAGTCCTTTTAGTGTAGAAGAACTGCGTCCCAATAATAAGCCTACTGTTCCTTGGGGAAGTGTCCCGGGGCTCCCTGTATGGGCTCGCGATTTTGTGCCCAGCCAGACTGCGGCATTTGGTGGCCCATACAGGGAGCCCCGGGGACACTTGGGGGTAAGTGACGAAAAAAAAAGCTGCCTGTCCCTTAGAAAGATAGGACGGGAGCAAATCTGCTCATCTCTAGATAGGGCGAGAGGAAATATGGCCATTTCAAGAAAATGGAGAGGATTGATACAGTATGTTTGTGTCTTGTTTCGTCTAAGTGTATTGTATTGTCTTTGTGACGAAAATATGGAAGGGGTGTTAAGTAAATTACTAAGAGAAGAAGGCACCCCAATGGAACCAAGAGCAGTTAGGGCATGTATTGATAAAAGCCCAGGAACTCTAGTCAGAAAGAAAAAGATAGTTCAAAAGAAGAAGGATTATCAGGAAAAAAGTTGCAGCAAAAGGCTATTACTAAATACTTTTCGTTACCAGAGGGTGCGTGAATCGTGAATCATCGTGGCGGCTGCCACGTGCGCGAGCCATTCATGGTGCAGCAAGGACTTTCCAAGTGGTGGCAGCTGGCTCTTCCCCACCCCCTGCCCGGGGAGCCGGGAGGCCACTGCGAGAGCCGAAATCCAATTCTGACCCGTAGGCACAGTCTCACAGGCTCTTGCTCCCAGTGCCCAGAGGCAGTTTGAGTCCTGAACACTACCCAGACTCTCCCGGGGGCCATCTGGGGCTGCCCAGGATGCTGCAGGCGGAAGATAGCCCACGTCCCTGAAGTTTGATCATTTCCAAGGCCAGTAACAACAATGGTTCTCCCAAACCTGGAAGCTACTCAGTAATGAGCACTATTAAGGCTTATTTCAAATGTAAAAAAACCTTGAGATAATGTACTAAATTTTCAGAAGTTTGTTTTCTTAGTGCCTGGAATATTACAGGATTTTCTTTAGCCATCCAGAGTTCCTGCCTTCATCCCAGTGCCTGTCCCAGTGCTGGTGAGGACGAGGGTGGAGAGATTTCCAGTGTTGCTGAGAACCGGTCGAAACTTTGGATCAAGCTAGCTGCCTGCAGAACTTATCTGGATTGTGAGCTAATTTATTGATACACTGCTTTACCTGGACTGAGACAATAAACTGTAATCTACAACAAATTGTAACTCTGTATCTTTGCTAACGGTGTCATTGCTGGTATAATTTTTCCAAGGGCTTCTTGTATGGAGCCATCAATTGGCTTGGTATTATGGCATTTCGTATCCTCCCCTTCTGCTTGTAGCAGATTGTTTGTGGTGTTTGTGTAAAAACCACTATGGTCATTATTTAAATTAAACAAAAGGGGGAAATGTTAGGGTCTGTAAACAAGTCAAGATGGCGCCTGGCATTTTTGCCAGAGGGAGTGGTTTGTGAAGTAACACCAGCGAGCCATTAAGTGTGGAGATTCCTTATTGGTTGACTGCTGTATCTAGTTTATGTTAATTAAGATAAGCTGTGTGTAATGTATATATATACCCCTCCTGTCCTACAATAAATGGCTCCTACTCCTGCTGTATCAATCTACACAAGTTGCTCGTCACCCCCGATTATTTTGCTGCAGCCTGACTTCGGCAATTAGGGGCAATACATTGTTTCACCAACTGCTCAATTTAACTTCTGTACCCCTGCTTGCTTGCAGCTACTTCAACCCTGATGTTTTTTTTTTTTTTTTTTTTTTTTTGTGTGTGTGGTTTATGCCTTTAAAGACCCTGAAATGCTTAGTCTCAAGGCTGTTCCTTGCAGAGACAGTTATGGGTCCAGCAGTCACCAGCCAACTAAATAAAGACTCTCCAATTCAGACAGAATGGACTTGGTATATTTTCTGAGTAGTCTGCCCCATAGCAGTCTCCAATAATTCAAATTATCACAAAAAGAATGTCTTATTTATTTCCCCCAAATAACATAGTGACTAAAATCCAACAGCTTAAGTAATAAATGTCTGTCAAGTTGAACTGAATTAAAGAATTATTTTCATTTTGTTTTCTTTTGTTTGCAGTACTGGGGACCAAACTTTAGTAACTCAACTTTGCAACTTACTACTTACTTCTCCATCTTAGAGAAGAATATTCTAATTAAAGAAATCTAAAAATAAGTCACATTGATTGAAATTCAAAGCTCCTCTATAAAATATTTAGCAGAAGCCAGTTAGGCTGAGTGGTTTACAATGGTGGGAATACATGAAGCCATTTTGAAAAATCTTCCTGGTGTTCTCCTTAAGTATTTCTCAACCATGGCTGTACATTAGAATCACTTGGGGAGTATTGCCTGTTGCTTATGTGTTTATATAATATAAAAGTGAATGAAGTAACTATTAAGTACACTCAAGGTGGAGAATTGTTCATTATTCTATGCCCATTCTGAGGTGTCAAAAGTTCTCACTCTCAGAGAAGGAAAATTACTATCCTAGTTTCTATTAAAGTATCCTAGCACTTGATTTACTGACTTTTCGTGTAAGAATATTCTCTGTTATTTGCATTCAGATATCTGCTTAGTACTATCACTTTTTGATATTTCTCTATAAACCAAAATGTATTACCATGTTATAATTTCCACTTTATCCTATTTGACTGAAATTTGTTTGATTATCAAAGAATCATCATTTAAATCTGCATAGACAAAATTCAAACATCTTACCAGTGTGCAAATTCTTATTTTTTTATCTCTTATCTTTGAAATTCAACTTAGTCCCTTTGATTTTACACACTCAATTTGAACTCATTAGAAGTTATAGTGATATCATACATTTGAATAGTCAAAATGATTTTATCAATTACATTTTAAAAGCCCCTTTGAATTTTCTTAAATTGAAAGTTCAGCTGGAGTCCTTTCCATGATCAGTACTGAGTCTCTACAAATGACTGGAGGCAAGGGTCAGAGAATTCCAAGTATCTTCCACATACTAAGCATTTTCTTTTGATCTAACATTTGAAAGAGAAGAATCTGTCTTGATTTATTTGTATAGCATTTTTTTTCTTTCAAAGCAAAATAGATAACTGTAAAGATAAATAGACATACACCAATGTAGTTATTCCTGAGGAATATAAAAGGATAGTTGGTGATTTAGTCTTTTGAAGTTCCATAATTTCTCCAAAAGCTCCTCCTTAATACTCCCTTATTTTCTAAGCAGAGGTATTTTCAGTGAATTATGAGTACTGACTATAACTTTAAAACGCTTCCTTTACAATAAAGATCTTCATTGAAAGATATTCACCTCCAATATGAGGTCAATAAGCCTGCAAAAAGTAATGACCATAATATAATTACACTATTCCTTATTAAAATGTTCCACCATTTGCTACAGATGCACAGTTCATGGTTATGGAAAGGGGCAATTTGTTTAATAATATATTCACCCAGCTACACATAATGTGATTTAATCAGTACATTATATGCAGTCTTCAAATGTAAAGTACCTCAAATGATCAAAATGAATTATTAACAGTTTACAGTCACTGAACAGTTATGGAGAAAGGGGGGAGATGGAAATTCATCTCAATCCCTTATAAATCTCTTTGCTTTTCAGCTGTATCTAAACACTAATATTCTAAAAATCACCTGCCATATCCAACAACAGAATAACAGCTCTTCTTATTGTAGAGATAATCAAAGCTATTCTTATGATTTGACATTGATTACTGCATATTGTAAGTTCCTGTAATTTGAGAATAGAACAGTCACTTCCTGTTCAGTCCCCCAAGCAAGGTCCCTCCTCTCATATTCAATAGTGAATCCAATACAACTCCTTCAACCCTGAAAAACAGGATCATAAACATATAACATAAGCAACATAACACAAACATATGTTTAAAACATAACTAATCCCCTACTGTTCCCTACTGCTGCTATCCTGGTCCATACCACTTCTATTCTATAACAGGATTAATGATAAAGATTCTTGATTCATCTTCCAGCTTCTGCCATTGTCTCTCAGGTATCTTCTCAGCTCAGAAGCCAAGATGATAGTAGTACAAAAAGCCAATCCCTCTCATTCCTTTGCTAAAATATTCTAAAGCGGCTCCCTCATTGAACAAAGATAAAAGTCAAAGCCTAGAGTGACATGAAAATTTTGTTTACTGGCCTCAATTATTTTGCCTTCAAATTTGAATCATCAGTTAAAATTTCTTCAATCGGTAATCATTATTAATTGCTGCATAAAATTACCAACAATGCTCATAACTTGCAACTGTGCAAATTCACTGGATAGTTCCATTGGTCTGTGCCAGGTTTGCTAGGTATTGACTAGTCCCGCTTATGGTTCTCTGCTTAGCCAGTTATTTACCGCAGATTGACTCATATAAGATACCGTCAGTTGGAAAGACCTGATGTTGTATACATGATTTCTCATCCTGTAGCAGGCTAGCCAAGATTTGTTTGCATGTTTGCTCATGTGTCCTAATGAAAGTGAAGCACACACCACTTCCAAAGGTCTAGGCTCAGGACTGACATGCCTTCCTTTCATTCTTATTCTATTAGTCAGTGTAAGTTATAGTGAAGACCAGATTCAAGGGGATGAGGAAAAAGCTTCTATAATTGATAGAGAAGTTTCAAAGTTGCATTGCAGAAAAGCACCTACCACATTACATTTTTCTTAAAAATGGCTTTTAAAACAAAATGATTCAGAAAAATAGAAAGAAAATATCATACAAGCCAGTTACTGAATTAAAAACAAAATGACCAAGCCCATTCAATATCAACAAATTTCAGTTGATATTCCCTGCCTTCTGCCCAGATTAGAAAACAGGAAACTGCAAACCAATGACTGTTCCTTTGTAGAAACCTTATTAAAAAAAAAAAAGGTTGGGAAGGAGAAACCAGTCCCTGAAATCTGGCAGGTGGTGTTAGAGGCTACTGGGAGTTTGCCTCAATCATCCTGGCACATGGAGTACAAGTGGTGGTTGGAATATGGACACCACCTCCTCTGTGTCTTGCTAGTAATCTGAAGGGACGAGGTTAGCCTGGGCACCATTTGACACCAATTATGCAGTCTGAGGTCTCAAGGTCAAGCAGCCCTGGAGTCTTCCATGTACCACATTACATTTCAACAACATCGTTCATGGTCATGAATCTTTAAATCCTGATAGATGTGAAAAGTTCAGCAGATCATCTCTTTGCATATCTCATGATCAAATTACTCTTATTTTGTCAAATAAATATCAGTGGATATTTATTTTGTACACAAGGCAGCACTTGAGACCAAGATCTGACTATATTATAGTCAAATATGCTCAATTTGAAAATTCTCTTTCAAAACTTTAATTATTAAAGTTTAACCTTTTCTTAAAGAGGAATGAATAGCATAAATCCTTCAATTACTGATGTGGTGGATATTTTGAATGAAATCAGTTGTATATAATTTTGTTAGCGACTTTGCAAAAATAACTGGGATGATGCATACATCAAAATCAACTTGATATCTTTGCTGACTATATACCTCAGTGCTTTGCTGGAGCAATAGTATTCTAAGAAAACAGATGTAATCTCTTTTTCCAGAAGAAGCAGTCAGATGAAAATACAAATATATGTACTCTACTTGTCTTTACACTTTTAAATGTTCATTTTGGCCCTTGAATTTCCCCACTCTATTGTCTATTTCTCCAATTACTACCACTTGTCATGTTTTTCTGGTTTTGTTTGTGGTAACCAGAATTCTTCTGTCTTTTTGTTTCTCACCCTTGTTTCAGACTAATCTTGGATTTCTGTCACATTCCCTTTCTAACTAGAGTGAAAATGTTACAGGAAAAGGCAGAATTTTCTCTTGTTGTTTAGATATTTAAAGTCTCCCACATACTGTTTCCTGTTTCTGCCCAAAATACAAACAGAGATGATGAAACTCTATGGGGGCAGATGAAGTTTTAAGTCCTGTATATAATTGTAAGCAGAAAATACACCAAAAATCAAGGGGGGAATAGATTCAATACATTTCTGAAACATCCTTACTATATTCATTTTAAATGTTTTAAATTATTCATTTTATTGTTCTACTTGGGAATATGAAAAGGATAAAGAGAGCCTGATCCTAATGTCACCTTCTGGGAAAATACTATCTTTTCAAAACAACCCCATATAATTCTAAGGCAGCAACAGCTTTCGGTTAAATACAAATAAAACCTAGATTCAATGTAAATAATTTATGCTTACAAACCATTTATCAGTTCTCCACAAATATAATTATTAAGATTTCATATATGCAAGGGAATAGCAAATCCAGAACCCAAGAATATTGACTTTACTAATGAAAACTCTTGGATATAAATAATGGTTCTCCCATATTCTGCAGAATATTTACTCTCATGTTCACAGAAAGACTTGGATAACATTTCCTTTATAAGTTTGAAAACACCTAAGTAGACACTTTGTATTTAATGATAATTCCCTTTCTCTTGGGGGATTTTTATTGTTTATGTTTCTCCTCTAAGATCTATGCGTCCCCTTTTTAGAAAAATTAATTGTATAAATACCATAGTAAATATAATATTGGTGCCACTGTGAATTTTAAAAATGTACTCAAAATCTGGGACAATTTGCCATTTATTATTGGTATTGAAGAGCATGGTGGGGCCCTTGTATTTCACTGTCTCAAATGAGGCAAAAGCATTTGATTAGTCATCATAATTGCAGCAATGGCCCTCTGAGAGATGAGGAAATGGGTCAGTACATTTCCACCTCTGAAATACTTTTCTGTATGTATTTCTGTCTGCACTAATTATATTTCAAACTCCTAGATACATCTTTGAAAATTTTGAAGTGACCCAACTTGAATGCATTGAAAAGTAACCCTCAAAAGCAAATAACTGAAAAAAAGTCTTGTATCAGAATGTTGTATAATGCTATGCCAAGTAATGAACAAATTGGGTTGATCTCTCTGTCATTTACAGCACTTATGTTTTACTCTTTATGAGTATTATGCTAAACAATATATTATGCACAGAAGTCAATATGTGACAATATTAGATAATATATGACCCTGAGTCACATAATATATTAAAATGTAGCCATTAGTTTAATACAATGGAAACATTTCCTATTACCTTTTAATTGCAAAGTTCAATTTGTCTCCCAAGGAACTAGTAAATTTCCAGAGGAGCTCTCAATTCAACTTGATGTCTCTGGCATCAGTAACCAAAAGTCAGGGGCCCAACCACTTCAGATGCTCACCCCAGATCCAGTCTACCTTAGTACAACTTGGGGAATACATTCTATACAGAAGTTATAAAGTAAAAGACCATCTCAGAATTTTGGAAGATATTTAAAGTCGCCCACATAGTGTTCCCTGTTTCTGCTCAAAATACAAACAGAAATGTTAATATTGGAATATAGGAAAAAGGAAATTATTAACCCCTTTCCCTATATTCCAATATTAATATATACTCTACTTGTCGTTATATACTTTTAAATGTTCATTTTGTCCCTTGAATTCTCCCACTCTATTGTCTCTATGGTAACATCTAGTTATGAACTTCTTAGGTTCCCTGATTCCAAACATTCACTGGGCAAAAATTCCAAGAGAATGAAGCATTTTTGTTTGTTTGCTTGCTTGCTTTGGAAGCAGAAATCTAATGTTTAATGATGTTTTTTGTTAATCTTGTTCTTTATGCATCTGAATAAGCAAATGGGTCTGTGCCCGCTTTGACCTCTTTTTTTCATCACTTCCTGACTCGTGATCCCTGGGAATCTACATTACTTTAGAGTTTGTACACCCAAATTTCCTCTTCTTATTCTCCCTTCTCTCTCACTTGTTCTTCGACATTCTTTTTCATGCTACAGATTGCAAGAATTAGGTACATGAAGGATTAGCAGACTCTACTACTAAGAAGCCTCCAATTTCATCTGTGGGCTTCAACTTTACTTGCTTTACTTTGAGATACACTTAGGTTGTTATAATAAAATACTTAGTCCATCTGTACTTTGTTGTCTCATGCATACTTACTACATGTGGACAGAGAGTCAGTAGATTATATTTTGTGTATTAGTATGTCAATGTCCATAACATCATTAAGTACAGTAAACAAATCCGCTGAATTAAAGAGATAATAAAGGGAACAGCTTGATTTTTTTAATATCCAGGCAGACCACGCAGAACCAATTCTTTTGTTTATATTGAAGCTTTCTCAAACTGCCAAAGATCTCTTTACAGGATTATGCCAATACCAATGTTTGGACACAATCTTCATTAGCAATCTACTGAACATAAAATTGAGGTCTAGGAAAGTAAAAATTTTCTATCTTTAGCCAGAATGTTGAAAGTTCTTGCAAAGAAAAGAGATCAGGGGTACATGAATGAATATTAACAATCAATAAGTTGATTCTAAACATTAAGTTCAATATAGGCATAATTTAGAAATCAAAAGAGAACTGGCTAACAATTTTGGGGTAGTATATTGAGATCATATCTCTTGCTCTTCTTATTCATCTACTTTTATAGTTAAAGAGAAAAACCAGTTGATCAAGATCCTGGAGTGATAATCCAGCTCAGAGGGAGAGTATTTATTCTCCCTTTTAGAGCCTCAGCCCACCTAATTCTGTGGGTTTCACTGAAGTTGCCCTATTTCAACTCCTCCTTCTTTTATCTGTTTTCTCTTCTCTTCATTCTTTTCTACTTCTTCTGCTTCTTTCTCCTTCCTTTCCCTCTTCCTACCCTGTCTCTTTTTCTTCCATTTCTAAATTCTTCTTCCTTTTCTTCCTCTCCTCTGTTATTCATTCCATCTTTTTAATCTTCTTTATTTTCCTCCCCTTCTTCCTTTCATTTCTTTATTTCCTTTTTATTTCTACTGTGTCTCTTCATTCTGCTCCCCCATTTCTCCAGGAAAAAAGTCACTTTGTTCTTACTGATCTAACATTTTGCTACTGTTGTAAACAAAGAAAAGCATTTGTCTTTTCAAAAAAAAAAGAGAAAGAATCAACATGTGTATATAAATCATATAATATCTTTCACTGATCTCTTTGAAATTTATTTGAAGGAACTGCTAATGGATTTTAGGATTCTAATATGTGTTATATTATGCTTCCATATGAACAATTATTTTGCATTTGGTTGAGAAGAAACATGTCTAGACATCTTGACAGTTTAATACAGCAATAGAAAGGAATGATAATTGGACGTTCAGCTGAGAAAATTAAGAAAATGTGGAAGAACCACAGAACTCACTTTGGATTATGTTTTTATAAATTTCTAATTTTAATAGCTCATATTAAAATATAAAATATACTCACCAAAGAATCTCATCTTCTCATTAAATATAATGGATCTTTATAATGACCTAGAATAATTGGAAAAAAAATGTGGTAAAATATCCATATACTATTTTTACTAACAATCTTTTTTAAAACAACATCTTAATTATAAAATATTGAGATAATTTTCCAAAGATCCAAGTTTATGTACATCTGTAAAAAGAAATAAAATCTGGATTAAAAAAGTACCATAATGGCAATAATATAATACCACATTAAACAAGAACTTTTAATTTCCCACATAATAACAATTAACCAGAATCTATTTAAGTTATTTCCAGTCATGAGTGCAAGCCTAGATGATTTAGATAGCAGTAAGGTCTACCAAGGAGACTATTGCTTCAAATTTAGCTAAATATGTATAACTTGTATTCATACAAATTTGAATAAACGATAAAACTAAAAATTGAGATTTCTCTCAGTAACTCAAATTCACTTTGGAGTTAACAAATCCAAATGGTTCAGTAATGATAGGTTAAGCACATCATTATCTACTTGTCACTAATAACTAGTCCGTATACAACTGATAATAAACCAAATTCTCAGTAAGGCTTCTAGGCCTTTCTGTTTAGAGGAGAGAAAAATTCACATTTATGAACATGTAATAATAAGAGAATAAGGAGGCAATGGAGAAAGCATGGGTAGCCAAGCAGCCCCACATGCTGCTGCTCTCCCTGACCACTCAATGTGCAGCTGGGGTGTTGCTGAGATGCGGGTGTGTGCAGGAGTCTCAATTGAGAGGATGGTTTGTGAATTCCAAGCCTAGTTTTATTCACCATTCATGCCAAAATAAATTGCCACTTAATTTTATCTAAGAGCTGATACAAGTGGCATGACGCAGATGTTCCAAATGTGACTATACCTTTGTAAACATAACATCATCTTGCGAATCACAAGCATCGACATTTTCACATGGCTACAAATGACAGCGAAGATCAATGGGAAACAGGAGCAGCTATTTTCCTCTCTCTCCTTTTTCCTGTTCCTCTGTGAGTCTTAGTTTTGCCTCCCTGTCAGTTTCATCTCTTTTTTGTTGTTGTTCCATTCTTCATATTGACCCATCTTCCTTTCTTTGAAGTCCCTACCCTTAAAGTTAAAAGAATAAGTGTGAAAAGATCACTGCTTCCCCTTGAACAACAGATGACTGTAATAATCAAGGTGGTGTTCTGTGTTACCCACCTCTCCACTTACACAAAGCAAGAACTAGAAGTACAGAATCTGCCAAGTATTCAGCACATCAAATAGTAATGTATTTTGCTATGAATATGTTCCTGATTGATTTTGTTCTCCTTTTTAATGTATCTGTGACCAATAAATAAATTTTTTCCTTCTTAGCCGTTTGAAGAATAAACAATCACTTTTAGAGAGGTGTAAAAACTTACTGAGGCAGTAAGTCTTGCTCCACTTCCTGGATTTTAAGAGTGTAACTATGCAACACACAGTCATTGATTTTTAGTGTAATTGAACAATTTTTATAGCAGAATTCTTATGTTATTGGTTTCAGTTTATGAGCCTAGGAAAAAATTCTTGTGAACTCCTAAAACTCATATTCCAAAAATGCAAGTATTTCATCATCTCCACTCTGATATGTTTCTATTAAAGTTATAATTGTTTAGCAACACAATATTAATTATAAAATCAAACTATTTGCATTTCAGTAAAAATAAAGTATACATGTTTTTGAGATATCAGGGAATTTAACTTTGATGTAGTATTAATGTTTTCTTATACAGTTTTTAAAAATCATTTACTAATAGAATCCTCATAATTAGACATGTTTCACCTTCTCAGGTGTTAGTATTTAGTAGTAGAATACTTACTATTCAGATAATCTGGTAAAAAGTTTATATGTATTTTTTTAATCACCATAGCAGTCTATGACATAAGCATTATTATTTTCACTTATGGATAAAAAAAAATGAAGCTTGGTGAAGTTTAATCTTGATCAACTTAGAGAATCACAACCTGGATATTATTCTGTATAGATCAAAACTATTTCCCTCTTTGCTTTCATGAGTTGATGTCTTATAGCAAATTAGATTGGTTTATTATTTCTAAATCAATCACTTGGAAGTAAAATGCAATAGCTATAATCATCTTAGTCTGCTGCTTTCATCCAGGGCAATATTTTCTCCAAGAGTATATTTGGCAGACATGGTTAGGACTATTGACTATCATGAACAGCTAGGCTTGGTCTGGGGTGGAGGCATTCTTAGTATCAAGTGGAGAAAGGAGAGGGATGTTGCTAAACCTCTTGCAATGCAGAAAATGGACTTTCCACAGCAAAGAATTGTCTAACCTACAAGGCCAATGGCAATATTGTTGAAAAACCCTTCTTAAGATATCTAGTCACAATATTTTTTTCTAATTATCCACTCCTTCTCCACACCAAAGTATATCTACAAAGCATATTATGTAAGAGAGAAACTATTAAGAAACAAGAGTCAAAGGGACATAAAGATCATGTTTCACTTGTTAATTTTTTTTCATGGGGATATATTAATCAATCAATTATCTTCTGTCCTGTCATGCCTTCAAAGGAATACCTATATGATGAGAATCGTGATCTTTTATAAGTTATATTCCAATATATTAATTTTATATGATATTTATGAGTATTGTATGACCCAGTCTGGTGTTCCTGAGATTGTTTGAAACTGCAATAATTTGAATCTTAAATGCCCCTCACCCATATTTTGGAGGCTTTGTCCTTAGGGAGATATGATTGAAAAGTATGTGTTGATACAAACAAAAAGAGAGAGAGAGAGAGAGAGAGAGAGAGAGAGAGAGAGAGAGAGAGAGAGAGAAAAGAAAAGTGTTTAAACCTGTAAGAGGTAGGGCCTAGTGTCAGGTCTTAAGGTTATTGGGAGCATCTCCTTTGTAAGATATTATGGGACCCCAGCCCCTTCCTCTTTCTTGGTTTGTTTTCCCACTGTAAGGTTGCCAGCTTTGCTCTGCCACATGCTCCTTGCCATGATGTTCCGCTTTGCCTAAAGTAATGTGGAGAAGCAACCCTGGACTGAAACCTCCAACACAGTGAGCCCAAACGAAACTTTCCCTTCGTAAATTGACTATCTTGAATATTCTTCATGGTACTTGAAAATGTACTAATTCAAATATAAAATAGGCATGTTTGTCAAATGTTTTACATGTTGATTTAACTGATAGATAAAATGCCCATAGGCTAGAAATAAATTTCTAAAAACCACAGGGTGTCCTCTGTTTGAAAAGTTTTTCAAAAAATCCAACAACATGGAGTAATTTCTTGGAGGAAAGAAAAAAATTATCAAGATTTTAGGGTTCAATTTCTTCAGCGTTTAACCTATTAGAATTTCCTGAAAGTTCAATGCACATACTATTTCTTCGTACTAGAGAGCAACCAGGAATTCCCTTTCAGCTTCATATCAGTCAAACCACTATTTTTCCCCCATCCACCAGTGCTATTCCGTTCACATTATTGCAATTGATTTGTGATTCCTTCGTCTCCTGTCACCCAAAAAAACAATGTTCAGGCAGTAGTATGTGACTTTCTAGCTTAATATACCAATGGCCCTTAAATTATAGGAGCAACAGAGGTATTGTGACCTTCTCTGGGATCCAAGGGCAGAGTCATAATCCTCCTTCAGGTACTTTCCAACCCAGTTCTCTACTCTTCATCACTTTTCTTGTCAACTAGTGAGACATTTTTTTCCACTGTCAGTTTATTCTCTGATGAACTCTCTGACTCTTTAGATTTTCAGTATACCTATACATCACATACCTGTGTTATTGTCTTTTGATACACTACGGTAAGAGAGGCTTATATCATATATCTGATGAATTAAATCTTTTGTCTGGAGGTTAACACTAAAACACCTTCAGAAAGAAACCACAAAGCAAAATGTTCAAATATATAATTTATCACTTATCAATAGAGAGATCTCAAAACTACATCTCTGAAACACAACTGTAATTATTATTTTAAAGAGTCCAACTCCATCTGTAATCACTATCAGAAATGAACCATGTTAATATTGCTGAAGGAGTTCTAAGAAATATACAAATAACAATATGGGACCTGACTTCTTAGCATAGCATCTTACATCTACATAGATGCTAAATATAGAACTAATAGCATAAATGATTTTATTATATAATAATAATAATAATAATAGAATATTATATTTAATACATATTATTATAACATTACTATAATAAAACACAGTATTTAATCAACTAAATCCATTAGATCATTAAAAACATGAAATACAGTGATAATTTAAAACTGATTTTATTTTCAAGAAATATAATTTAAAAGAAACTTGAGAAGGTAACTGTTGGTTAAAACAATTTCTTTTTTTTTTTTAAGAGAGAGTGAGAGAGAGAGAGAGAGAATTTTTTAATCTTTATTTTTTTTTTAGTTTTCAGCGGGCACAACATCTTTGTTTGTATGTGGTGCTGAGGATCGAACCCGGGCCGCACGCATGCCAGGCAAGCGCGCTACCACTTGAGCCACATCCCCAGCCCCGGTTAAAACAATTTCAAGCCCTGTTTTTCTAACATAACTTTATATTTTAAATAAGCCAGTACATTCAATTAACCTGCAAAGAAACATGGATTACAATGTTTTTTTAAAAATTTACCATGATGTTTAGACATATGTATATATATTGTAGAATGACTAACTCATATAATGCTATTTATTCAAACAGTTTTAGAAATTTCTCTTTGAATAGTAATGTTCATACCAATTCTCTCTTTTTTATCCACATTTCCAAATTTATGTTAGTACCTGAAATTTTTAACTTTTCTGTTTTACCTTCTTACTGACTTGGCTTGCTGAGGAAGTCTATGTTCCACACACAAAAGGAAGGAGTCCTACAAAAGAATGAACAATCAAAATGGAGTTTTTATCACACTCTTTTGTTATATTGAATTTTGGAGATTTACATTTTAATTAATGAGATGTGCATTATTCAGGTTTATTCTTACTTGTGAAAATCGCTACACTCTATTCATGTGCCATTGTGTGGTTTTCTTTCAATTTTTGAGAAAAGTTTAATTGAAATTATTTTATGAAATTTGAAAATGGAAGAACAGTAGTAAACCATTATTCTATGTATAATTTTACAAATATATGTCTAAGTTACTAAAATAAAGGAGGTAAAAGAAAATCTCTACACATTTTTACAACTTATAGATCTTGGTTACAGGCTCTATGACATCATTGCTCATTTCAACTTCTCTGTGCTGATCTTCCTTTTGTGCATTATGTATTAACTATACTGGATTTCTCCTATTCCTTTGTGTTTTTTTTTTTTATTTTATTTTTTTAAGTGGTGGCCTGCAGCATAATTACAATATTGTCCCTTTTTCTTTAATTCATCTTACAAAGAGAAAAAACATCTTACATAAATGCTTTTACATTGAACTCATGGACATAATTTCTTATTGGTTTGTATTTAGTTCATTTATCTATTATTTGACTTAATATAAAAATTGCAAATAATTCATTCCAACAGTAAATAATCAGAATAATTTTTTAACTTTTGAATTAAATTGCAAAATGCATTTCCTATACCTCTCTCCTTTTGACTCCATTCTATTAATTGCAGTCAAGAGAACATGCAGATCATAATTGCTAAGCAGGTCAAGGGTAGTTGTATAAGCAATATTGAAGAGATTATTTTGCTACTTACAAGAATGGAAAAAGAGGGCAGGGATATAAGTCAGTTAGTAGACTGTTTGCCTCCATGCACAAGGCCTTGAGTTCAATCCCCAGGACCACAAAAAAAAGGAAAAATAAATAATACAAAAAAAATGTTTCTTGGTGGCCAAATCATATGACAAAAATCTATATATTGAGTCTGCTTTAATGAAAATATTCAGCTGTGATTTGTGATCTAACCTAGTGGAAATATAGGGCCACATTTTCAATCCTGCAAGGGTTTAAATATGAAAACATAAAAGATAGTAATTGTTAAGATTAATTGTCTACTAAAGTAACTTGGATTCTATTCTTGCAGGCAGATAATTTTGTTAATACAAAGTGTGAGGTGTATTTGGCTAATTTAAAGTAGTTTTCTATAGTGAAAGCAAATTCACTTATTAACTTAAACTACCATGAGTCAACAACACTTTAAGAAACAGATGCTGAGCTAAGCATGGTGGCACACGCATATAATCCCAGCGGCTCAGGAGGCTGAGGCCACAAGATGACAAGTTCAAAGCCAGCCTCAGCAAAAGTGAAGTGCTAAGCAATTCAGTGAGACACTGTCTCTAAATAAAATTAAAAATAGGGCTGGGGATATGGCTCAATGGTCTAGTGCACCTAAATTCAATCTTCAGTACCAAAAAAGAAAAAAAAAAAAGAGTGATGCTGGTACAATGTACTAATACATTCTATTCACAAAAACCTAAACAGACTCAAACACAAATGGCGTAGTTACATTCCAAATCAGTATTTTCACCAACTGTTTATTATGGTGATACTTAACTACTTATACCTGAGTCAATCCAGAGTCCAAAGTTAATATCTAGAATCATGAGCCTCGCCTTTAATATTTTATGGAATAAATCAGATTTAGAAAAATGACATGCAACCAACCAAAATTCACATATTCACACATCCTCACTAACACTTACTGTTGTTTGTCTTCATAATAGCTGCCATTCTGACTGGGGTGAAATGAAATCTTAGAGTAGTTTTGATTTGCATTTCTCTGGTTCCTAGAGATGTTGAACATTTTTTCATATATTTGTTGATTGATTGTATATCCTCTTCTGAGAAGTGTCTGTTCAGGTCCTTGGCCCATTTATTAACTGGATTATTTGTTTTTTAGTGCTTAGCTTTTTGAGTTCTTTATAAACCCTAGAGATTAGTACTCTATCTGATGTATGAGGGGTAAAGATTTCCTCCCAAGATGTAGGCTCTCTATTCACTTCAGAGATTGTTTCTTTTGCTGAGAAGAAACTTTTTAGTTTGAGACCATCCCATTTATTGATTCTTGATTTAAATTCTTGTGCCAAAGGAGTCTTATTAAGAAAATTGGGGCCTAATCCCACATGATGGAGATTAGAGCCTACTTTTCTTTTATTAGACACAGGGTCTCTAGTTTTATTCCTAGATCCTTGATACATTTTGAGTTAAGTTTTGTGCATGGTGAGAGATAGGGATTTAATTTCATTTTGTTGCATATGGATTTCCAGTTTTACCAACATATATACACAATGGAATAATATTACTCAGCAATAAAAGAGAATAAAATCATGGCATTTGCAGGTAAATGGATGGAGTTAGAGAAGATAATGCAAAGTGAAGTTAGCCAATCCCCAAAACCAAATGCCGAATATTTTCTCTAATATAAGGAGACTGATTCATAGTGGGGTAGGGAGGGGGAGCATGAGAGGAATAGAAAAACTCTAGATAGGGCAGAGGGGTGGGAAGGGAAGGGAGGGTCATGAGGTTAGAAATGATATTGGAATTTTGTGATGGACATTATTATCCAAAGTACATGTATGAAGACACAAATTGGTGTGAATATACTTTGTGTACAACCAGAGATATGAAAAAAATGTGCTCTATATGTGTAATAAGAATTGTAATGCATTCAACTGTCATATATAAATTAAAAATTAATTAAAAGAAGAATAAATAAATAAATAAGTATTCATGATGCAAAATAAAAATTTTCCCATGAGTGTTCAGCAGACATGATGGCTGGTCCTCAAGAATAAGAAATGTGTGCTATCATTCAGTGTATTTGCTGTAGTTATAAAAATGGAATAATGCCCACTCAGGATTCATTGGAGAATATTTTTGTATGATATAATATGTAGAAGAACAAAATTATTTGGAAAATATAGCATGTTAAAATAACAATTTTACAGACCAAAACCCTCAGAGGAAAAAATATCATTCTCATTGTAATTTATTTGTCTTGATAGAATTTTTAACATTTTTATTTTTGAAGTAGATGCACATAAAATCATAACAATAATATATAAAGTCCTTGGGCACGGTCCCCCCAGTTTTTGCCATTAGTTACACTTTACATAACTAATATGCAATATCAAAATCAGGAAACTGAAAGTGTAGAATTGTGTCACTTTCTCACAGATGTAGATTTTATGTAGCCACTACTGCAATCAAGATAGATAGGGCTGGGCCTGGGGCTCAGTGGTACAGTGCTTGCCTGGCATGTGTGAAGCACTGGGTTCAATCTTCAGCACCAAATAAAAATAAAATAAAGGTATTGTGTCCACCTACAAGGATGGATAGATAGATAGATAGATAGATAGATAGATAGATAGATAGATAGATAGATAGAGATAGATAGATAGATAGATAGATAGATAGATAGATAAAGGACCAGGCATAAAATTCACACATGTAATCCCAGCAACTACTGAGGATGAGACAGGAGGTTCACAAGTTCAAAGCCAGCCTCAGAAACTTAGCAAGGCCCTAAGCCACTTATTTGAGATCCTGTATAAAAGTAAAAAATAAAAGGAGGGGTGCTGAGATGTTGTTCAGTTGCTAAGCACCCTACGGTTCAATCCTCAGTACCACAAAATTTTTAAAAAAATTAATAAAGGATCATTCCATCATCACAAAAATCTTGATTGTGTGACCCCCTTTGCATAAATTTCCCATGGCCGTGGCAACAAATTGACACAAATTTGGTGGTTAAAATTGCACATATTTATTTTCTTCCGGTTCGGGAGATCAAAAGACTAAAGCCAAAGTGTCTGTGGGGACTTAGAGAAGAATCATTGTCTGGCAAATATTGGTATTCCTTGTCTTGTGGCCACATATCTCTCTGCTCCATCCTTAGGGTGACTACTCTTCTAGCTGTCTTCCTTTTGGTTATATATCTGTAATTCCTTTAGGATATACTTAGACAATCTCTTCTTTTAAAATTAAAAAAAATTGCCAGAAAAGGTAGTATTCACAGATTCACAGGTTCCAAGGAAAAGGACATGCATATACCACTCTAGGGGCCACCATCCAATTCACTATTCTCTTTGTGACTATATATGCCCCCAGTTCCTACTCTAACTAAGTCCTGAAAACCACTGACATTTTTTCCATCACCAAAATTTTATTATTTCATCAATATTAAATATGTATTCACATGGTATGTTGTCCTTTGAGATTGGACTTTTCACTAAGTAGAATGCCCTTGAGATCCATAATGTTACAGCATGCATCAATATTTGTTCTGTTTTATTTCATAGTCTGGATATATAATAGTTTAACCATTAACTTACTATAGAACATTATGGGAGCTTTAGATCTGGGCAATTAAAAACAAGACTGGTATAAACCATCATGCATTCATCTTGGTGTGAACATGTATTTTCACTTTTCTGAGAGATAAATGCACGAAAGTATGGTTCCTGAGTCACGTAGTAAGTGTATGTTTAGTATATGTGAATTTATCCTACTATTTTTGAGTGACTGCAACATTTTTCATTCCTACCAGTAATGCAAGAGTGATCCAGTTTCTGCATATTCTTGCCAGCATTTGGTATTATCACAACTTCTATTTTGAGCAGTTCTGATATATGTATGATAACAGCTCATCCTTTCCCTAATGGCTAGTGATGATGAATATATTTTATGTGTTTAATTTCCATAGGCATATCTTCTTCAATAAAATATCTCTTTGTGGGTTTTTCCCAGTTTTGAATTGGAATGTTTCTGATGATTTTTGAAAGTTCTTTATGTAATCCTGACATAAGCCTTTGTTATATAATGTGTTTTGAAAATATTATCTCTTAGTTCATAACTTTCTTTTCCATTTTCTTATAGGGTCTTCCACAGAGAAAAAAGTTTTAGCTTTGGTAAGGTAGAACTCATTATCTTCCTTTTATGGATCTTGTCTTTGGTGATGCCAAAAAACTCTTCATTCATGACAATATGGACGAAGCTGTAAGACATTATGATAAGTGAAATAAGCCAAGTGGAGAGAGATACTGAGAAGTCTCATGTTCATCTCATAAAGGAAGAGAAAAAGAAGGTGGTTGTCAGGGGCTTAGTAAACAGAAGAACAGGCACATATTGGCCAAAGGGTACAAAGTTTTAGTCAGGATGAATAATTTCTGGAGATTTTTGTATAGTCTAATAACTAGAGTCGATGATAATGTGTTGTATATATGAAAATTGTTAGGAGAGTAGGTCTAAAATATCCTCATCCTATGAGAATGATAACTTTGTTAGGAAATGGACATGTTACCTGGCATTATTTAGTACTTTTAGAATGCATATATATTTCAGATCATTACATTGCACATCATAAAAATGTATAGTGTTGTTGATTATAATTTAATAAGTCAAAGGGAAAAATAAATAAGTAAATAATAAAACAATGAAATGAATTATTAAGAAACAATGAAAAACAAAACAAAAAATATTCCCCAAGCTCCAGTATCTAAACATTACTTTTTGTATTTTTTTCTAAAATTTTTGTACCATAATGTTTTCTATTTCATTTTATGATCCATTTTGAGTTAATTTTTGTATAATACATAAAGTATGAAGTTCAAGCCAAATTTTTTGTCTTGTAGATGCCCAATCAGTCCTTCACCATTTGCTGAACAAATTATTGCTTCTCCATTGAATTACTTTTACACTTTAAATTAGTCAACTGTATTGGTTTGGGGCTTTTTACATGTGCTTTCCATCCTGTTGTTTTGTCTGTATGTCTATCATTCCACCAGTATTACAGTCTTGATGATTAGCTGTATTTAAATCTTGAAACTGGACAGCATAATTCTTCCCCCAAAACTGTTATTTTTCAGAATTGTTTTCTATTTTCTACCCCCAAATAAATTTTAGGATTATCTTTTCACATCAATAGAAAATACTGTGGGGTTGTAAATCTGACAAGGATTGACATGTTTACTTATAGAGTTCATGAGTGTATATATATATATATATATATATATATATATATATATATAGAGAGAGAGAGAGAGAGAGAGAGAGAGAGAGAGAGAGAGAAGAGCAAGGAGTACTGCACACCTGGCATGCCTTAAGGGTGTCTGAGTGACAGGCCACTCCTCTTCCTGATATGCCCATTATCTGCAGGCTGCTTACCCCATAGGCACAGCCCTGGGCATGATGTCGCATGTTGTAGTCCCTGTGCTTTCTCCATGGCCCACTCCTCAATTGGTCACTGCAAGGATAGTTAGCAGAAATTGCATTGGTGGCCGCCTGTAATCTGCTTAGCTACTGCCTGACTACATATAAATGGTAATTACCCAATAAAATCAGACCTGCTTCCTCCTTGATCTCCAGAGGTCTTGATTAGAGACTCCTCAGCCACACTCTCCTCTACCCTATTCTGTGGACCTCCTCGCTGGATGAGAGAGAGCCCACGAGCATAAATATATACCTATTACTAATAAGTGAGTTTAATAGGCTCACAGGATACAAGGTCAGTATACAAAAATCAATTGTATTTCTAAATATTAGCAATGAAAAATGCATCTTAAAAGTGTTTACACCATTTACCAAAAAGAGAAAGAAAAGAAATACTTATGTTTAAATCTGACAAAGTACATACAGAACCTCTATCCTGAAAACCACAAAACATTGATAAAAGAAAATAGAAGACCTAACTAAATAGACAAATTTGTGTTAAGGGATTGAATATTCAGTTATTCTATCAATTCTTCCTAAAATTGTCTATAGAGTCAACTGAATTACAACCAAAATCTTAGCAGGAATTTTTGTAGATATTAACAAACTATGTCTAAATTTTACTGGGAAAGGCAAATGACATAGAAGACAATTTTTTTTTTAAATTATAAGGACAAAATAGGAAGACTTTCACTACCTGATATTTTTCTAGAATGAACATGGTATATTTTTCCACTTATTTAAAACTTCTTCGACTTTTTTATCACTATTTTGTAGTTTGCAACATATAAATCCTGTGACTATTTTGTTATGTTACACTTCATTATTTCATTGTTTTTCAAAGATTTCAAATGGTATTGTATTTTTAATTTTACATTTCTCATGCTTATTTTTAGAACATATATAAATACGAAAATTTTGCTGGTTGCTATATCCTGAGACCATACTGAACACATTTATTAGTTCTAAGAGTTTTAAAAAGATTCCCTGGGATTTTTGTTTTTATGTAGTTGTTACATAGATAGGAACTGTTTTCCTTTTTTTCTTTTCTCATCCAGCATTCTTCCAGTTTCTTTTCACTTTCTTGTTACCCTGGATATAACTTTTCAGTACTTGCTAAACAGCTATAATTAATGTAGGCATCCTGGACATTTTCACAACCTATGGAAGAACAAACTTCCCTAAATAAAGTGACTACCTGTAATATAAAAAAAAAAAAAAAAAAAAAAACAAAAACAAAAAAAAACAAACAAAAAAACTTTAAACAAGACCCAGAATCTCTAAAACAGAAAAAATGTTCATAATATAATTAAAAGTTATCCATGTTACCAAAAGCCATGAAAATTACACAACTTGAATTATAAAAAACAACCAACATATGGCAAAATCAAGATGAACCAGATAAAAGAATTATCACATAGGATGATAAAGCAACCATCATTGAAATGCATCTAGAAGTAATAACAAATTATTTTTTAAAAAAATAAGAGAAAAATAAATAGAACATAATAAAAAAATAACTACCTGGAAAGTGAAGAACAGAAAAATACAATAATAGAACAAAACTTGCTGTACAATCTCAATAGCAGAGAGGAGATAATGTAGGATATAATCAGTATACTTGAAGCAGATCAATTCAATTGCTTTCTTTCTGAACAAAAGAAAGTAGACTAAAAAATAAAATAAAATCGAGCCTCAGAACCCTGGATGATAATAGCAAAATATCAAGTATTCACATCACTTGAATCAAACAAGATAAGAAAAAGTTTGACATTAAAAGAAACAATGAACAAAGACATTTAAAATTTGACAAAATATACAAACACAAAGATTTAAGAAGCTGTACAAAGTACCAGTTAGGATGAACCCTAAGAAATCCATGTCAAGTTTCAGGATACTTAAATTTTTAAAAACCAAAAACAAAGAAAAATCTTGAAAATAGCCAAAATAAATTACATTTTGCCTGGCACCAATAATACAAATAAGAACAATGGTTGAGTTTTTTTCATTGTTTGTATTATTGTTGTTTATTTTTGTCTTAATCTTTAATTCAGGAGGTCAGAGGAAGGGAACCAGTATATTTCAAATTTGAAAAATCAAGGAATCTGCAACCTCCATTCTACCTCTGATGGAACTATCCTTCAGAAACACAAGTGAAATAAAACATTCTCAGTGTAAAGAAAATCAAGTCTTTTTCAGTACTAGACCTAGCCTTTAAGACTGACTTAAAAAAAAAAAAAAGTTCTCCAACCAGAAAGAAAATAATAAAAGGAATCTTTGTTCATAAGGAAGAAAGTATAAAAGTTTCAATAAAATCTTATGTGATGATTGCAATGAAAATCATAACACTCTAGTAATAAAGATAGCTATCTTTAGAAGTAGGGATGATAAAGAGACCTAAATGGAAGTGAACATCCCACACATCACTTGAAGTGGTAAAATGTTAATGCCAGCTGCTGTGTGTAATCTTGATTAACAACTTGAGAGATGTCTGGCAAATTAGTAAGGCATACTTCTAGGGTGGGTGTTTCCAGAAAGGACTGGCATGTGGCTCAGTGAACTGAAGGGAAGTGGGAGGAACACCTCCCCCAAATGTGGCTTGCATAGTTCAGTAGGCTGGGGGCCTACATGCAACAAAAAGTCAAAGAAGAAGGAAACTACCACTTGTAGCAAGCTCCACTCTTGAGCAGGCACGTTCTTAGTGGCTGCCATCCACCATTGACATCAGATTCTAACTTCTTCAACTTGGAATGTGAATTCATAACAGCTAATACTCAAGGGACCAGGCTTCAAGCTTAGGACTAGAGCTGCAGCAATGGTCCTTCTTAATCTAAGGGTTTCAGCTTTTTGGACTGAGAAGTTGCTGGTTTAACTAGCCCTTGCAGAGAGCCATTGTGAGACTACCCAGCCTCTGACTGAGTGAGCCAACAGTCAGTCAGTAACCTCCCTTTCTCTCTAATTTATTTCAGCAAAACCCTTATTTATACTAGCAGACTATGAAAAATAATATATGTATATTATAATACTCAAAGCAATCACTGAGAAAACCATATAGTGATACATTCAGAAACACTAAAATATCAAGATGGAATCCTAGAAAATACTGAAGTACCTTAAAGACAGATGATAAAAATTAAAAAGAGATGGGAACTAGAGGAAAAATCAGAAAACAAAAAAGAAGATGGGAGACTTGAGTTCTGAGGTGTCAATAATTATCTTAAATATGTATTATCTAAATACAACTGTCAAAAGACAGATTGGCACAATAGAAAAGAACCATTACCTAAATACATGCTACTTACACACACTTTAGAAAATTTACTCTATTTAAAAAAACAACAACCACCACAACAAAAACATTTCCACAGAAAAATCTGTGCATGAAGTTTATTGCAACTTTGTTCATAAGAGTCAAATATTAGAAACAACCAAACTGGCCTACAGGAGGTTAATAATTAAAAATGAAGTGGTTCACCAAAGAACATACCAAAAAACACTATTCACAAATAAAAAGGAATACACTATTGGTAACAGATACACTATTGATCAGATCTTGGATAGATCTGAAAGATATTATGCAAATAATGAAAGTCAATATCAAAAGGCCAAATGTTAAATGATGCAATGTATAAGACCCATGAAATGGGAAAATTATAGAAATGGGGAACAGGTTAGCGGTTTCCAGGAGTTAGGAAGAGCACTGGAGAAGGGACTAAGTGTGCCTATAGAATTCAATTAGAAGGGGGGCTGAAGATATAGCACATTCACGAAGCCCCGGGGTTAAATCCCCAGCGCCACCAAAAAAAAAAAAAAAAAAAAAAAAAAAAAAAAGAAGCATCTCAGCAGTGATAAAACTGTATGATATTTAAAGTAATTTTAATATCCTGGTTGTGATATTTTCCTATTGTTTTACAAAATGCCACCATTAAAGAAACTGAAATAAAGAATACATGCTCTCTTTCTCATAACTGCATTTGAATTTACAACATCTCAAAATAAAAATGTTCAATTTAAAAATTGAATTGGAGATTCCTCTTCTTTCATCCCTTCTCCAGAAAAGATTATGTGGAATTGATGTTAATTTGTCAGTAAATATTCATTTTAATTCTCCACTGAAATCACGTGGGCCTGGAGAGTGTCACCAATAAACTACCCCCCCAAAAAATGGCCAAAATAGGTTCTCTGTACAGAAAGGAAATGGTAAAAGTTCTATCAATTTTTGCTCCACACATCTTGCAACAATGTTTTTTTTTTTTTTTTTTTTTTTTTTTTTTTTTTTTTTTTTTTTTTGATATTTTCTAGCCCTCTGCCTAGGATTTAAGACGCAAAAAGAAACTGCAAGAAATTCACTATGATCTTTTCACTTGGGTTTCAAAAACTATCAGGTCTATGACATCCTCTCCACCTTTCAGAGTATTATTGTTTGTTTCACACATAATCTTGAGATTTAGTATAGTGATAATGGATTACATCTACTAGATTTTTTCAGAAGCGAAAGTTTCATTACTTATATTTTCCAAAACCAAGCAGTACCATTTTAATTGGGCATCTACCATAGACTAATACTTTAATTATATTACTTTTATATTAACCTTTGAGAGGCAATATATACATTAATGAAATATAGTAAGCATATGTGTGTAGAGATAAATGTTTTGATAACTGTACATAGCTCTCTTTGTACAAATGTGCAAAGGTAACAGATCATTTTCCTTAGCCCTAATTATTTTGGGTTTTTTTTTTTTTTTTTTTTTTTTTTTTTGGTACCAGGGATTGAACTCAGGGCACTTGACTACTGAGCCACGTCCCAGCCCTTTATTTTTTGAATTTTATTTAGAGATAAGGTCTCACTGAGTTGCTTAGCTCCTCACTTTTGCTGAGGCTGGCTTTGAACTTTTGATCCTCCTGCCTCAGACTCCAGAACTGCTGGAATTATAGATATGTGCCCCCATGTCCAGGTCCTTAAGTACTTCCTAAGCAAACAGTTTACTTTACTACAAGATGCAGGAAATCACTGATCTTCTTTGTATAATTATTGATTTATTTATCTTTTCTAGAATTTCTGATGAATGGAATCATAAAGTACAAACCTTTATACCTGGATGTTTTTGGTAAGCATAGTATTTTTAAGAATCTTTACCATATTTCTGAATAGGATTCCTTTGGGTGCATAAAACACAATCTGTGTATTCCATTCAGCTGTTGATGTCCATCTGGGATGTTTCCAGTTTTTAATTTTATTATGGACAAAACAGTATAGACATATGTTATTATTTCACTTGAAGAAATACCTAGGTGTGTTGTACAGCATCATATGGAAAATGTTTTCAAAATTGCCTAATTGTTCCCTAAAGTGATTTTAGTATTTTACTTCAATACCAGAAATGTACCTGAGTTCCTAAAAATAAACAATCAGTCAAAAAGAAATTTTCTCCATTCTCTTCTGCTTAGAAACTTTGGCAAGTTTAGTTGTTCTTGTTGTTAAAGTCTTTAGATTCTTTGTTTAATTTTTAATTTTTTTTAATTGGATTCTATCTAGTTCATATCTATCCCATTAACTTATGAGAATCTCTTTTAAAGAAGATGAATAAAATTAATCTCAGTCTTTATTCTCCTTGATATTTCTACAAGTTTAGATTTTTTAATTTGATGGCCTCTTCTCAAATGTCTTCCATGACAAGACTCATGAATCATCATTTGCTTGTGAGGTAATGCGAGAGATAATTTTCTGTTCCATATTGAACACACATAATCATTAAATGTTATGCTCTATCATATTTCAGTGGTACCATGCTAGAATGTAGATAATTTTGGGACAAGTAACTAATATGAATTGGAAAAAAAACATTTAGTAAGATTTTGATTTTATATAATTGTATTGGGATGTGTCTTAGCTCAGACTGCCATAACAAAATGATATAGACCTGGCCTAAATGACAGAAACCTTCTTAACATTAGAGGTTCTGGAGGCCAGCAAGTCCAAGACCATGGTGCCAGTTATTTAGTTCCTGATGAAGAATTTCCTGGCATTCAAGCAACCATCTTCTTGATGTGTCTTCACATGGTACAGAAAGAAAATTTCCCTGTCTCTTCTTATAAGGATACTCATCTCATTGAGAGGGCCCTTCCCTCAGGAACTTCTAAACCTAAGTACCTACCAAAGTCCTCACCTCAAAATTCTGTCCCTTTGGGACTGAATGCTCTAATATAAGAATTTCAAGAGGACACAAATATTTATTCCATAATGAATATTTTAATATTGCCTCTTATTCCTCTTTGCTATGGTCAGAGACATGCATTTCTGGGGCTTTTAACAAACCAAAAGACTTAAAAGAAGGAGCCATTTGAATATTATTTATGGAAACCTTTTATCATAACACATTCAAGAGTTACCCTTTTATATCCAATTATCATCTTTGTCAAGACATAGAGATGCCAAAAAGTAGGATCGTTTTCCTTTAACGTCATAACATTCTCTTTCTCCAGCAGAAATCTCACATTCCCTTTAGTTTCACCCAGAAAAAAAGCCAGAAGTGAATGTCTGGAATCTGACCAGAGGCTCAAAATGGAGTGAGATTCTGTGTATTGGGGAGACAAAGCAATAGCAAACAGTGGGGGTTCATGTGGGAATAATGCAGAAACAGCATAACTCCAGGAAAATGCTCCCTTCCCTGAAAAAAAGATTCAAGGTTCTAAGAAGTGAGACAAGCTGAAAACTAAGTCAAAACTTCTTTCCTAAACCCTCAGCAAAGGAAAGCATTGCACAAAGTGCAGATCACAGCGTGAGTCTGAAGCAAAGAACTGTGTTTTGGGTCCTTATGGACTGTCCCTTGTGTGCTGGTTTGGCTAACAGTAACATTTTCATTTTTTTGATGTAAGACTATATTAACATTTTAGCCTCCAGATATCATGAGCATAGTTAAGTGGTTTCATGAGAAACACAATTTTAACTTTTACAAATCTTAGTAAGGTAGTAAATTATTTGACATTTGAGATATTTGTTTTCGGGCAATGGGAACTGGCACACACTAGCGGAAAAATATACATATATATATTTTGGAAACTGTATCCAATCCAGAGAAAGAAACTCCATACTAAGTTTGAAGTGGGAAAGTTTAATATAGATAAATATTAACACTAACAGCAGAATAAGTATAAAAGTGTAAAGAAAATTCAAAAGAAAACCCCAGGGCAGAAGAAATGTAACTAAGGAAGGGATGCCATGGGTAAGAGGCCCTTGTGCAGGCTGGGAACTAGCCTCATTGGAGTAGGTGTGATTATGGTCATTTGATGGTGGAGAACTTATCCACAGTTACCAGGCGAGGAGGAAACAGTTCCTGGAATGTGGGCAGACCAAGGCTGGCACCAGGGTGAAAAGGGAGTGGGCACACTGGGAACACACATGCCAGTGGTGCTCATGCCTGGCTGTGATATGTTCACAGTGGGAGGCAGCAACCAGGGACAGACACAGAGGGAATCAAAGTGTCAGAACCTTGCTAACTGGCTGGACCAGTGGCACACACCTGTAATCCAGGCAGCCAGAAGACTGAGGCAGGATGATCACAAGTTCAAAGCCAGCCTCAGCAACTTAGGGAGACTCTGTATCAAATTAAAAAATTATTTAAAATAAGCGAGGGATACTGGGAATGTGGTTCCATGGTTAAGTGCCCCTGGGTTGTTCAATCCCTGAATCCCTGGTACCAAAAAGCAAACAAACAAACAAACAAACAATAAACCTTGCTAACTGATAGCACACAAAATTTACTTTTTCATGAGTAGAGTAAGATTATCAGAATGGTGGGGTCAGGTTCAAACTCTTAGAGAGATTGGCCATTCTTGTCTTACAGGGCACCATTTTTTTTTTAATTTTTTTACTTGTCCACAGGCCTTTATTTTATTTATTTATGGGTGGTACTGAGAATCGAACCCAGGGCCTCACACATGCTAGGCAAGCAGTCCACCACTGAGCCACAACCCCAGGCCCCAAGGCACCATTCTTAAGTAAGGCGAAAATGACTGAAGAGCGCAGCTAGCTCATCATAACAAGGAAGAAGCGGTTCAATTCAGACTTGAGAGGAGATACATTGATAAGTGGCACAAAATTGAAGCACAATTTGCCTTTTATTAGGTATATGATTGTTTTTTTTCCTATGTGAGGGATGCTGAAAAGAATAGGAAGTAATAACATACATTAGAAAAAGATACAGCAATGTACATTTTTTTAAGCCACATTTAATCAGATGTTGGACAATATGTGAATGAATGGCAATACTCTGATAGCAAAACCAGAAAAATATATTACAAGAAAACCACAGATCAATATGTCATGAAAACATTCAAAATTCTAAAAAATAAAACAGTAAATTATATTTAAAGACAAATAGATATCATCATATATTATGGTCAAATAGGGTCTAGCTCAGAAAAGTTGATTTAATTCTAGAATAAAAAGTATCACTATAATTCATAATATTAAACTGAAAAGAAAAATGATATGATATGATCTTTTTAATAAACACATATAAAACAACTGATGAAATCTACCTTTGTCACCTTATAAAAACTCTCAAAAAACTAAAATAGAAGAAAACTTCCTGACCAGGATAAATGCTATCTACAAAATAAGCTCTGTCTCTCACAGCATTTGATGAAAAATGACTGAATTCTATAAAGGTGACCAAGAAGGCAAGTCTTCTCTCATCACTTTTTTATTCAATACTATATTAGAATTTCTAGACAATGAAAACAGGTAAGAAAAAAATTAAAATAATTATAGAGTGAAATGGGAAAAAAATGTCTATTTGGGGCAGATAAGATGTTTTTTTTTCTATAGGAAATTCAGTTTAAGTCTCCCCCCAAAAGTTACTAGAATTCAAAAGCGAATTTAGCTAAGTAGTAGGATAAAAGAAAATTTTAAAAAATCAATTGTACTTCTATATTGTGGAGACACATAACTAAACTGGTCAGGGTCACTCCTAGTGAATTTTGACTAACTAAATAAAGACACAGACACAGAAAATTACATTTTCTTTGAGTTTAGTGAGTTTCTCAGCCACAGCTCCCACAAGGGAAGCAAGACAGGCAAGAAAAAGGAGGAGCACACCTCGAACCCAGGTTTTATTGGGGAGAAGCCATTCAAATGAGGCAAGGGGTAGGGTTATAACAAACAAATGGGTGTAATCCAACCCCATCAGGCGACACTCACTCCTGAAGCTGCACCTTTTTTATCAGAGTAGAGGTAAGGTCCAATTGCATTGCAATGTTCAGTTCCTCTTTACTCAGGACTTAAAGGTGTGTACATAGCTCCTGTCCATAGTGGCTCCCAACACTATATAGTAGAAACAATTGGGAATTGAAAAGTACAAATAATTTATCTTAAAATGTAATGGAAACACATGCTGTATCCTTAAAACATACATAAATGTTAATTTAAACTTTATTATGGCAAAAAAGTGGAAATAATCATGTACCTATTAAAGTGAATAAATAAACTATTAAGCAATGTTATGTCAAAACAATGAAACACTACTCAGAAAATAAAAATGAGTTTTACTTGAATGAATACAAAAACATTTATTGTGAATAAAGAAGACAGATAAACAGAGCATGCAGTGTATGTTTTACAAGTAGTCTACAAAATAGAAACTAATATTTAGCTCCAAATTACAGATAGGTTGTTGCTTGGGGCTGGGAGAGGACCAGAGAAAGCTTGATAAAATAAAGGACCATAATAAATTTTGTGGAGGAGAGACTTTTTCATTATCTTTATTGAAGCTATGTTTTCACAAATGTAAATATATATCAAAGTTTTATATATGTGTGTTAGTGTGTGTGTATACCCACATATATAAAAGTGTACCTTAATGTATATCAATTACACTTACTAAAACTATTGAAAATAAAAAAGACTAACTGAAACCTCCAGAAACATTCTTATTTCTAATTATTTTTCAAGTTAATACATTAATATCCACATTGTGAAACCTTTCCTAGATTCCCAAGGTAATTGAAATCCTTTCATCGCATATTTTACACCAATCTGTATCTACCTGCAGTGGCTAAGACCACTCACCTGAGTTTTCCAGTGCCACTCTGAACTCTTCCTTACATTCTCTTTTCTTAGAGCCCTGAGTGTGGTGATTATACCTCTCTTCTATTTCAAAACTGTCAGTGATTTTCCTTAGATAATTACTTTGAATAAAATAAAATTCCTTACTCTAGTCTAAAATAATCTTCATGAAAAGCTCCTACCTACCTTTCTAAGTTCCTCTCTCATATTTTTACAGTGTTTATTAGTATACAAATTTCCTTTGCTTCTTCAAATGCACCATGCTTGTAAAGTTTATGTTGTCTTCAATGAACAGCTCCCAGAAGCACTAGGAATGGATAAATTATATAATTTAGAAATTCTCTACTCACCTGGTAATTATTTGTATGTCTGTTTCTCTTATAGATTCTAAATGCCTAAAAATAACTCCTTTTGTCTTTGTACCTACAGTCTTAGCATTATATCTACTAAAATATTACTGATGAATGCTTAAAAGAATAAGTATATCATCATTAATGCTTAATCTGTCATTTGTTATTCTTAAAGCTATTCAACATCTTGAGAAGTATTTTATTGCAAAAATAATACCAGGAGTGACTGACTGCAAATCCAAGCAGTCAGTCTTTTGATAACTTTATCATTCTTCAAAATTTCCTCAAATTTAATTCCTTCCTACTGAATTAATAATTTTACTGCCTAATAGCTGTCATAACCTCATTTTCATCATAATTCTGTACCTATATTATCTTCATTTTATGACTTCAGAGATATATTTCAAAATGTCTTTAGAATTGCATATTTTCTACGACCTGTAATAACATCTCATCTACATCTAGAAATACAGTGCAACATGCTTGTTTTATTTTTCATTAAGACATCTGTATAAAATGAAACAAAATAAAGCCCATTTATTATTTTCACTTTTTGGCTAGCATACACTCAGTTCTATTTTGTTCTTTCTCTCCAAGTTACAGCAGCCTTTTCTGGCATCATTATACTTTTCTGCACTTTCCCTCTTGCCAGTAAGTGGTCTGTGATTCTTAATGGCATTTTTAATTTGCATTAGGGAGAATTATTTTCCTGTAATATGATATGCATGTAAATTGCACTACTGGAAAAGCTGTATCCTTTCTTTTTCAATGTGACTCTATTACTACCAAAATCCAAGAGCAGAAAAAATAGCAAATTTCTCAACTGGACATACACTGTGTGTGGATTCTGTTACCTTGAGAGCTTATTTCAATTTTAACTCTAACTCAGACAGAGAACAGCCTGAAAGCTATATACTCACAATGGCTTCCTGTGTTTAATTTGTAATTATTGTCTGCCATACTCATTGGTCTGTGATTTTAGCTTCTCAAATGTCTTTCTTCTGACTTTTCTGCCTACCAATGCTAATGTTTACCAGTATGCTAGGGTGGAAGACTCACAATTTATTTAATTGTATGTATTCCTAAGAATATATATATAGAAGTCCTAATCATTCGGATTTTTTTAAAATGGTTTGACTCATGTATTTATCACTTTGACCTTAAATTTATAAGTGTTTCCCATATTTTGATCTACTTTTCTGAAATGCTTTAAATATACTTTAGACCATCATGATAAATACCTTTAAATATTTCTTTGATTTTGCAAATATGAAAATTTAAATTTCCCTTATAAATTTTAATTATCTCAGAAAATAAAATTAACGTAAGTTCTTATTATAATTTAACAGCTGTTCAAAAGAAATCACAAAACAGAAAAATAATGTAACAGTGCTAAGGGTAAAAGATTTAAGAACAAGGAAACCCACTTCTTTCTATCCACACAAACGGTACATCTGATTCTAACCTTTTCTTATTCATCATAGATACCAAATTTCTTTTAGGGACTTTAGAATAAACTAATCAAAACCACAAAGCAGTAGGTCAGACAGTTTAAATAGTGGCAATAGCCTGAGGTATAGAGTTAGGGAATCCAGTTTGTATCCTGATCAATTTGCCAGCTCTGACACTTTGGATAAATCATTAAAATTCCTTAGGTTATAGATTATAAGCAAAAATTACCTATAGTTTCGGCACCATTATGAAAACACAAATAACTGGGAAGAAAGCAAATCTCAAACGGATCAGCAAGTGTTCCTTTATTCCACAACAGAATCAACCAGTCAGTCACTGGAGGGGCTCATTTTCTAGGTAGAAAAATTACCCATGGTTACAGGAGGGGTTCAAGTTTTCTAGTTTAAAATTAAGGTGGTTTAATCATTGGAAACTGCAGACATGTTTGGGTTTGTACTGGCAGCAAAGTATTTGTAAAAAGCCCGGAACTCATTGTTACTAGGAAAAGCTCAGAACTCGGTATTCATTACTTATCTTCTTTCTCGGATACCCAGAGCTTTGCTTGGTTTTCTCCTTCCAGGACTCATTGGCAATAGAAAATGGTAAAAGTCCAGGGCCCAGAGTTTTGGTTTCCACCTACTCCCTTCAGGACTCATTGTGGTTGGGAAGGGATGAATGTTTGCTTTTGGTGGAGATGCTGGGGATGATCACAGGAAGGGATGAAAGTTTGCTTTTTCCCTCAGGGCCCATTGTTACTGGGAGAGATTTAATGTTTGACTAATTTTCTTTTCTCCTTCTGAGCCACGACTTTCCATTTTCCCTGGGGGCTGTTTTGTAAGAATATTATTTCCCATAACCCTTCATAGATTATTTATTATTAAAATATGTGCAATAGTTTCTCTCTTGAGCACCACACAGGACCACCTTTGAGTATCAAATGAAACAGAGTTTATGAAACTATTCTGTGAATTGTAGAGTCCTTAATAGATAAAAATTTCATAACTGATCTTGGGTTCAGTAAAACTTGGAAATCCTAGTACAAAGCAAATGAACCTTAAGACACAGACAGTTAAGCTCTTGAATATTAACTGTTTTGTCACTGAAATTTTCTGTTACAGGTGAAGATTAGGAAATCAACATGATCAGCACGTTTGAGAGGGTACAGGTGGCACAGGTTTAGCATAAGCAAAAGAACAGTTGCAGGAAAAAAAAGGAGAAATAGACTTTTTGGTTTGAGGAAGTTAGAAACAGTGCTGATCACTCCACAGTGTGAATGAAAAAAGACTTGGAAGTAAGAGCATATGGTATAGATACCCAATCTTTGGTAGGAGAGATGTGAGTCATAAAAGCATGGTGGTCTGGAGGGAAAGGCTGCTATGACTTTGGAAGTGGTTAAAAACTACATAGCCTACTGCTTTGGAGAACAAGTGATGGGAAAACAGAAGATGGAATAAGATTAGTATATGCAACCTTCTACTCCCATTCAGGTAGCTATCTGTTGTTACCAAATTGTCTATGGCTAGTGAGTTTGAATCTCCATGACCATATGTTGCACGTTTTGATCTACTTATTATGTTTTACCTAATAAAGTCTACTGAAAATTTCTAGAATACATGTGATTTCACAGAGAACAGGAGGATACTTTTTAAGTATTATTTAATATTTGTAGACTAAACATATATCAAAATTTATACTTCAATTAAAAAGAATAAACATTTTATAATTTTTATAATATATTTTATTATAAAATATTTATATTTTATTATAAAAATACAAAAATTTTATTATAAAAATACTAAATACTTTAGTATTTTATGCACTTTAATATGATACACTAGCCCAAAACCCTCCAACTCCAGATTTGCATGTGCAACTACATACATGACATTGCTATGAATTTAAATACTTTCTCAAAATTTACATGCCACAAATCACAATTGTAAAACACATTCACCTCTAAAAATACCTACATCCTCCACATTTTTCCACATCTTAGTACATGTCAGTTCCATACCTCTACTTATTCAGACCAACCTCTTGAAATTATCATTGAATTCACTTGCTTACCTCATATTAATCTATCAACAAATTTTGTTTGTCCTATTCTCAAAATAATCAGTCACAGAAATTATTTCTCAACTACTTCAATACTTCTCAGGTACATATTTCCATCAACTTACACTTTAACTGTTGCAATAGTCTTCTAAGTTTTCTCCCTATTTCCATATTCCTCTGTGGGAAGCCATCCATAAATGAGGGTCTTCTCTGGGTATGGTATCTTCCTGCTAGGAAGAACCCTCAGGGTAGCTCCAGAGATGGGTGTAACTCCTTGGGAAGTGAACAGCTCAACTTTAACATTTTTTGGTGAAGAACATTCTATGGAAGGCCTTTGATGTTTCATGATGTAAATAAAGCAGGCGCAGGCTCACTTTTGACATAATATAGAAGCTTTCAATCTGGCTGATCGGCTTGCCCATCCTGCCACCACTTTTGAAACTCCTTTCTGTGTCCTGTGGTTTTTTTGTTGTTCTATTTTTCCTAGCTTTTATTTTCCAGCCAGCCCATTCCATGGAGGGGAACCCCATTTCCACCACCCAAGTAGGATGTGGGCAAGATTTCCCCACCTTTCATTCATTTGTAATGCAAAAACCAAATTGTTCTTGTGATAACAAACTCCTGAACAAGCCAATTCTAACTTCAGAAAGCCCAGTGACTTCTGATTTCACTCAAAAATATCCAAAGTGTTTGAAATGGCTGATGAATTCATAATCTTTTTCATATCACAATACCTGTGTCCCTTTACTTTCTGTTGCTCTGCACATTTCTGTTCTGGTCATCAAACATTCAAGCACACTCCTACATCAGAACACTTGATCTTGCTGTTCCTTCTGCCTGGACGCCTCATTCCAGCTACCTAAGACTTGACTTAACTTCCTCACCTTCACCGACTTGCCTTCCAAATGCCACTCATCTGTGAAGCCTTCTTTATTTACCTACTTACATGACTAACTTCACTTCCCCATACTCCCTGTTCTGATTATATAATTTTATTTATCTCACAATACTTCTCAAGATCCAATGTTACTCATTTTTCTTTTTTTTTTCTTCTTTTTTTTTTTTATCTATGATCTGTTAACACCAGCAGAATTAAAGCCAAGGAGTTAAGAATGTTTGGTCTATTGTATATTCCCAGCCATTAGAACAATGGCTAGCACATTGCAAGCACACAATACATTCACTTGAATGAATTAACTCAATATGATTTCTTTCAGTGTGCATTTTACTAATGAAAAAACCTAACAGAAATAGCAGGTAAACTATTCAAGGAGTATAGCATAATGACAGCCCCAGAGAGAAAAGAGAGAAAAGAAAGGAAACTAGCTCACAAAAATTGCTAGGTGACTAGGCTTAGGCATCTCCAGAAATAAGAACTGCTCAAACTTGATTCAGTCAGTGAAGGTCAGTGGTTAAATATCTATTCTTATCACTTCTATTGAGCTTCTTATGAGCTATGCTAAATTAACATTGAGGGGTACAGTGGCAGTAAAAATGTTATTTGAATTTGGTAGTAGATGGTTTCATATTAAAGCATACAATAGTTGTTAAATTCTAAATTAGCTGATGCTTACTCAAAGCTGATCTCTTATTAAAAGACTTTTATTAATTTAATATTGCTTAACCTTGAGGCTATCTTGGTATAGAAGGGCAGATTTGCACAAATTATTTATCTTAAAGCAGGAGATCACACACTTTCTTCTAAAAAAGCAGAAAAACAAATTGCCCAATACCTTTTGATGACTGCTAAAAAAGAAGTGTTATAGTTGCTTGTTTGATGAAATTCTCAGATGATATAGAACTTTCAAATAGCAACAGGGTTCTCCACCAGGAAGAAGTTACTGAGAAAAGGCATAGAAACAACTACAGAACTCAGAGTTAATCAGATAAATACATACATCATTGTTGGCCTTGTTAATTCGTCAGTGACCCTTGATGTAAAATATTGATTTCAAGAACATAAGGAAAAAGTGGCTATAAATATAAGGTAGATGAAAATCATTTACTCAATAAAAATAATACAATAATTTGGCAGATAGAAAAGTAAAAGATTATGGAAGCCATTGATTCAAGATGGACATATGAACATATGTAGTTTTCTGTTTCAGAAATTTAAGTTTAGTATGATGAATTTTTTCAAAAGGTGGTGAATCTATAGAGAAAATAAATGGCAATTGAGACATCAGGAAACATAATTTTGCTACATGTTTTGAAGTTAAGGTGAATTACAGAGTGTTGGAAGATAAAATAAAAGCTTCTACCTAATATGCCAATTGAGTGGTAATGGAGGAAGAAGAAATCCAAAATCTTGGCACTTGTGTTTTAGTAAATTTTTGTGATGCTGTGATGAAAAGACTTGACAAGAACAACATAAAGGAAGAAAAGTTTATCTTGTCTCCTAGTTGCAGAGATTCAGTTTATGGTCAACTGACTCCACAGCTCTGGGCCCAAGATGGAGGCAGACCCTCACAGTGGGAGAGTGTGACAGAGGAAAGTAGTTCAAAACATGACAGTCAGGAAGCAGAGATATCAGGGACAAAATATAAACCTCGAGGTCATGTCCTCAGTGACCTACTTTATTCAGCCACACTCTACCTGCCTACATTTACCACCCAGTTAATCCATCAGTGGTGGATTAATCCACTGATTAGGTTACAAATCTCATGATCTAATTATTTCACCTGTGAACATTCTAACATTGTCTCACACATGAGTTTTCGAGAGACACCACATATAAAACCCATAACAACTTGGAATTTATTTGTATGATGAAAGGAAGAAGGAAAAAATAAGCTGAAAATGGGATAATTATTACCAGAGCAAGAAATTGTATGTTAAAAAATAAAATTTATATGTATTACGCCATTTGTAAATTTTCATTAAAATTTATATGCATTACGCCATTTGTAAATTTTCATTAGGTAGGGTTCTTAGCTGAAGTAATCCAATCTTCCTTAGGCTGATTTAAGTAGAAAAAGAATTTGTAACAATGTCTTTGAGTAGTTCATAGAATTTCAGGGGAAGTTGGAGAATCAGAAAATTAGTACAATAATAATGATGAGGAGGACACAATGTTATTCTAGGCCGCCAGAACTGCCTCTCAAGGTCTTTGAGAATAAGGTCTAGGGTGTAGCAGTTCTACTGAGCATAGGATCTGTGGCTGAACTGATACTAGTGCTAGAAATAGGTGAGAATGACTGTCCATGAATAAATTCTCTACTCTAACTCCTTGTGTCTTTATCTGCAGAGTCAAAACTTGAGGAAGGTGAAGATAATAGATGAACTCAGCTTATGTGTGCATTCTTTGGTTGCCAAGGACATAGAGAAATAGAATCTGTTTTCAATGGAGACAGAGCAGCCTCTTCCACAAGTACTTCTTTAGTGAGTTCTGTTACTGCATAACAGTGGAACATAAAACTTAAACATATGGGAAGCAGCTGGTATTGGTTAAAAGTGGGGAAGAGCGAAAAAGGAGTGTATGTATATATACATGCACGTGTGTGTATGCAAAAGAAGGAAAGAGTGTGTGCATTAACACTATAGTACAGCTATAGCTAGTTTCTATAACTATAATTTATAAAAATTTATTTAATTTAATATCTGTGTATAAAAAGTTAAAAATAGATGACTGGTTTGTTTTGTTTAAGATGGAAAGGATGGGGAATGGCCGACTGTTTTATTATAAGTTTTTCCTAGTTTTTTTTTTAAACACACCCATATATTTGATAAATAAATTTTAAAATAATGCATCTGATCAGTAAATGAAAAATATTCATAAAATTGTAAGAGATTGAACAAAAAGCTGCCAAGTTCCAAGACTCCAATTCTGAATTTCCATGATTCTGTGGTATTATGATTCCAACTCAGGTATAGATTTTTTTGCAGTTTTTGGCAATCCCATGTTCTTTTTGGAGGCCTCTATATAAACAAATTTTAGAAATATCTGTCCTACCAAACAGGGAAGGAATATTATTTCATATTTAACAGTTTTCTTTCTTCATATGATAACAGGAGGAGCTCTGTGGGTCTTCTTCCAAGTAAAACTGGATTTAAAGTTTGTTTTAAAATCAAAATAAAATAATGTCTTTAATATTTTTAAAAACCAAATACAATATAAAATTTATGAAAATACCTCTAAGAAGATACAGAAAATGAAGGAGCATTTATTTTTAAAATTATAGAAAAATCTGGTAAGAACTACTGGAGTCTGTGGTGTTTGAGCCAAGATTCACCCCCATCCCATCTCTTGTTTCAGAGGGATGGAGACTATCCTTTGGACTAATACAGCCCAGAACAACAGGATCCCTTTCCTTCAGTTCTCAAAGGGCTAAAATTCCAGGAGTACATTCCAGAATTTGCCATCCTCCCTTCTGCTAATTGTTGGTGGGGCTAAGTTCTGAGCAAGTGTAATTGATAGGTGGGAGTTCCCTTCTTCTGCCCAGCCACTACTTATGGAACAGAAGTTTTACTTTGGGGGTCACCACTGAGAATATACATGGCCCCCAATTTATGATGGTTCAATTTAGGATTTTTCAACTTTATGATGGTGTAAAGTCAATGTGTGCTTTGTAGAAACTCAATTTTGATCTTTTCATAGCCAATAATATGTTGTGGGGTACCCTCCTCACCATGCTAGGTAGCAGCAGCCAGCTGCAGGTTCCAGTCAGCCCTGTGACTTTGAAGAGAAACAATGGTGCTAAACTGTACTGTGTTGCTGAGCTATAATATTTGGTAGGTTAGGCATATTAAATGTATTTTCAACAATGATAACTTCAACTTACAGTAGTTTATCAAAAATTAAATTCATTGTATTCATCTGTATTCAAATAATAATAAATAGTGATAGAGAGGAAAATTTTCAAACTACTTGTGAGCATCTAAAGAGGTGCAACCATTTTGGAAAACAGTCTAGTCTGAAAATTCCTCAAATTGTTAAACCAAGTTACTACATGACCCAGCAATTCTACTTCTAAGTAAACATCTACAGAAAGGGAAATTGTATATCTACACAAAAACTGATACAGCAATAATCACAACAGCATTATTTCTAATAGTTAAAAAGTATAAACAAACCAAATAAGAATTAGCTGAAAGAAAACAAATGAATTGTTGTGTAAATATAACTGAATATGTTTAGGTCATAAAAAAAGGAATGAAACACTGATATATGTAAACATGGGTGAAACTTAAAAGCATTATGCTAAGTAAAAATATGTCAGCCATGAAAGACTACATATTATATGATTTTTATATGCAGTGTTTAGAATTGTCAAATCTATGGACCAGAGAATAGGTTAGTGATTGCTAAGAGCTTGGGTGATTGAAGGAATAGTTGGCATAATATCTAAAGGATATGGGGTTTCTTGTGGAGGTAATAAAATACTCTAAAACTGACAGTGATAGTTATCCAGATCTGGAAGTACACTATAACATTGAATTGCACACAGAGAATAAGTTAACACTGTGGCATGAGAGTTATATGCTGATAAAGTTGCTATAAATATTAAAAATTTAAATAAAAGGAAGACACATAGTACTTTTATCATGAATCAAATTTAAAAACTTCATGGAAAAAAGGGAGATCAACTAGGAATACTTGTATTTGAAAAAAAATAGCTAAGACAGATAAGAAAAAAGGAATCTGGGGAGATAATTCAATATTACATCAGGGTTTTGACTGAAATGTACTTATGATGAAAGCTGTAGATAAAGTAATTATTGGAATAACAGTAAAACAGTTCCAAAATATTGTCTACCATTGCACACAGGTCTGGCTAAGATAAGTGACTTGCTGGAAAAGGCAAGAGCAAATAAACCTCCAGAGTTCCCAACCAGAATCAAACCTAGCAAGGACAATTAATAAAGCAGTTTTCTACTATTCATTAAATGAATTGATTTTCGGGTTCACAAGGAAAACTAAATAATAACCAAGAGTGGGAGGATGTGATGATGGAGAATTGCTTTATAAGATATTGAAATTGTTACAAAGTTCTAACAAAAAGTATG
Organism: Spermophilus citellus; assembly: GCF_964194105.1. Taxonomy (NCBI): domain Eukaryota; kingdom Metazoa; phylum Chordata; class Mammalia; order Rodentia; family Sciuridae; genus Spermophilus; species Spermophilus citellus. Next base: position 177,821,339 of record NC_138183.1, read on the forward strand.
GTATAAGTTAATAAATTTTTAGGTTACTAGAAATGAAGAGAAGTTCAGAACAAACCTATATTTTAAGGATAAGTTTTTTAGAAGATCTTTCAAATTAATGGGGAATGTACAGACTAGCTACAAGTGGTATTCAAACAATTAGGTAGTCATCCAGGGGGGGGGGTAAAAAAGTTAAGATTGTAAAAATTTTTCATGATTTTAAAGATATAAAGTTCAGTTTGGAGGAAAAGTTTTGATACAAGTAAACAAATATGTAACAGAAGAATATGACATAATAAAACATATTTTGCTCCCATAAAGTTGGGAAAAATCTTTCTAAATTTGATCCAACATCCAAAGAGAAAGTTGGTATGTTAAATTACATAAACCCCAAATATGTACTGAATAGTAGAAGTCACCATCATGAAATAAGTTATGATCCAAAGAAATATACTTGGAAACCTATGTGCATGTCTATTCCTATATTACATATTTTATAATATATACATGCATGCTTCATATACAGTGATAAATCAACTTAGTACATATAGTCCTAAAATAAATATAGAAAAAAAAAGAGCATTGAAAAGGTATAAGCAGAAATGTATGTAGATTATCTGAAAGAAGACCACTTTGAAGAAATTTGATGGGTTGGGTTTAGAATTAGAACACAAACTAAATATGAGAAGAAAACGGGAACCCATCAATCCTTTCAATGAAGAAGCTCTTTCTGAGGAAGGCACTCTGACCTTGATTCATCGCCTAGGAGCAGTAAAAGTCTTATCCTATCTGAGCCCTTCTTGAGAGCAAAGAGCTTTGAGACTATGGATTGGATGAGGAATATAGTTTAAAGAATATTCTATTTCTGTTTGGTAATATGGAATTGAATTAGAAATATTATAATAATTCTATTTATGTCTTATTACTTGTAAACAGACAGATATACATACATCTCGTTTTTTGTGTTTGTACAACTTTATCCTTGTACTTTTGACTGTATTTAATACAATCCATACATTTTATTTTCTCCAATAACAAACATAAAATGTTTGCCAAGGAAATTATACTAATCCAAAACTTTCTGGATTTCACTCTTACTTACCCTAATAGCTTTGTTTCAATATCTAACAAACCATTAAGAAGTTAAAAACAACTCATAAATGTAATTTAAAAGAAAATATCACTTATTTAAAAAGCAATGGATAGTATTTGAAAGGCATGTATTTTCAACCACTGTAACTCAACATGAAATTTTATATTTCTAATACTGGGGCTGATGTCTAGTAGTATACTAAACTATTTTATGCCCTGTGTTTGTGTTATTTTCCTGATTGCTTTCACAGATTCAACACCTATTTATGATCAAGTAGAGAGGTCTGTGAAAAGTTGCCAGAGATAACAAAAGGAGACTGTAGGAGACATTATTTCACACCACTAATGACAGCAGTATGGTGGAGATCAGTATGCACACTTCTCTGAACGCAGTAAACCTTCAGAAGTGGGTGTACTAAACTCAAGCTAATGGCTCTTCCTTTGCTGGCTCCCAGTATGAGAGACACTGATCAGTGTGATTCTTCTGAGTGAGGCAGTTAAATGTCTAAATACGTGCAGCTAGATTAACCAGCTCCAAAACGAATAGTAATTTAACCTTGAGCATGTCATTTAACCTCACTATACCTTAGTTTCATCATTTTCTAAGTGGTGCTAACAAGTTTCTGGTGACATTTAATTATGTTCACAGAAGCAAAATCCCTAGAATAGTACCTGTAAATATGTTAAATTAATATTAATCATTTATATAGGGGAGAATAATGAGGTACTTAGCATCAGCAGAGCAGTCTGAAAATACAGATTAGATTGAACAGATAAGACTCCATTAGCATACTCTAGAACTTGAATTTAGATGAAATAATTATCATCTCTAAAGGTATCCAGCTGTTTAAAAGAGCATGTTCTTTGGAATCAGACTGGCCTAACTTTGTTATAATTCTGAATTTTATCAATGATGTGTCTTTTGGCATGTGATATTCAACAAATTAACAAGTATTACCTTAGTGGCTATTATACTCCTCCTATAGTGGGAGATGCTGAGGCTACACAAGTGAACAAAGGAGATCAAAGTCCCTCCTCTCCTTGAGTTTTTATTCTAGATTGGACTTCTGTGAGAAACAAGGGAGTATAATGAAAATTTTGTCTTAGAATTTTTAATCGCAAACTCAGCCCTGGTCAATCCAAAGACCACTACCTTCATTCCTCTGTATGAGGAGGCTGACTAGCTTTCCTACCTTTGCACAATTATGGAAGGAACTGCTTGTCTATCACAATGAGGTCCAGAAAAATATTAAAGGACAGCAAGAGGAGAATCAGAACCTGGGAGAGAATACAATATTATTATCACCATTGTAAAAAAGAAAGAAAGATCCACTCATGGAGTTATCCAATGAAAACAATTTATATTGTCTATTCCATGTAACATGAGGGGAGCTAGTACTCACAGAGATGAACAAAACAAAGTCTCTGCCTTCAGGGAGCTTAGAGACTAGTCAAGGTGCTCAACATGTGAGCAGATGCATTATGATTTAACATATTCACTCTGACAAGTTTATGCACATCACCAAATATCATAGGAGTACACAGAAGAGAATTTTTCTTTTTAAGTACAGAAGAAGATGGACATAACATGGAAACTTAAAATAGAAGTCTAAGGATTTTCAGCAAATATAAGCGAGGGAACTTCCCAATGGTCAGAATTTGTGCAAAGCATTTCATAAGAAATGTCTAGGGCGATTTTAAATGTTGAGAATTGTCAGAAATTCTGTACCTATACCTTTACCAACAGCACAACTGTGGTTGACCCCACACAATTCTACCTATTTACAGCCTTATCAAAGATGAATTAGATGGATTTTATTAAAGAATAAGAGTGTGAGGTAGAGTACAAGGAGCTGAGTCTGAGACTCAAGTTAGATGGAGAGTGAATGAATATTGCCAGTCTGAAGAGCATAAACCTTCTCTCCTTAATAATAAGGTATCATAGAAACCACATAGCAGAGAAGTAAAGACACTAGAATTAATTATAATCCAAGCTAGTAGCAACCTGTGCAGTAAACAGTAAACTGAAGGTAATATAACTATTGCAGACACTGGAGAAATTCTTTAAATGAGAAAGAGTCTCATTTAAGGCAATAATACAAATAGAAAAGAAATGCTGAATTTAGGATAAACTGGAAGGAAAAGATAGTAGGTCCTATTTTACTTATTAAAGCAAAACTCCTCAAAGTCTAATTTTTGCTTATTTAAAGTGTTTTGACTTTTTATCACTCTTTTCCTCTAATAATGTCACAGGAGAAGAGATGTCTCCAAAGAAGGGTGAGAAATTTCATAGAGAAGGGGGAACTTGACTCAGGACCAGAAGGTTTCTTGGCATATGCAATGGAAAAGAATTTCAGCCTGCTCCGTCCAGTCAGGCATAGACAGAGATTTATGCAGGAAAATGAATACAAATTCAAGAGAGGATGAGGGCAATCTTAAGAAACAACATTTGAGGTAAAGCAAAAAGTGCATTCAAGGGAGAATTCTGGCCATCTTATGAATGAGAAGTACATTTGAGGATTACAGCTCTTCATTTAAGGAAACACTGAGGGGTGGGTATAGGAAGGTATATAGCAATGGTACCAGTCTCAACAGTTTCTAGTGATCTAGTCACTCTCAAATTCCCTAGGCTGGCATGATGTTCATTATCTGATGAATAAATAGTGATGGAAAGTCTCCTAAATTATAGTTACTCAAGATAACATCTCTCTTTCCTCAGTATGTTTTTGGCGGGTATTTAACCTTGTATGGGTAGGTTTATGGATTTTCTAGGAATTTAGAGATAAGAGGCCTGGACCTTAGGAGGTGAACTGCTTCCCTTTATACCTCCTTTCTAACTATTTCTTTTTTCTTCTATTCTATCTCAACAGCAAAGCTTAAACACCTAGGTTTGAAACAATTAAGTGGTGAAAAAGTCACAAATTTAAAAGTAAAATATTGCTTATTTAAAACACAATGAATAGTTGTTGAAAGCCATGTGTTTTCATTGTATTAGCTATTATACTTCCACATGCATTTCTAATTTATGGAGATGAGGTAAGAAAAATAAATACAATCCCTGCTCTGATACAGCTTCCATTTTAGTAACCTGAAAACTGAGAAAACACTTAGCACATGATTGATGCTCAGTAAATATTATTGAGTAAATGAAGAGATGTTTAAATTAATTTAACAAAATAGAGATTGACTTCAAGTTAAAAGACTGGATGAATATTGAAATCATTAATTGAGATCACATATATACTGGGTACATGTATTATCATCGGAAGAGAAATAAAATGAAATAAAGTTTATAAAGCTTAGTGCTTCTCATTTAGATTACCCTTTAACTAAAACATGAAGGAAGAGTGTTGTTTGTGTGTGTGAGAGACAGAAGCAGACAGAGACAGACACAGGTTAACATAAGAAAAAACATTGAAATGTTAGTGCCAAATAAATGACATAAGAGTGTATTCTAATTACTAAGTCATAAAGAAAAATGACTTTATGTCTTTTGCCGGAAAATGGATGGAACTGGAGACTATCATGTTAAATGAAATAAGCCTGTCCAAAAAAAAATAAAGGCCAAATGTTCTCTATGATATATGTAGATGCTAACACATAATGGGGAATGAGCGGGGAATAGAAGTTCAGAGGATTAGACAAAGGGGAATGAAGGGAAGTGAGCCGGGATGGAAACAGGAAAGACAAGAGAATGAATCTGACATACCTTCCCTATGTACACGTAAGAATACACCCCAGCGAATCTTAACATCATGTACATCCACAAGACTGGGATCCTAATTAGAATAAGATAAATTCTATGCTTGTATAAATATAACACAATAGATTCTACTGTCATGTGTGGGGAAAAAAAAATTCATTCTAATATCTTCCAGTGCTTCAAAATAGGAGGAGAGTCATTATGTAATAAGAAAAGTTTCACAGAGAGAAGAGCACTTCAGTGAAGACATCAATGGGAAGAGTCTACACCAGATGAGGAGAATGGGATAAAAATACATGAATGCGGGGAATAGCCAGACACATTACTGGGTCAAGAGAAGAAAACTGGTTGGGGGGGGGGGGAATTATAAGAGAGAGGAGGGTGAGATACAACTGAACATAAACATTAAGGGAAAACTGTGAAGGAGGTATTGATGAGTGAAAACTTATATTAATCATAAACCCTGATAAAGTCTTTTGATTTTATACTTAAAGAAACTAAGATTGTGCCCAAATTTATACTGTGTCTCAGTTGCTGCCATATTTCATTGTTTGGCAACCATCATGACATTTATACTGAAATGTGAGAATCTCTCATTATCCTATTTCCAGGTAAAATACTGGAGTACAGAAAGCCCAGTATATTTGAATTTCAAATGAATGATGGAAAAATTTTTAGTATAAGTATGCCCCATGAAATATTTAGGATCCATTTAATACTAAAAACTCAACCATAATTTATTTGAAAATCAAGTTTAACTGGATATCCTCTGTTTTTAATTGCTAAATCTAGTATCTCCTTCTAGAACTACTAAAATATATATATAAGTAGTTTTTTCTTTCACTTCAAAAGATTAAATATAACAAATGAGAGTCAAGTATCTGTAACATTTCTTTTAAAAATTATCTAATGTTGTATATTGCCTGTATATGAGAAAAGCAAATGATTTTTTTCCACAAGAGTAATCGCTTTGTAATAATTTATGCAGGGTTTTGTTAAGTTGCAAAGGAAAGGGGGGAAAAAGTAAGAGTAAGAAAATAAATACTCATTCCAAAGTGATTTTTAAAATGACAAGAACCCTGATTTGATCATTCATTACACATCATACACATGTCCACATATACCACATTTTACCCCACAAATGCATACAATATAATATGACAACTAAAAATAATAAAAAATGACAAATACAGTAAATGACTGCCAATTCTTAGTGTGGGCTAAATGCATGAAGGGGTTAAGCCTCCAAGCTCCCTTCAGACTTCTGCCCTAGGACTCCTATTTACTTTAATGGAAATCACTTTTCCAAGGCACCATGCAGAGATTTGAAACACAAGGTTAAAGGCCACCCTGCAACTCCAAGAATAATAAATTCGCAATTTGTACTTTCTTGACCTCTAGAAATATTTTTAGGTGTTTGAGGCAAAAAAAAAAAAAAAACAAAGCAGTGCTTTGAAAGGGCTGGGAAGCTATCAATTGATCAATTTAAGTGGGATTATCTGATAATTGGGTAAATACATTGTTATTGATGTGCAGAAGGAGGAAGATGTGCCAAGAAAACACTAATGCCTAGGCCTAGATTTATCTGCTAATCCTTGAAGGAGGCGGTTTACTGAGGACATGAGTAATTGCTCTGCTAACAGATTTATTCCTCCTTTAAGCCCATTTAGGGTTTAAATCCTCCCCTTTCTTTCCAGCAGCTCCAATTGTGACCTGAACCCCGCTGTCCGTCCGCAGTGTTAGACTTTGTATCCCCTCCTGGTCATCATCAGATTCCAGTATCTTTGATTTAAGAAGCAATCTCTATAGCAGCTGAAGGGTGTTCTCCACAGATGTGCTCTGTTTGAATGAACTTTTAGGAACTTTGCATTTGATTAGGCTACCTGGAGAGATTTGCCTCTTTTCTACAGCCTTCTTTTTAACCAGATTATTTTTAAGTAGGGCCCTAAGGACAATATGGAATAGTAGGAAGATCCTTGGACTGGAAACCAGGAAATCAAGGTTATAGTCTCAATATTTTCCCTAATTATTTCCGTTACCTCAATTAATCTTATTACATTGTCTTGCTGTTTTCCTTCCTAAATTCTCATTTGAGTCCAGGGAGGTGGAGCTGGGATTGCTGCCAGACAAACAATTGAGGAAAGGTTGAAGTAATTGCTCTATTGCATTTTACATTGAGCATGCAGATCCAACTACCAGGATTTCTTTCCTTCCTGATATAGCCACATGTTGTCTCCACAACATGGATCAGGATGTTCTTATTACCACTGAGAATAGTAGGGCAATTGCAGAAAGCAAGAAAATTTTTATTTATACAACAATTCAACATAGATTTTTCTGTGACTATTAAACTATTCTTAAATCACATTATATCTGGTTTATTATTTTTAAAATGTCTTTTTAGTAACATTTCCAAACCCAAATATGAGTGAGAAAGTGAGAAAGCAAGCAACAGGAAGATGAGAAATGAAGGATGGAGATCAGGCAGAGATCCACACAAAAGTTTATTTGTCAAAGCTGACAAATAAAGGCCATCCCTCTATAGAGTGAAGAGAGGCCCCAAGATGTTCAGGTGCTGAGTTTATGTGGAGTAGGAGTTTGGAGTTGCAGCTGTGGCACTATGGGATAGGCTCTGGGGGAATTTCCTGTCAGAGCTATGTGGGTGGGAATAGCATGGGATTGGCTTAGGTCAATGGCACTGAAAGGGTAAAGTTTCTAAGCTGCAAATCCTGAGTTAAAATGTAAAGGACCAAGCATTATAAACCTGCTTCTAAACTGCAAAGCCTGGGTTAAATTCCTGTAGCTGTAAGGACAATGCCCGGAACTGCCCAGTAAATATTCCCCCTGACCCTCTGGTTGTTTAATAACCTAGGACCCTGTGTAGCCTGGCACGTAGGCATTCAAGGCCCAAACCAATCAGTTTGAATGTGTACCCCGCTTAGGAGTGACCAATCACCCCTGCCCGCCCTGTTCCTGCCAATGAATGTACTAATCAAGTCTAAGAATTGTTGTTTGATTTTCCCGCAGTGTATGGTGATTTGTTAAAGGAGACTATGATGTGTGTAAAGTCCCTGCCCTCCCCAAAAAGTGTACTTAAGCACTGCTCAACCCCTGTCCGGGGCTCTGGGCTGCTCTCTCTCTCCTTGAGTGGGCACAGAGCCCCAGCATGCTGGATCAATAAATCCCCTTCTGCCAATTGCATGGTGGTCTCTTCCTCCGACGCTTCGCAGGTCCCTTACAGCACCATGGAGCTCTCCAGAGTCAAGGGATCTTATTCTCCTGGGATTACCTTAGGGTTATGGTACCTTGGGATAGGTCACTAACAGGTGGGAGAAGTTCAAGTAAGAGGAAGTACAGGAAAGCAAAACTTTATCCCATAAGATGGCAGTTAACACTTAAGATGACTGATCAGATGTTAAATCAAGACGCTATACCATGTAATCTCTCATGCTAACAGTAACCTCTTTGATAACTGAAAAAAACACTCAACTCTATAGCTGGCCTTTCTAGAAACATCCATGGTTAAATGTGGTAGTATTCAAATGAAAACCTCTCTCTCTCTCCTCAACCTACCTATCTGAACTGAGTGTGATTCAATAAAATTGAACCATTTACAGCCATATTAACTATATTTCTTATTTATTAGTAAAGCAATCCAACAAACAAGTCTACTATTCACTTAAGAAACTTAATAATAATCAATTCATAAAAGAAAATAGAGTGATTATCCAGTGCATATGTAAATTACATAGTATATTGTTAAGATATAGGCTGAGCTTCTTAAGAAATATGAATAAGGAATTCTGTGAATCAAATAAAGAAGTTTCTCAAATAACAGATAGATAGGAAGCATAAACCAAAGGTATGCTTGTGGCAAGCTTCTAGGTATGTGCAGGCAGCAGGCAAGGTGGAGGCCATCACTGAAAGGCAATCTCTTCTATTGAAGCAAGAACAAAAGTCAGGAAGTTATAGATGTTTAGGTGGCAAAGACCTCACAGTTGAGTCTAGTAAGATGGAAGCTGATTCAAAGAAAATGGAATGTTATTATCTTGAGGACTCATCCCCCTGACTCCAGGCCAAAGTCATCTGCCTCTGGAGTATTGAAATGCTAATACCCCAACAGGCTTTCCACTGCTGCAACCTGTTGTCAAGGTGACCTGCTTCCAGGGAATTGTTCCTCCCAACCATGATCTGTTTATGAAAGCCTCCTGGGGCTGCTCTTTTCCTGCCTGGACTCTGTGTGGCTTCATTCCCTTCCTTGGCCCAACTTTTGGTCACAAAGTCATTTTTAGCCATGGGACACATATGCAGGATGGGGTGCAGAGGCCATGAGAACAAATTCTAAAATGTATAAAAGGGGCAGGTCACCCCCACTTCCTAGGATACCAGCTTCAGATACAGGCTATGGCCTCTTTCTTCCTCCTGGGAGAAGTAAATTTGGAGCCTTTAAATAAATCTTGGTTTCTGTGTTTGCCTCAGTGTTTCTCAGCTGTTCAATCTTCCCATCTGGGGAAACAGGATTCAGCCCTGATTGATTTTCATCAATGGTGTATCACTATATGAAGTCATCTGAAGGCTGATGTTCTTTTTATCTTACTGCTCTGCATTCTCTAGAATATCTCTCTCACCTGTGTAGTCAATGCTAGCTATTATTCTGACCCCATATTTCTCCAGATGCAAAAGCAGAATAAGCAACATCCTAATTAAACAACAACAACAAAACTGACTCAGAAGATCCATATATCATTTCTGCTCACATCCCTTTTCAAAACCTTAGTCACATAGTAACTGTGACACTGCTGGTTACCGGTTAACTTGACATGTCCGTCTTCCTCAAGTGTTGGAAGTATAACACTAGAGAAGCATGTGGAGGCAAGCAAGTGTACAATAGAAAGTAAGAAGCTTTATTAAAGGATAATAAAACATACTTCTCCCTGGAGTAAGAAGGGGAAGCAAAGGCAGAATCCATGGGATGAGGAAGTCAGGTTCCTTTTATACGTCTAAAGTTTCCCTTGTTCTCCTTCATTCATCTCCCTTATCCTGTTCATTTCCCCCCATCCTGCATAGTGTCTGGGGGATGTTGGTGGAATGGCCACTGGGTGAGCAGGTGGGCTGGAGTGTTAGGCAGGAAAGGAGCAGCAGCCCAGGGGGCATTGATTAGTAGCTCCCAGTTATTTCCTTAACAGCTTTTTTGGGAGAGGTAATAACAAAGGGCTCTGGAGACTGAGCATTCCAATTTCCCAGGGGCAGTTTCCAATTTCCTGAATTCAAATCGGACTCCAGTTAGCTGTCTTTAAGTCTGGCTTCAAGTCCACTGCAAGAGAGACCAGGTAATGCATTCTTTGGATGCTATGTACCACACAAATGTCTAAAGCTCTATTCAGAAAAAACAAAGTGGAGAATGGATATGGAGGCTTTTGGCAGTCTCTACTACAAAGGTCTGCTATGTTGTCTTATTTCTGAAATATTCCTTTATTAATAACAAAACATTTCATTATAATTCCATAGGATATATTCATTTGTTGCCAAATCTTAATGATAATGTTTCAAACAAACAGCTCTACCTTCAGTTATCCAAAGGGCCAGCTAAGTACAATTCTTAACTCGAGACTTTTCTCAATATAAAACCTCCAAACTACAAAACAAGTTGCATTTGGATATTTTCTCAAGTCCTGTCTATATCGCCAATTCTATCATTTCTCTTGAGCACATTTCTAAACTCAGATATACATACTTCATTCATATTTGTGAACTGAGGTTGATACATTCCTCCCTAAGTAGACAGATGTTAGATGGACATATCTTAAAGATTATGGCATGAGACTCTAGAACAAGAAAGAATTTAGCTTTAGTCTCTGTCTTATCATCCGTGTCCCAGTCTATTTATCTTCTCTATCCTTTTCCATTCCTTCTGAATAATCTGTCAATGCTGTCTAAAATTGTGGAAGGAGATATTCGAGAGTATATAAACTATTAACATTCAATAGAGTTCTTTCCGGACAGCCATCTCATGATAACTGGATAAGTTAAGGACTGACTGGCCCTAGATCAGGTGGAACTTTCAGAAAAATCCAGGCTTGCTGCTACATAAATACCAGTCAATATTGATACTTAAACAGGTGGCTATTAGTGGGACAGTGCTATCTAAAACGGGAAGTTTAATATCTAGTAGGACAAAAAAGTAAGTACCTATATTTTTTCCAAGCAACTACTGATTATAAAATACATTTGTGCCGGGTGAGGTGGCACACACCTGTAATCCCAGCAGCTCAGAAGGCTGAGGCTGGAGGATCACAAATTCAAAGCCAGCCTCAGCCAAAGAAAGGTGTTAAGCAACTCAGTGAGACCCTGTCTCTAAGTAAAACACAAAAAAGGGCTGGAGATGTGGCTCAGTGGTCCAGGGCCTCTGAGTTTAATCCCTGGTACCAAAATAAAATAAAATAAAATAAAAACACATGTGTATTTTATGTAGTACCAAAAAGGAAAACAGATACTGCTATTTAAGATACCACTCATTTTGACAGTGAATGCAGTGTGGAAATGTAGTACATGATTTAAATGACAAGAGAGTAATTAAGTTATTGATAATAACAGGCATAATTTAGTAAAGATTGTTAAGCACTTACCAAGTGATGGAGGTTGTTCTGTGAGTTTTGTATACAAAATCATTTGATTGCAAGTATCTTATGAAGAACACAAGATGTTTTAAATAAAAATGTAATTAAATCACTAATTACTATAGCTATCATAGTTAACAATAAGTGCTCTAAATTTTTTTAAAAGATAAAGAATCACACTCTTTCATATAGCAGAATTTTCATTTTTGAGGCTCCATCTTCTTCTTAGACTGTGATCCTCTATTCATCTGAACAAGATTCTCACCAATACCTTCTCAGTGATCCTATTTCATTTCTCTTTCTTACAAGTGAAGTCTCTTGAGTAAAATAGCAAAAATCTGCCATCATGCCTCTCCTTGAACCCTCTCTATGATAATCCTCTCTGAGCCCTTCAACCATTTCTCAAACCACATGGCAGCTAGATTGATTGTAACTCCTTCTAGCCTCCTCTTGTCAGAGTCTATTAAACTTCCAGCTAGTATCCAAGGATAGGTTTATAAGCCTCAGTAGAGGATCGGCTGACTACATGAGAAAGTAGTCATATCCTAAGGATTTTTTTAGGGCTCTGCTACTTGACTGAATGTACAAGGACACAGCAGTATTCCTCATGACAGCTGGGAATTAACCTTTCAGTAGTGCAGTTGCTTGAGTTGTAGAGGCTACAACAGTATCAAAGTTACATTAACCATCCTGGTAAATAGATTTCCAACCCACAAGAACTAAAGATTATAAAAACTGGGAAGTGGTTATTACCTGTGGCTATCCATCTGCTTGACAACTAAAGACAAAAAGCTACAAGGCAACTTTGAAAATAGGGAATTTTTAGATAAGAGGACTTTTGAATTAATTAGGACAACCATATATATGCATATCCAAGGTGCTAGAAGGCTTGAAAATATTTTTCTAAAATCACTCTTATCTAAGGTATTTAATGATAAGGTAAAAACAATTACTCATATTTCAGAGCATCTACAAATGAGAAATTTAAAATATCCAAACTTAGAATCTTTGTATTCATTTATCCGATTAAATACCATACAACTTATTACATCTCTTTCTCAGTTTCAACCTCCTCTTCTTGTGGTCCACAAAATAATTTTGCTCTGTGCCTTGGAATTCAGTGGCTAGTTAATGACTCATTAAGATTTTATCATTTCAGTGACACGTTATTGAACCTGGTCTCCTCCAGAGGTTGGTCTAGTGATTACAGGAGTAACTAGCAAATGCTTAATCACCCACTTTATTATCTTCCTATTAATAATAAATACCAGGAGATATGTGCCTATAATTATATTGTTAGTTTAAAAGAGACAGAAGTACTGCAATATTGGAATAATAATTTAATTTAAACAGTCTCATATTGCTACTTAGGACAATGGCTATGTAGAAGTATTCGACAATATAAATCCCTGTATTTCAAACAAGGGAGGCTTGTTGATAAATTTGGTGACACTTAATTGAACAAGAAACATCTTTTGTGGTACTGGAACCCACCTAATGATAGTATTTCCTCAAACTGTGGCATTATTCTGTCTCTCAAATAATCCACGGTCTACAGCATTTCAAAAGTTATTGTTAAAGTACTCTTTTATGTCAGAAATATAGAAAAGGATTATCCTATAAATACAAATTTGATGACATAGTTCTTCCAGTCTTCTAACTGGAATTTAAATTTGAATTTTAATAAGACATAATTTGGAATAAATAATTATGCTTCTTTCTAAAAACTAAGGTGTTATCATAGTCTACTTTTCTTCTAACAAGAAGTATACTACTAATAATTTGCTTTAAGAAGGATTTCTGTATTTGGAGACCACCCTGCCCATTGGTAAGACATCCTTTCATAACAGCAGCAGGTATTTTATTGAGTTCTATTGTGTGACAGGCACTAGTCTCTGGCACAGAAAGTTCTATATTTATACTGCTACAGCATTCAGGAAAGAGGACATTCACCTATGACACATATCCTCCCAAATGAAAGGTGTTGGAAGGGTAAAAATTCTAGCTGTTGCTCCATTTTTTTTCTGGCACCCATGGGAGATAACTGAGATACCATTGAATATTGTTATTGTACAAATAATAATGAATACTGAATTTAATTCATATGACATGAATATCAGGTACTTCAAATTATGTCAATAATACATTGCATATATCACATCAAGAATTATTAGCATGTCTAAACACAGCTGACCAAACACAAATCGTTCCAAGTTCTGTGTAGTCCAACTGATCTCCTCTCATTCTCTCTCTGTGTCCCATTTCCTCCTTCTATGACTGATCCATATCTTTCTTCCAACCTAAAACTTCCTTTCTCTTGTGCCCAGAATCCAATTTATTCATCCATCCTTCAAATCTCAACTCAAACCTTTTATTTGCCTTATTGTCAATTATTTTTGTAAGTATATAATTTTAAGTATTTATTGCATACCTTCAATGTATATAATATGCTCTAAATTCACATTTGATTTGCATCAACCAACACCTTTTAAATTTTAATAGTCCTTTTTTTAAAAAAAAATATTTTTAGCTGTAGATAGATACATGTATTTTATTTATTTATTTTCAGTGGTGCTGAGAATTGACCCCAGTGCCTCATAAGTGCTAGGCAAGCACTTTACCACTGAGCTACAACTCCAGCCCCCACCCCCTTTTGTGTGTGTGGTGCAGGGGATTGATCCCAGAGCTTTGTGCATGCAAAGCAGGCATTCTACCAACTGAGCTATATCCCCAGTCCCATAAAATTTGAAAGTCTTTTGTCTATTATTCTGTTAAAAAGCCAGCTCCCACTTTTAAATTACCATAATGGAAAGAACACACACATGTCCTACATTTACTTTTTAATAATACAAAGTATAACTTAATAATACACAGTAATTAAACTGACATTGATAGAGGAATTTATTCTGATGATGATCCATCACTAAATGATAAAATAAGGTAGGAATCCAGCGTCACTTGAGAGGTTGTTGGAAATGTAGAACTTTGGAAATCATCCCTGATGTACTGAATCAGTTATGTTTTTAAAAGACCCTCAGGTGAATCTCATGCATATTAAATTTCTGGAGCACTGATAAAAGACTAAAGCATAAAAAATTTCAATTTTATAGTATCAAATTTATCTGATTTGATAGTGCCATTATTCAAAAATAACTATTTTTAGAAAATTAAATTCAAAAAGGAAAGAATTATTTCTTATTGTCATCCTTATTTTTAGCATTAACAGTTTGTATCTACATTAGTACATCTACTATATAACCTATACAGCATAAGATTATTTTACTGATGAAAGAACTAAAGTTTAACAATGGTAAATGACTTGTCAATACACAAAGCCAGTAACTAATATCTTGACCTTTAGTGTTTTATGTTTGTTTTATTTAATATACTCGGCAAGCATATAAGGCAAATATTAGCAATAATTATATTTTAGTGATGAAAATCTGAAACTTAGAAATGATAAGAAATTTCCTTGTAACAATAAAATAAATCAATATATCAGAGATTCACACTTCTGTGTCTATTCTCAGCACCATGCTCTGAAACACACCATTCTATAATCACAGCTATTCTCTTCATTTATTTTCAAAGACTTGAAATAGAGAAGAAACATGGAAAATGCAAAAATATCAAAGAAAGATAATTTGGGGAAGAAAGCAAGGTAGAAGTAATGCATGTTGATCGCAAAAATTATTCAGGATCCATTTTATGAGCCAAGATTCATAGTTTTTTTCCCCCCAAAATAGTAGTGAATCATTTTAAACACGAATGTGATATAAATAGTTTTGTGTTTTGAACATCTTACTTTGGCAGCGTAACAGAGAACATATTGGAGAGGAGAATAAAATGTATGCAGAAAAACTATCTATTATTTTATTGCCAAACTTTAGGCAAAGGCTAATCACTACGTGGGCTAGGGATTTGGCACTGAAAAGATAGAGATAAACATATGAATTTGAAGACCATTTAGACATAAGCAATAAGAAATGGGAATACATTAGGTTTATTGAGTAAAGACAAAAAGGAGCCTCAAAGAGCACTTTCAGTTTTTTAATTTGCTATTTGAACGGATGAGAGTGTCCTTCACTGACTTACCTTATCTTTAAGTTAAACATACTGAGTCTGAGATGAATTCAAGCAATTAAAGTTATAACATACTTGAAAATATAGGCTAAAGACTCAGAGGAAACTTTGTGTTAGTGACACTAGATTATGAATTATTTGTATATAGGATGAAAGGTATTATAAACCTAAGACTGAGGGTTAAGTAATGCCAATACTAATAATCTTGCAACAGAGATGGTAAAGTAGCAAAGTGGGAAGAAAGTTAGGAGAGTACGTTACCTGAGAGGTACTTTGCCATTGGATTATAGGAATACTTACAGACTACTACTTATAAAATAATGTTTTTGAGAAGTAGTTAAAAAAAATAAGGTAAGTACTAAAACATATCCATTGGATCAAAGAGTATGGAACTTTTTGTGATAATAATGACTACAATTTCAGTTGAATATAGAAAGAGAAGTCAGAGTGTACTGAATTGGCAAGTATGTAAGAAGTAAGTAAATTGATTTATTAATTATGAATAACTTTTGAAGTTTACATGATGAAGAATTGGCAACTGTATTGAGCAGCACTATTAATAATTACTCAGAGGCAGATTGTCGTTAAGTGCAAGTATATATTCAATCACACCAATCATCAAATATAAACAATTAATGCAAAAAGTGTTGGGTGTGCTAGAGTACCCCAACCAGCATTTAGTATACACTGATAAAACACTATAAGTAAATCACACAATCCTGGGGCAACTGGGAGCCCCAAAATACCTCTAATGCCATGTGACTTCTCTTAGCTAAAGAGCAGACAGTGTCCTTGTCTGATGGTTCTATCCAGCTGATGGCTGGACATCAGGGAATGGTGGAGTCAGTCTAGGGATGGACAGCAAAGTGGCCAGTCCCGTCAATGTCCTTAGAGCAAAACTCTTAAAAGTGGCAGGACCAGCAATTTAAATACAGTTCCAAGTTGGTGGTATACCGTGGTGATTGGTTATGCCCAGTGAAACTCAGTGTTCATTTATTATGTCCAGTGAGGTGAAGTAATTGTAGCTGGGCATGTTCTTTGCACATGTCCAAAGAGCTGTGCTCCCTATCAATTGTAACCAGTTATTGCTAAGCAGTCTATGGCTAGTATCCCTTACAGCTCTTTGTCAATTGCAAGCAGACATGACTAAGTAGTTCATTGGCTGCTGTTCCTTATGGCCAGCATCTTAGTGAGTCCCAAAATGTCCCAGCATGTCTATGGCAGATGCACCTTACATGGGCTGAGTTCTTCTTTTTTTTTTTTTCTTTTTAAGTCAAAATATCGTCTCCTTCTCCATTCTTTCTCCCTCCTTCCTAACAAACAGATGACAAACTTGCATCAGGCCAAGTCCTTGAACAATGATGTGGCTGAGTACTTGCCAAACCTCTATGGGACACATACAGTGAGCAAGAAGCAAACCTTTGTTACCTTAAGTCACTGAGATTGGGGTTAAATTTGTTATTTATTATTACAGATTGGTAGTCACTACCTGTGGTATTATGCATCCCAGAAATTGTTTGGTAAAATATGAATAAAACTGTAACAAAAAAACCCATCATCTTTATCATTAATTCTGTATTTACAAATGTCCATGACTCATCGCCCTTCTCATCAGTCAGTGTTCTCCAGAGCTTATTCTTTCTCCATGCCTGCCTGTGTGGTACATTCCTTTGAGCAAGACATCAGTTGGCTACAGAAAAACACAAAAACAGTATCAATCTTTTTTCTACTGGCTGATTTGTTAACTATGAAGTAAAAGCTTAGTTATATTTGCCTTCATCTTGTTACTAGTCATTAAATTTTATTTTACTTGTATCTAAATATTAAAAAATGGAAAATAGCTTAGTCATACTTGTACCTAATTATTAAAAAGGAAAATAGTCTAGTCATAAAATTTATAACAACCTATTAATTCAAATGTATCATCAATATATATTCCTTCAACATATGATTTTTATTTGATGAAATTGTTCATGGTGTGGAAAATGCTAAAGAAAAAACTGAAATTTTTACCATGATATATTATAACCATAAATAATATTAAATAAACTATATTTTAATGGGTTAGCAATGCCAAATAAAGACAAATATTTTTACCAATAAAGTTTAGTCTTTGTAAGCATTTTAAAACACTATCAAAAGGTAGTGTTTTTTTTTTCTTAATGGTATACCCAATATAAGAGAAGTAAGCATTAATTAAAATCACATGCCTTGAAATAATTATGCACTCTAAGCAAGATGTATTATTATCATTATAATTAAAGGGTTTAAATATTAAAGACTATTTAAACAATTGGGATCAAAGAAAGCTATAATGGCTACCTAACGACTCAATCTACAATTAAGAAATTTCCTTTATTTTTTGCAAAAGTATTTGCAGAAAAAGACAGCTACAATTATGAAGAATGATAGAAAACAGTCTTTGTTTTCTAGGAGAATATAGTCAGAAAAACATACAGTGTAGTTCACAAAGCAGGATTGCTCAACTGCAAAGTTTTAGAAAATGTTTCACAAACATCATAGTTAGGTTTTCTCTTTTGGAATAGAATTAAAACTTTTATTAACTTCTTAAGTATTTAATTGAATTATCTGCACCCTCCCACTAAGTCTCAAAATTTGCCCTTCAGTTAACAATAATTCTGGAAAATATTGAAGGTGGACTTAGTTTCTCATAATCTTATGGTAAGAACACTCTCCATGATAAATAAAAATCAGTGTTCCTTCATTTAGCTCTCATTGCTGTAATTAGCATGTACTATTACATCATATGACGAATGTGAGAATGTATGTTCAGGTTGCCCAGAGCAGTCTTCACACATATCAACTTCCATAATATCCCTTATGATATATCATCTGTGCCAGATTTTTATTTTTTAATAATCACTACTACTTTTATATAGATATAACTCAATATGAGTTTTGTAGAACTCTACTTTTCCAATTTCTTTTCTGGTCTTTTCTAGTACTATGTTAGACATTCATGGAAACTTTTACGCATGTTAAGTCTGAAAGTCAGTGACATTACATTTCTGTTCTCTAGAATATTTTGAAATGTAATATAATTAAGTACTC
This sequence comes from Spermophilus citellus, assembly GCF_964194105.1. NCBI lineage: Eukaryota > Metazoa > Chordata > Mammalia > Rodentia > Sciuridae > Spermophilus > Spermophilus citellus. The sequence continues at coordinate 177,839,885 of NC_138183.1, forward strand.
TCCTTCAAGGGCAGTGTGCAAGGGTGCTTGCTGATAAAACTAAGTCATTTGGAAATGAGTGGCTAGAGACTCTCAGTCTCAGAGGATGGTGAGGGAAAGATCTAATGTTCTTGCTGCCATCCTCTTTGGTCTGGGCTAATTTAGTCATAGGCATTGATTGTCCTAAAAGATACCTGAAGTAATCAGTTGGGTTAGTGGGGTAAAGGACAAATGAGGAAAAACAGAGGTTAATTTTGTGCAAAATATACACAAGAAAAATGTCTGATGGTTCTTAGCATAGGGCGTATTGAATGGCCTGAACACTCTTGTTGCCACCATGGTTTTGTCAACTTTTGTACACTGGCTGTATATCTAAATCTCTATTATTCTTTTTCTTTATATGTTATTTTACTAATTAGGTATATATGATAGCAGAATGCATTTTAATTCATTGCACACAATTACAGCCAACTTTTTTTTGTTGTTGTTGTTGTTGTACATGATGCAGCATAGTACCATATTTGAAGTCACCCATGTACCTAGGGTAATGATGTAAATCTCATTCCACTATCTTTCCTGCATCCATACACCATCCCCTCCTTTCCCTCCCCTTGCCCAATCACAGTTTCTCCATTTTTTCCCATGTCCCCCACCATTATGGATCAGCATCTACTTATCAGAGAGAATATTTGGCCTTTGGCTTTTGGGGATTGGCTTACTTTGCTTAGCATGATATTGTCTAACTCCATTCATTAACCTGCAAATGCCATGATTTTATTCTCTTTTAATTCTGAATAATATTCATATATATATCTATATCTATATCTATATCTATATCTATATCTATATATATATATATAATCACAGTTTATTTATCCATTCATCTAGGTTGAAGGGCATCTAGGTTGGTTCAGCAGTTTAACTATTGTGAATTGTGCTGTTATGAACATTGATGTGGCTAAGTCCCTGAAGTATGCTCTTGTTAAGTCCTTTGGGTATAGATTGAGGAGTGGGATAGCTGGGTCAAATGGTGGTTCCCTTCCAAGTTTTCTAAGGAATCTCCATACTGCTTTCCAGATTGTTTGCATCAATTTTCAGTCCCACCAGCAATGTGCCTTCTCTCTGCATCCTCACCAACACTTATTGTTGTTAGTATTCTTGATAACTGCCATTCTGACTGAAGTGAGATGAAATCTTAGAGTAGTTTTGATTTGCATTTCTCTAATTACTATAGATTTTGAACATTTTCTTACATATTTGTTGACCAATTGTGTGTATCTTCTTATAAGAAGTATCTGTTCAGCTCCTTAGCCCATTTATTGATTGGGTTGTTTGGATTCTTTTGGTGTTAATTTTTTTTTTTGAGTTCGTTATATATGCTGGAGATTAGTGCTCTATCTGACATATATGTGTCAAAAATTTGCTCCCCAAATATAGGCTCTTTCTTCACCTTATTGATTGTTTCTTTTGCTGAGAAGAGATTTTTAGTTTGAATCCATCCTATTTATTGATTCTTGATTTTATTTCTTGTGCTTTAGGAGTCTTGTTAGGGTCCTAATCAGATGTGATGGAGATTTGGAACTACATTAGATGCAGGGTCTCTGGTATAATTGCTAGGTCCTTGATCCACTTTGAGTTGAATTTTGTGCATGCTGAGAGATAGGGGTTTAGTTTACTTTTGCTGTATATTGCTTTCCAGTTTTCCCAGAACCATTTGTTAAAAAGGTTATCTTTTTTCCAATGTATGTTTTCGGGCTCTTTGTTTAGTATGAGATAGCTGTTTTTATATGGATTTGTCTCTGTGTCTTCTATTCTATACGTTTGATCTACATGCCTGTTTTGGTGTCAATACCATGCCTTTTTGTTACTATAGCTTTGTTGTATTGTTTAAGGTCTGGTATTGTGATGCCTCCAGCATTTATCACTCTTCTTGCTAAGGATTGTTTTGGCTATTCTGGGCCTCTTATTTTTCCAAATGAATTTCATGATTGTTCTTTCTAATTCTATAAGGAATAACATTGGGATTTTAATTGGAATCACATTGAATCTGTATAGCACTTTGGGTAGCATGGCCATTTCGACAATATTAATTTTTCCTATTCAAGAGCATGGGGAATCTTTCCATCTTCTAAGGTCTTCTCCAATTTCTTTCTTTAGTGTTCTGTAGTTTTCTTTGTAGATGTCTTTCATCTCTTTTGTTAAATTTATTCCCAAGTATTTTTTTAGGCTAATGTAAATGGAGTAGTTTTCCTAATTTCTCTTTCAGAGAATTCATCACTGATGTATAGAAATGCATTTGATTTATGGGTATTGATTTTATATCCCGCTGCTCTTATGAATTCATTTACTAATTCTAGAAAAAAAATTGGTAGAGTTTTTGGGTCCTCTAAGTATAGAATCATGTCATCAGCAAATAATGATAATTTGAGTTCTTTTTTTTCCTATTCATATCCGTTTAATCTCCTTCATCTGTCTAATTGCTCTGGCTAAAGTTTCAAGGTCCATGTTGAATAGGAGTGGTGAAAGAGGGCATCCCCCTTTTTTTCCCAGTTTTTGGAGGGAATGCTTCCAATTTTTCTCCATTTAGAATGATGTTGGGTTTGGATTTAGCACAGACAGCTTTTACAATGTTGAGGTATGTTCCTACTATCCCTAGTTTTTTAGTGTTTTGAATATGAAAGAGTACATTATCTTGTCAAATGCTTTCACTACATAAATTTATATAATCATGTGAGTCTTTATGTGTTATTGATGTGATGAATTACATTTATTGATTTTTGTATGTTGAACAAACCTTGCATACCTGGAATGAACTCTACTTGAACATTGTGCACTATTTTTTAAAATATGTTTTTGCATGTTATTTGCCAGAATTTTATTCAGAAGTTTTGTATCTATGTTCATCAGGGATATTGATCTTTCTTTCCTTGGTGTGTCTGGTTTTGGTATCAGGATAATATTAGCTTCATAGAATGAGTTTGGAAGCATTCCCTCCTTTTCTATTTTATGGAATAACTTGAGAAATATTGATACTAATTTTTCTTTGTAGATTTTGTAAAAGTTAGCTGTGAATCTGTCTAGTCCTGGGCTTTTCTTGGTTGGTAGGCTTTTGATGGTGTCTTCTATTTCCTTGCTTGAAATTCATCTATTTAAATTGTGTATGACCTCTTGACTCAGTTTGTGTTGATCATATGCCTCTAGAAATTTGTTGGTGTCTTCAAGTTTTCCTATTTTATTGGAGTATAAATTTTCAAAATATTTTTTGATTGTCTTCTGTATTTCAATAGAGTCTGTTGTGATATTTCCTTTATTATCATGAATTTTAGTAATTTGAGTTTTCTCTCTCCTTTTTGTTAGGGTGGCTAGGGGTTTGTCAATTTTATTTATTTATTTATTTTTTCAAAGAACCAACTCTTTGTCAACTTTTCGAATTGTTTAAATGTCATTGATATCTGCCCTGATTTTAATTATTCCCTGTCTTCTACTCATTTTGGTGTTGGTTTGTTCTTCTTTTTCTAGGGCTTTGAGATGTAATGTCAGGTTGTTTATTTGTTGATGTTTTATTCTTTTAATGAATGAGCTTAATGCAATGAACTTTCCTCTTAGAACTGCTTTCATAGTATCCAAGAGATTAAAGCTCTATTTTTCTTGTTAGGCTATTTTTAAATGAAGAAGAATTGAAGTTAGATTTTTTTTTCTAGAATTGAAGTTAGATTGTTTAACAAAAAATTAAATACTGAATTTCCCCTTTTAGGCAAGTTGTTACTATTTGACATTCATGATATATTTTTAAACATTTATTTTACATATGTGAGCACTCTTATTTTGGAAAAATAACTTTTTGTAGACTAATATGTCTCATCTTTATTCCAACATTATTGTGCTATAGTAAAATGATATAGTGGTTCATTATTAGTTGGTTTCATTAACACAACTTTTTAAAAAATTACATGGTGATAATTTTATCTTAGTGCCATTTAATGCTTCAAAAAGGATTAGTTATTTTCAATAATTGATAAGTCTGACCTGTCTAAAGTGAAAGAACCAATATCATTTTAATGAAAATTTAGTTAAGAAGTTCAATATTGGTAATAAAATTATTAAGTTATTTTGGTGAAAGTATGGATATAAGTTTTAATTCAATACATTATTATGATAAAAATAATTACTATACCATTAAGAAACTCATTTAACAGAAATTACAAAATTCTCAGGTATTGTTGGAATAGTCATACAACTCAAAATTTCATTCAAATTTTAAATATTATTGCAATTATAATAGAAGCCATACTTGTTAAAGTTAAAATACTTTTGCACATACACACAGTTAGTGTAACTAAAACACAATGAAGTCCTTAACACACATAGGTCTAAAGATATATTTTAATATGACTGTACATATTTTCTTTTTTGTTCCTAGTCTGACTTCAGAAATGTATGACACTCTTCTGAAAACAACAGTTTAAACTGTCAATAATTTTGGGTAGGGAGTGGAGGGGGACCAGGGATTGAACACAGGGGCACTCGAACACTGAGCCACACCTCCAGCACTATTTTATATTTTATTTAAAGACAGAGTCTCATTGAGTTGCTCAGTGCCTCACTTTTGCTGAAGCTGACTCTGAACTTGCAATCCTCCTGTCTCAGCCTCTATAGCCACTGGAATTACAGGCCTGTACCGCCATGCCTGGCTTAAAATTGTCAAAATTTTTAAATCGCTTTTTTTTCCCCATAAACTAGTGAGAAAAAAATTTAGAGGACTCTTGGATTCAAACAGTAAGTACAGAGACTTCTCATTTAACTCACCACCACATATGCACAACGCTGCTCACAGTCAATATCCTACACCACACTGGTGTATTAGCTATCACTGATGATGCCATATGGACACACCTTGTGCCCCTGTGTCAGAGTTCATTCTTTGTGTTGCATATTTTATGGTTTTAACAACCATATACTGATGTGTGTCTACCCCTGTGGCATCATACAAAGTTCCACCTTCTCTAAAATCATCTGTCCTCTGTCTACTCTTTCCCCCTTTCCCCTTAAACAGTGGCAACCACAGTTCCTTTCACTGTCTTCATAGTTTTGTCTTCTCTCTAATGTTGCATAGTTCAAATCACAGAGTGTACAGCCTTTTAGACTGGTTTTCCTTTCACATTGGCATATGCATTGTTTCCTCCATGCCTTCTCATGACTTGATAGCTCATTTATTTTTAGTGCTGAGTAATATTCCATTGTTTTGCTGTGCTTCAGCTTATTTATTTATTTATCTACTGAAGAACATCTTAATTGCTTTCAAGTTTAGGCAATTGTGAATAAAGCTGACATAATATAATGTACAGGGTCTTAGATTGTGGTTCAGTGGTAGAGCACTCATTTAGCATGTGTAAGGCACTGGGTTTGGTCCTCAGCACCACATAAAAATAAATAACGGTATTGTGTCCACCTAAAACTAAAAAAATAAACAAACAAATAAATAAATAAATGTTATGTACAGATTTGGGGTTAATATGCATTTTTCAACTTTTGTGGGTTAACACCAAAAGGCATGATTGCTGGAGGGTATGTTTAACTAAAACGGTGTGTTTAGTTTTATAAGAAAGTGTCAAACTGTCTTCCAAAGTGAATGAGCAACTTCACCAGCAATGAATGAGATTCCTGCTATTCTACATCCTCGCTAGCATTTGTTGGTGTCAGTGCTGTGGACTCAGGTCAATCTAATAACTATGCAGTGACATTTCCTTGTGGTTTGAATTTACAATTACCTAATAATTAAGATGCTGAACATCTTTTTATATGCATACTTGACATCTATATATCTTTAGTGAGGTATCTATTTGGGGCTTTGGTATATTCTTTTATGGTAGCAGAGATTGAACCTTGCACATACTAGAGAAGTACTCTACCCCTGACCTATACACTCAGCTCTTCTTTTGCACAGTTGTAAGTTGGTTTGCTCCTTTCTTATTCTTGAGTTATAAAAGAACTTTGAATATATTGGTTAATACCCTTTGCAATATTTTCACCAAATTTATGGCTTATCTTCTCAGTCTCTTGACATTGTTTTTATAGAGAAGAAATTTTCAATTTTAACAAAGTCCAGTTTATCAATTGCTATATACATGGATCATGACTTTTTTGTTTTATATAAAAAGTCATAGCCATACCACAATCATCTAGGGTTTGTCTTATGTTATCTCCCTGAATTTTTTAAGTTTATGTTTTCTACTTAAGTCTATAAACTATTTTGAGCTATACACAATCTAGGGAAGGATATAAGATCTGTGTCTTTATATGTTATTTATTTTTGTATGTGGATTTCCATTTGTTTGATCACTATTTGTTTAAAAGACCACCTTGCTCCATTGTATTTTCCTTTATCAAAGATCAGTTGACTATATCTAAGTGGGTTAATTTCTGGGTTTTTTATTTCATTCCATTAACCCATATGCCTATTTTAGTACCAATACCATATAGTATTGATTACTATTTCAAAATTGGGTAATCAGTTGTCCATTTTTTTCCTTCTCATTCTGTATTCGGTTAGCCATTCTGTGGCTTTTGCTTTTTAAAAGCAGCTTCTAAATTCAATTGTCATATATTGGAAATGAGTTGGAAATATTGAAGCAAGTAACACATCCAATTATTAGAAACATGAACTTGAAACAGAGAAACACTGAATAGCAAGAAATCTATGCAGTATAAAATATTTAATTTTGAATTTCAATAACTTTACTTTGAAATATTGCAACTTTTGGAAAATGTTTTAATAATACTCTTAATTTTCTATGGATAAATTTGAATGCTGTATCTTAAAGACATGAAAAAACAAAAACACTCTGTAAATCTAAATGTCATGAAATTTCTACAGGTGTAACAAATAAACAACAGGATAGAACTCTAAAAGATGCAAGAGACAGATCCTATGAATACTTGGGCTAAAATAGCTCTTAATTTCAACATAAAATAAATTTAAATTAATATATACTTGATTTAGGAAAATATGTTATGAGCTACCATATTCCTTAACATATATGTAGAGGAAGTATATTCCTACTTGAAAATAGCATGGTCTACAGAGAATCAGCTAAATGTTTAAAAAACATGCTTATGTAACATAGAATATTGTAGATTTAGAAATTTCTAAGTAGAATAAGTTGATTTATTTTTCAGTTTCTCTATCCTTCCCAGTCTTCAAGAGAGTTTGGAAAATAAATACTCTGTCTTGGTTCCACTATTTTATGTTCCTACTCTCAGGAGAATGAATCAATTGCCTTTGGATTTCAAGCAATAATCATAGGGTTGTCATTTTTCTCCCATTACTTATTTTTACTGAGAAAGTAAAGATTATATATATGCATCATGAACAAAATGACAGACCCTGATTAGGGGAAGGTCTGTCTAGGGAAATATGCTGCTGTAGGTTGTCCACTTTCCTTTTGGTCAAATATTAATCATTATCAGGGACCAATCTATACCCCTCCTGACCTAAGGAAAGAGTCCCAGGACTTTGAAAGGGTCTCTTACTGAAGCACCTCTACAGGAAGGACATGCTATGTTTCAGACTCTCATCTCAGTACTTAGCTCTGCTGAAGTTGGGTTCTATGACTACCCAGGTAAAACTATCTTTGGATTTATTGTGACTCCTATGCATGATTTTTCTCTTGGGTTCTAGACTCTATGGGATCAATACAGTATTCCTTCTCTTCCTAACTTCTCCAAACCACTAATGAAGCATACAATAGCTTCCAGATATCAGTGAAAACATTTCAGCCTTGGGCTTTTGGGACTGGATATTTCACTTAGCATGATAGTCTGTGGAAGCTAACCCACAATAATGGGAGGAGAAGAATAGAAATTTAGTAGATTAGACACAAGGGAATAAAAAGAAGGGAGTGGGGACAGGAACAGGAATGACAATGGAAATAACTGTACATAACTTTCCTATGTACAAATATGAATATGCCACAGTGAATCCTACTATCATATACATCCACAAGAATGAGGGCCTAATTAGAATAAAATATAGTCCATGCTTGTATAATTGTATCAAAATGGACTCTACTGTCATGTATAATTAAATACAACCAATTAAATAAAGAGAGAATAATAGTATCTGTGCTATCCTATGCCCATCTTCTTCTAAATATTCCTCCCTCCTTAGGGTACTCAGTAATCTCCCACTGAATCTTGAAGCCAAGAATTTCCTGTGCATAATGTCATGTTTCTTTCCATTCAAGTTGCTTTCATTTGTCTTCTCATAAGAAAAGACATGATAATTTATCTCACAGGAAGTTTTCACTAATAATGCCTTCTTACATGGATTTGGCAAAGGAAATCTGTTTTCAGAATGTAATATAACAATCCAAATGAACAAATGAATCCCTTGTGGGTAAACTTCAGCATCATGTCAGTAACAAATATTATTTAAGATTCATTTATATTCAAGGTTTTCTATAATGCAACAGGAAACACTCATACATAAGGATGATTCTTAATTTCAAAAATCCCATTCTAACCGAGAGTGAAATGTATTCCTTAGAAACTTATCTGTATTTGTGTGTGTGTATGTGTGTGTGTGTATATATATATATATATGTATATTTATACATAATATAATACTTATATTATGTATAAATATTTTATATAAAATTATCTTAAAACCCAGAATAGTCTATTTGGCATATTGATGAAACTGGTTCTTGATAAACCTTTTCTAAAAAATGGAGAGTTCTGCATGCCAAATGCAGAAAGAAGTATGAAGGTAATAAACAAGAAATAGGTTCAGGAAGTACCAATCTAGCAGACTGTCTCAGTGTCCAGGAATTTGTGGGGGCAAAGGACAGGATAGCAGAATTGTAGAGTTCTTATATAAATCTTGTAATCTATCATAGACCTGTTTAGATAAGGGACAGTGGTCATAAGTGCATAAATTAGGACAAGACTGAGACTGTGAAAATGAGTAAATTATACTAACTCTTATGCAATGTGAAATTAGATAAAATAAAGCATGCTACTCTTTGTGCCTACCATGTACCAGTGACAGCGTTATCATTACAGAAGAAAGAACAACCTGAAAGGCAGACAGTATATAAAACCAGCCACCTCCATGCAAGTCCGCCCTATCTTTGACCTGGCAAGTTCTCATCTAACTCATCTTTATGAGAGTAATAACTTTGAATTAGGAAATATTTGAAAGATGGGGCACAGTAATTTTGGTAATTAATGGAATAAATTCAAAGAGAATTGTGGTAATTGTATTTGGTATTTAAATATAGATCATCTTTCAATTACTTTGCCTTCTCAATAATTGCCCTGTGAGATGTGTGAAGGGTTTTAAATGTGAAGAGTTCCAAAGACTCATATGAAAAAAAAGTTTGGATTTGATTTGGATTTAAAAGTTTTCTAAATATGTATTTGTGCAGAGTAATAAATCAAATTCTCTTTTATTTAGACTGGTCAGGAAATAAGATTTTCTGGTTGATTAAATATGTAGGTTAGTAGATCATTAGAAGGTTTACAAAACATGAGCTAATTGCATGTGTTGAATACTTCATACCTAAACAAAAGTGAAAGGAATTTATTCTTTTTCAAAAGTTTATAGTCTACTTGAAATTTTTTTAAGAGAGAGTGAGAGAGGAGAGAGAGAGAGAGAGAGAGAATTTTTTTTTAAATATTTATTTATTTTTTTAGTTCTTGGCAGACACAACATCTTTTGTTGGTATGTGGTGCTGAGGATCGAACCCGGGCCGCACGCATGCCAGGCGAGCGCGCTACCGCTTGAGCCACATCCCCAGCCCTACTTGAAAATTTTTATTGTATCATATTTCCATATAAATGTGACTCATTCCTTATATCACTTAAATCTTTTCTTAACTGAACTAACATAGCCTCAATTGATTTCTTATCTGTAATATCAGTCTCTTTGCTTATCTAGAAAGTTTCTAGTAGACATTAATGTAACAAAGCTTATCTTTTGTTCTATACTGGGATTGGTCAGAACTTCTGCAGAAAATAATATTTCATGAAGATATATGAGGAAGAATAACTTTCAGTGTGCACTTTTTTGGTATATGGGATTAAACTCAGAGGCACTCAACCACTGAGCCACATCCTCAGCCCTATTTTGTATTTGATTTAGAGACAGGGTCTCACTGATTTGCTTAGTGCCTCACCATTGATGAGGCTGGCTTTGAACTCATGATTCTCCTGCCTCAGCCATCTGAGCTGTTGGGATTACAGGCATGCACCACTGCACCCAGCTTCAGTGTGCATTTGTAGTACATAATCATGAATACACCCTTAATGTTCCTTATTTTAATTGTAATAATTATTTTATTATTGATGTATGTGAAAGTTTTGTTCTCCATTCTTCTCAACAGTTATTACAGTTGTTCACCATTTTCCTCAAATTATCTTTAGCTTCCTGTCATCATGTCTCTCAAATGGTCAAAAGGCCTTGCTTCAGTTTTCATGGAAGAGGAAGAGATTGTGTGACATGAATACATATATCCTCCTAGAACTACCTGAACATTGACCCACATCTGCCCCAGTTCTTATCCTTGTCTCTGCTCTCTCAGACGGAAGGCTAGCCACTCTTCTATTTACTCATGGAAGTCATTTTCAGGAAGAATAATTCTGGATGCTTGTCTATAGGCTCCACCAGGCAAGTCATCAGCTTACAAATTCAGAACCAAAATATCTCAGGCACTGTATAATATTTTTCTTTTAAAGGAAAAGTCTTTTAAGATTCAAGTTCTTTTTATTGCTCTGGGCTTCCAACTTCTTTTGTCCTGTCCCCACATCATATTTTTTTTTTTTAAATACCATACTCTAAGTCATACTGTATGCCTAAAGCTTCATAGTGACATACCTAATAAGGCAATGCTTACTGTGGATTGATAAATTACTATTGCATCATAACTTGTAAATTGATATAAACCTTTGGAGCCATATACATGTATAATCAAATATACTAAGACCTGTATGTATTTATAAGAAGATACTTCTTTATACATGAAAGAGGTTTGAATATGTAAAGTGAATTTTTAAAAAATATTTACTTTGTAGTTGTAGTTGGACAACACAATATGTTTATTTATTTATTTTTATGTGGAGCTGAGGATTGAACCCTGGGCCTCACACATGCTAGGTGAGTGCTCTACCACTGAGCCACAACCCCAGGCCTCATAAAGTGGATTTTTCTTTTTAAAAAAGGAAAGAACAACAGGAATGAAGGAAGACAATAAAATTAGTTACATTACCTTTGTTATATTTCTATCTTCTCTGTCCTTTTTTCTTAACAAATTAAAGAGTCCTCTAATATACAGTTTTGATAATCTCTTGTTAAAAGTGAATTTTATCAGAGAATCCCTCTTTTCTGAATAATATCAGTAAATTTTGGTCATTCAGGACATAATTTATATAAAAATAGTTGTTTTATATCAAATATTTCTTATATACAGAACTGTACAATAAGAAGTTCATGAATTATATTTTTTCTACTCACATATCAAACACCAGCAACTTCTCTTCTTTTAAAAATACTCATGTAAGTTTAACTTGAGAAAATAGCAAAATGAAAAATATCTTTAGATTTTTTGGGAGAATTTATTATGGTGTTCATAACATTCTTTACTCCACTAAAATGAAGAAGTTTAATTTTTCTGTATGGTAATTGTAAAGTTCTGACAAGATTTTTTATTGGAGCATGGTTCATGATTTGTGAAAATATTGAGTATAGCAAAAGATTTATATTACAGTGATACATAACTGCTAAAATTATAACAAAGATACTAATTATGTTATCATTATAAAAAGTTTACTTATAGTTCTCATTTTCATAGCTATTCTTAGGAGAAACGTATTAGCCATTTTGAGCTAGAATTTTACTTCTTCTTATAGTTAATACATACCAAATACTTCATTCTAAATTATGAGGGCTCTATTTGAATTTACATGAAACAGCTTCTGGCCTTTTCATTTTATTCTAAAGATCAGACATGTTTTAAGATCCTTCAAGAAAGACTGATATCTGTGACCTCTATTTTCTTTATATTTTCAAAATAATGAGGTGAGGATCTCCTGAGTTCTTAAAGGGAAATGTTGTTCTAAAGCCCCAGGAGATTAAAGTTGTAAAAATACTCAAATAAATAAATATGAGGAAAATAGTTTTATGAAAACTAATTCCTAAATTAATGACATTTTGATTATTTGTTTTATAATAGTTTCAAGGACAGTCACCCAAATACTACTTAAAATGGAAGAACTCTGTATTTCAGCTTTCAAAGATGCTGGCTGCTGAGGCATCAGTTATGAATCCCTCCTAGCAAATAATTCATTGATGGCACAATACAAAGCCTCAGGTTCTTGCCTTAATGGAAGACAGTTCTATTAAAGTCTTTTCACTTCCAGAGCTTTACACAGAATTGAGTTACATGTAATAAATGCATAGAGTTCAACTTTTCCCTCTGCCAAGAGTTGTTGCCTTCTTCATTCCTCAACCAGAATCTCTAACTCCAATAATCCTACTGTATGCAAATCTCAGAGGTACAGAATTCATTTTCCTGGAAACCCAGGCTGTGACAATTAATTTCCCAGTGGTTATAGGAAGCAGATCCTAAAATGACATTTAGGAGCTGCATGCATTTAGGAAAGGTAATAATTAAAAATTTCAAGGATAGTCATTTGAACGTGACAAAGATAAAAAGAAATGCCCTGGTTGGTATAACATCTAAAGCCAGTACTTATAAGGTAATTATAAGAACTATAAAATCATACACCCCTTGCTAAAATAATTGATACAGTAGAAAAAGTCAATGTAAAATTGACAGTGATCAGACAAAAATTTAAAACTTAATTTTCTTCATATGGGGGCTTCCTTGGCAAAGAATAATAAAGAATAAAGAATAATAAAGCTTCAGATCAGGCCAATATCTTTTTTGTTGTTGTTGCATAAACATGTATAATTTTAATTTAATTTTTTTTAATTTTTTAATTTGTTTTAATTAGTTACACATGACAGTACAATGATCTTGGCATATCATACATTTGAATCAGATGGGGTATAATTTCTCATTTTTCTGACTGTACAGGTTGCAGAATCACACTGGTCATGCAATCACGGATATACATACAGCAATAATAAGGTCCATTTATTCTGCTGTCCTTCCTTCTTTAGAGCAAGAGAAGAGTTCCAGAAGTTGAGTTCTCAAGATGGAAAATCAGATATACATACAGCGGCAAACCCCACTGAGAAGTAGTAAGATTCTGAGACCTTGTGTGAGATATCTGGGTGCATGCACTAAAACCTCTTAAATCCCCAGAGACTCTCAAACACTCTGAGACTATCAACGTTGATCACTTTCTTGGTTGTTTAAGGATGATTAATCCCACTGATGTTCTGGTAAGTGCTTAACAACCATCTGAGAAGAAAATCAAACAAACAAGCAAAGTTTGGATTTATAGCATTTGATGATTCCGTAGTCTAAATAAATACACCAGGGTTGATTTCAAGCTACAAACAGTTTAACAATTGGCTCACAAAATTCCTGTACTGATTAATAAGTGTCCTTTATGAACTTGTATAAGCATGTTTTAGTACATTACTGAACCAGATAATGTGTTTCTTATCCAGGATGTCCTCTTTTGGCTACCAGAAAAACACTAGAGCATAATGTAATATGGTTGAGGAAATACCTGAGTAAGAAATAGAAAAGAACTTATGGTGCAGGAGTTATATAATCTTGGCAATATGTACTCTCAATCACAAACACTGACTAGATGAGACAAATCAACTGTACAGTGACTAAGAAATAATAGGATGTTGGAGTAAGGGAGACGGGCCAGAATATAAATTTGGATTAAAAAAGTGTTTACTGGTATGAGAGTACTTTCTTCTGAGGAATAATTTAACATTTTGACAAAGACCTTTAAGAATGGCTTTGGTTATAGATGGTTGGAGAAAGCAAAGACCCACACAAAGTAAAATGGAAATTCCAGAACTTCCATGGTGAATGAACAAAAAACTCAGATGTCCACATCATTATATAAACAACAAGTGATGACAGTCATGGAAGAATCCAGAAGATTCTCCATTTACCCAAAAGATAGCTATGCACTGATAAGCATGGCATGAGTACTCTTGAAAAACTGATTAATGAGTATTCTCTGGGGGCCAGAGCTAATGACAAGAAATGCTGTTACAGGTTTGGGCTCCCTGAAAGCACTGCTGATCGTAGGATTTCATAATAATAGAAGTCAGGTGGTGACACTTTACAGAGAGTGTCAAGGTTAGTGAAGTATTAAGAGAGTGTCAGTCCAGTGTCAGATCCACAGAAAACTGTGGACATGTTTTATAGAAAGCTTAGAAAGTATGATCAAGTCCTTAAAAAGATATGTAATTAGGAGCTGGAGGGCTGGGTTGGTATTGACATTTACTAAAAGGATTCAAAGGTCTGTCATATCAAGTATTACTTTAGGAATCCAATGGTCTGGGATATTATAGAACATTCCCTTAAAAATAATCTACAATGTTTCATAGACTTCTTAATTTTCTAGGGTAATCATATTCTACCCTTTGGAAATTTTCCCAAACCAATTTATGGATAGTTTTAAACACTGCCTAATTTGAGTTTGTCTAAGCACAGAAATTGGCTCTGAAGCACATGCAGATTGTGATGCAAGACATTCTGCCTTGTGGGTTCTATAACTTGACTTCTTACATAGTATTAAATATACTTATTATAGGGAAAGTGTATTGTATAATATATGGCAAGCCCCAACAGAAGAATCATATTGTAAACTTGTACAGTCTGGAGTAAGATGACTCTGTCTATAATAGATAATTTTATACCCTTTAGAAAATAGCTTGTGACATTGACAGGCTTTAAAGAGATGACATACCTGGCCACTGGACACCAAGAGGTATCCAGACTTCCCATTATGGCCTAAATTCTGTCGGACTTACCAAATCATAAGATTGATCAAACCCAGCAGAATTCATCATAAGATGGAAGCAATACATCTAGTATCACATTTGAACCTATCAAGAGAATAGAAATAAGCCACATGATTATTTGGCTTGAATTCCCACAACATGCACCATAATTGTGCCTGTGACTCTTCAGCACTTCACACATATGGCCATTTGGGGGAGGTATTCCTAATGGAAGGCTGACAGAAAAAGAAGGTAGAGGTAAACCAGAGAGGGTCAATATATGAGTGGAAGCTGGAAAGAAGAATTGGCTGCACTTCAGCCCTACTCAGGGATATCTTTGAAAGACTGTGACTAGGGAATATCTTCCCAATAGGCAGAGGATGGTCAGTGAACCAGACATCTAATCTGTTTGGAAGAAGAACTATTCTGAGACAGACTACAGAAATAGTTACAGACATTGCTCAAGAACTTATCTATCTCCTCACGGGCTTAGAAGGAGAAAAATAAGAACACTGAGAACAAAATGTTTGGGAGAAGAAAAACATGTATGGTTGTGTGGGAGTTGACATGATGTGTGAGACCATCTATCATGGAAAAGGCATTTTATGTATCTGCCTTCTAAACCTCAGTCAGCACCATTTCACATCTTAAAACATGTTCATCTACAATCACATGATACTACTAATCTCCTATCAAACCAAGGGACCCATGTTATAGAAGCAGGTACATTACAAGGTGTTCATTGGTTCTATCTATAGTATTGTATCTTCCAATGTTTCTAACATGTAGAACAAGAGTATGATCTTGTTCAGGTACTACTGTGGTACAATCTTGTAAATGGTGCCTAAAAAGATGAAGATTAATCTTCCAGATTGTACTCTGAGTCTTAAATGAGAAATTATTATGATACTGTGACTCCAATGTGTATAATTCATGTTCTGAGACTAAATAGGTAGAAGATGCAATAGTCTCACTTATCATCATTCTCATTGACCCATTTGGGAAATTATGCTTCACTTCTCCATAGAGCTCTGTGAATGGAATGAAATATTTCCATTCTGGGACAGAGCAAATATTCCCTTAAACTGTAATCTATGGAATCTAGCAACTTCAGACTCCTTGTGCAACGAGACCCACAGGAAAGAAGTGGGTTAGAGTTACCATAAAAAAATTGACTGTAATTATTATAAGGAGATAGGTCTGGTATTACTGAATGAATGTTGTGGCTTATCACTGTATAAGATAGTGTTCAACCAGAGGAGTAGAACCAGGAAGATGTATCGATTAACTTACATAAATTTATTGAATATTTATTCAATAGAGATATCCATCAAGTGGCCTGTTGTACGCAATCAGTTTATATGATTGTGAGACTAAAAAAGACCCAAATCTATAGGGCAGGCTGCCAAGAAAGGTAGGCAGGACATGGGTATAAACTGTTGTGCACAGGTGGAGTTTCTTCAAGGAAACTGCAGCTTTGCTTTTAAAGCCTTTCAATTAATTGGATTAGATTCACACTAATTATTAAGTTATCTCCATTATTTAAAATCTAATAAATTTGATGTTTAATAACATCTGCAAAATTAATTCACAGTAAAAATATGATAAGTGCTTTAGCTCAGTAACAAAGGACTGTAGACAAGCCAAATTGATATATTAAAAAAAATACAGACACCCATATTTTCTCATGACCAAGAAAGTTCCAAAGTTGGGTCTAGGAATTTCACTCAGCTAAAAAAAAATGCATCTGTAGGGGTTGTAACACTCACCCCATGACTGGTCCTTTGGGGCTCTTTTTAGCAAGGATTTGGGGGAGAATTCTCCGAAGAATAGGACAATAAGAGAGAAAGGATGCCAATTAGGAAGAGATAGATGTTAAACTACCCTGCAGTGTCAATAGTGGCCTTGAACACCACCACTGACAGTCTTTTACCAAGAGAATTTATGGAATGTGTATAATTTAAAACATAATTTTTATTTAAAGTAAACATTTTGCTTTCCTCCCACGTTAAATTCCCAAAGAATTCAGAGGTGGAAAATGCACTATCAATTTAAATCTAAACTGAAATAAGAATGAGTGATTTCCCAACTAACAATTTCAGAAAGAACAAGAATTCTAGATTAGCAACAAAATTTATAAATGTTCACTTAGTCCTTAACTGTGTAATTGCTAGGAATTGAAATTTTCTATCCCAGTCAAGGTTCTCTGGCACAGTGGCCACA
This sequence comes from Spermophilus citellus, assembly GCF_964194105.1. Taxonomy (NCBI): domain Eukaryota; kingdom Metazoa; phylum Chordata; class Mammalia; order Rodentia; family Sciuridae; genus Spermophilus; species Spermophilus citellus. The sequence continues at coordinate 177,857,028 of NC_138183.1, forward strand.
GTGGGATGGGACAGTCGTTCACAAACTCTTGTCTCAGCTGTTGTCTCTCTTTGTGAATGCAGACACTACCTGAACCACTCTATTATTTGATTATATGGTGATGTTTCTGCATGTACCCAATACTTCCTCTCTGTCATAAAAATACTGCCCTTTTGCTGTTACTGTGACATTTGTCTCAGAATAGTTTTTACTGCTCATAAAAACTACCTCCTAGCTTACTGGTTTGTAATGCTTGCTCCAGGCCAAGCTGACCCTCCCTACAAGGATTCATCACCCAGGATTCCTGTAAGGAATCATTATCTAGGAATGAGCCATCTGTCATGATTGTCTGGACTCTGCACTGCTCCTGTAGATAACAGGTACTGGTGTCAAAGTGAGGACCAGAACTCTTATTTACAAAGGTCATTTCGTATCCATCAAAGAAGAGTTATGACCTAAGAAACTCATCTACTATAGCCCAGGAGAAGCTGCCTTTCAGTGAGTCTTAATTTCCAACTACATAGAAGGACAGCCCCAATTATCAAAATAAACAAGCAAACAATCAAACAAACAAAAAACACTGTCTCATGGCAGAGGTAAACATTTCCTCAAGTACCACATTTTCTGTCAAAAGATGTAAAACAATGTATTATATAGTATGCATTTTAATTACTGCAAAAATATCTGGTGACCTATTTAAATTCAAAATAAACACATATTTTTTCAAAGGACCTATATACTTCAGGACAATTCTTTAAATATTTTCTTTTTTTAACCTTTATTTTATTTGTTTATTTTTATGTGGTGCTAAGGATTGAACCCAGCTCCTTGCACTTGCTAGGTGAACACACTACCGCTGAGCCATAATCTCAGCCCTCTTTAAATATTTTCATTACGTGGCAATGAAAGATTAAACCAAGTCCTGGCATGTTACTTATTAGCTCTATGATCTCTTGTGAAACTCTTTTCTCAGTTTTCTATCTTTGAGATGATGGTAATACTTCTGTGGCCTTTACATCAAATTTTGTAAAGTTTTCTATAAATCTTTGGTAATGTCATTGCCATATTTACTTAATGGCAATGAGTTGAGACACATAGTTTCTTAAGTACTGGAAAGAGTAGATTCAAGCTGAATTACAGAGCATATGGAGAATGATGATTGTGGAAGTCTATTGGGAAGAAAAACAGGTCACTTTTTGAACAAAAACTTTGATTTTTATGGGATTAACAAAACTGCTCAGGAATAAAACCACAGAAGTTTTTATATTTGCTCACCTTTCTTAAAAGCTGGGCAAGCTGATTCTTATAAATCAGATAATTCTTACTTTTTAAAAACTTTTTAATACCATTTTCTGAGTTTCCAACTTGAACTTGAGAAAAAAAATATAGGATGACGCTTCATGGAGTACATACAAAATAAAGTAGACAAACCAGAGAAGAGCCCAGTTGAACGGTTTCCCTAGCAACCATCTATATAAAAGCAATTTCTCCCACTTTTCCTTTTTTTCCTTTGGAAAAGAACCCAGTAAGCTCTAATATTTATATCAGTAAGTTAACAGGATCTAATCTGAGCTTGATCCATTATGACAGACAGTGGGTGGTATAAATACCAAGAAAGATGCTAAATTCAGGCAAACTGACAAATCTTTAGCATTGCTTTCAACGTCAGATGTCACTTAGCTGGCTGGAACATCTCTGCACTGGAATTTGAGTCATATGTGTCCCTATCTAAAAAGTTTAGGGGAATGCTGCCCTATCATTCATGAATAAAGGTAAGCCATCTGGTATAATTTCCCCCAATGTAGATGATTAGTCCATCCTGAATAACCACTTATTGTGTTCTTACAAAACAACTGATCCATAAATTATATATATATTCTTTCTGCACATGACCATGTCTTTTATTTCCCAGAATTCAATACAATGTATTTTAGTTTGTTTTTCATCAACGTAACCAAAAATACCTGGCAAGAACAAATTAGAGGAGGGAATATTTATTTTAGTTCATAGTTTCAGAGGATTCAGTTAATGTAGGCCAGATCCATTGCTTTGGGCCTGAGATGAGATGGAAGGGTATGGCGGAACAAAGCTATTCACCTCATGACAGCTTGGAAGTAGAGGGAGAGGGAGAGGAAAGCCAGGGACAAGATACATTCCCCAAAGTCTTGCCCCCAAGGATCCTTTTCTTTTTACTTGGTCTTACTTTCTACATTTTCCACTAACTCCAATAACTTCCCATGGGCTCTATCTCTGAATATTTCATATTTGGAAACCAATTCTTCGACACATGAGTCTTGAGATAGGGGCAACACTTCTTATTCAAACCATAATGCAATTATTTCTCTAAATCAAATAAATCATGCTCTACCATGTACTATACCCTAGAACCTTCCTGATCACCAAAACTATGTGACAAACTCCCTAACCAATCCTTGTGACCAGGACATACCAGACTTTTAAAACCAAATAAAACAACAACAGAAAAGAAAACAGGGTTGCTGAGGGCTATTTGAAGGAAAAATATGACCAGGAACCATAAAACCCTGGATTTGGTGAGGGACATTGTCTTTCTCTCCTCTAAGCAAACCACTCTCTGCCTTTTTAAAGTGTCCCCTTTTCCCTTTTCTTGCCCTTTAATAAACTCTTGCCTGCTATTCTGAGTGACACCTCTGAAATATTTTTGGCCTGATCACAAGAATTGGTGAGAGAGGACTGCCATGACTGCCTCAGCTTTGCACTGGGTCCTCTCTCTGCAATAATATTTGAAAAGTTTAGTTAACTAAATTATTTTACCTTGTTTCATAACTTCTATCCTTTTCTGTGCGGTTTCCACCAATAATGTTTTCAAAGAGGCAAATTGCCATTTTAAAATATAAAATTCAAATTTAAAATTAGGGTGTATATATCCTATGAAATATTATGCATTTTTACTATGCACAGCACAACAGGTGTTTAGGGTATTATAATCAAGGAAATGGGTTTACAGATATCATCATGTCTTCTATTACAGCTATGGAAAGAAACTGCAAAAAACTTTTAGAAGAAAACACTGAAATGATAATAATAAATATTTGCAATGGTGAATTTATGTATAGTTTCTTTTAATGATCTCTTCTTAATTTAGAATATTTTATGAGGGGGTATTACTTTTATGTTTAGCAAAATAAATGCTACAGTAATTGTAATTCATTCTTACATTGAAAAATAGGTCAATTTACATTTTAAAACATTAATCCTTTTCATAAAAAGCAGCATAGCTAATGAGTCCCAGAATTAAAATAATAATTTAACTACATTTGCCTTAAATAGAGGCCAGTATATAAATGACTTGAAGACTTTAGATTTATAGATATTCTCATTATTCTCAAACCAGGATTCAACACTGGCTCTGTTAATGAACAAAATCCTCAAATGCATCATTTGAAACTTCTATTTATATTGTAGAGAAGCCCAGGTCATCAGAATGTTGTCATAATATAATATAAATACCCAGTCTCAGTCACAAAAAAAAATAATTTTAATATGGTACTTATTTTGAAAAACAGCAATAAATTATTCTTGATCTATGTAAATGAATTTTGGGTTGCTTCTAACTGTGGCCTAATGAGTGCATCCAAGTCCCAAGCACATGAGTATCACATATATATGTATGTACATATTCATATCCATGTACCTACATATACATGTGTATATACTTTTGATACATTATTTATTGTAGCTTTATATTGATGGCTGTTATATGTTGGGTATAATTTTAGTGTTTCCAAAAGGTTTATATATAAAGACTTGGTACCCAGAGTGTTGATAGTTGGAGGGAGTGAACCTTTGGGAGGTGGGTTTTGTTGGAAGTCCCCAGCTCACTGGGAGCATGACCCTGAAGAAATTTATGGAAAGCTATCCATCCTCTCTCTTTCTTGCCAATCTCTTTGTTTCAGTATAAAATGTGATCATTATGCTCTTACACATACTCCTACCATGAGGCGTTTGAGCATTCACTACCATCACCAGAACTGAGCCAATGAAGGTGCCATTCCTTCGAGCCTCCCAAACTGTAAACTAAATAAAACTCTTCTCTTTGTATGTTAATTTTTGTTTCAGTAACGAGAATTTAACAGAATGACCCTTCTCTCTTTTTATTAATGACCTCTGATGATATCTTTTCCATACTGTATATAAAAAAAATTGTCAGAAATATAAAAAGCCTAAGATTACTTAATAAATAATTTTCATCCAATCCAGAATCCTAGCTCAACCCTTAATTCTTGTTCATTATAGCATATCAGTGTACTAGTCAGGGTTCTTCAGAGAAAAACACACACACATACACTCTTTTTATATTTTCAAAATTTTATTATTACTATTATTATTATTTTTAGTTATACATAGCATTAGGATTCATTTTGACCTAATTATAAAAGCATGGGATATAATTTGCTTTAATTTAATACCTGGTATTTCTTCTTTCCCTTGGTACATATATGAATATACTACAGTGAATCTCAATATTACATGTATCCACAAGACATATCTTTTAAGACAATATGTCAATGTGTTGCCTATATATATATGTGTGTGTGTATACTTTATCTTAAGTCTAAGACAACATATAATACAGCAGCACTGCTTTCTATAAATATCTGTGAATTTACTGTACACACACACACACACACACACACACACACATGCAGGGGGGAAGATTTATTATGAAAAATTGGCTCCCATGACTGTGGAGGTTGAAAAGTCCCAAGATCTGCAGTGTGCAGACTGGAGACTCAGGAAGCTGAGAATATAAGATCTAGTTCAAGTCCAGTAGCCTATTATCAAAAGAGCTGATGGTATAAGTACCAGTCTAAGAACAAGAGAGGAATGAAGTCTCAGCTCTAAGAGCTAAGCTAGTAATTTCTCTTTCATCTGGACGTTTTGTTCTAAACCAGGTTGTCCACTGACTGGATGAGGGACACTCTCACTAGGCTGGACAATCAGTTTTATTCGGTCTGCCAACTTAAATATTAATTTAAACCAAAAACACCTTCACAGACACGCCCAGAAAAAAACTTTGCCCAAATATCTGGGCAACTGCTGCTAAGACAAATTGACACATAAAACTACCATCACAATCATAATCTACATGGTTTCTAAATCTTTGACCCTGACAGTTATGTTCCTATTATGTTGAAAACCATTGTCTTTAACTATTATTTTATCACTTTTCATAAAAATATTTACTTTTCCCAAAAGTTACCAATTAGAATCAGACTTTACTTCCCTGGCTTGTTATTATAAGGTTACCAAATTCATAAGGCTTTCAAATGAACTCTGGCTCTTCCTACTCTGGGTTAATAAGAATTAGTGACCACTTCTGTGTATACTGCTGGGCCATGATTCTAGGAGGAGTGACCCAGAGATTTCTGTTTGACAATAAGATTATCCTAAAAATAATTTGACATCTTAAATAGTATTATATGTTATGGTTGTAATCCAAGATTCTACATTTTCATTCTATCTATATAGATCATAATTTAGTTAGATGGGGCCTTGGGGGAAAAAAACAAAGAATAATTAGGATGCCTGAAAGTCTTAGAGGGAATATGGAATACTTAATTTTAGAGGGAATACAGAAAATTTATTCTGTGTTTAAATATACAGAAACCTTCACAAAGGTCAGTTACAAGAAGCAGATCACTGAATTATGAACTCAAACTGTGAGATCAACAGTTTCTCATGTATAAAATGTTAGGCATTTTTTAAAGAGTATTATTATATTAGTAGTCATCCGAATATTGTGAATAAGAACTAAATAACTCCACTAACACTTGTCTGAAGCCCCAGTAAGTGATATGATAAACCAACATTTAAATACTAATGTCAATTATGAAATGCAATTCATGTGATGATTCATGAAGATGCTAATGATTTTATATTTACACTCAAAGTTATAGAAAGATGAAGATTATTTTGTAAGTTTAGTTTATTATTTTTATGTTTATAATTAGTTTATTATTTTTATAAGTTTACTATTAATCAGTAACACTTAATTCTGTTTCTTGGCAATATGAGCAGTTATAGTGTAAAATAATGCCATTAGTTAAACAGAAATCTTGTTGATTCAGTGGTAGAGCACTTGCCCAGCATGATCGAATATGAAACCTGGCTTGCTTTAATTGATATATCATCCACAGAGAGTAATTACTTAATGGATATATTTTTCTTTAGCTCTGAAATATTGGTTAATACTTCTAAAATGATTTTGAAAAGTAAAAGCAGTACATCTTATAATAATTATTACATTTGGTAGTTAAAAGGACAGTGTCTGTATCACAAGGAAACTACAAATTAAAAAGTGAAAAAATAAATTATCTCTGCATCTTGGTCAATTGATATCAAACAAATCACCTGATTTTTTAGAATAACTGAATTGCTTCATACTTTGTCCCCTACAGTTGTATCTGATGGAACTATCATACACCTGCTTCCATTGTGGCAAACTAAGATTTCAGAAGAGTGCAAAACAGTGAGTATAGCATTAGAATTTTGGAAACAAGTAGCTTTATACTTTGCATAGTTCTTTTATCTTTTCCAACCTTACAATAACCTTCCCAAGCAATCAAGACAATAGTTATTATACAAATAAGCCTGTAGGGTTTTTCCGGACAGAACTCTCAGGTTACAATTTAGATTACAATTACAATTTAGTAAATGTAATTTATGTATTGGTTAGTCCATAAACAATGTATTTGACATTTTTATACCAAACTAGTTTTTTTCTTTTCTGGATTCTCATTTTTTCCCTCACTTATAAAATATGGAGCAATGGTTCTTAAAGTAGTGTTATGTGGACACTTGGATATAACCAAGAACATTCAAGGGGTTTGCAAAGTCAAAAGTATTTGTATAATAAACTATTTTTTTTTACCGAATTATCATGTCTACTCATGGCATTAAAACAACAATGAGGAAACTTTAGCACAAACCAAGTGGTGTTGTTCAACCATATTGTAGTCATTGATTCCATCACATGTTTTTGATAAAGCAATGAAAATTAATCAGGTTTTAAATTTCTACTATTCATCACATGATATTTTTTAACATCTTATGTGATGAAATGATAAATGCATGCACTTAAAATTCTTTTGTCACTCACCAAAGTGTGAGGTTTTTAGGAAAAGCAGCCAGGCAGCTGTATGGTATATGAGCTGAACTAGCTGCTCATTCAAGGAACAGGTTTACTTTCAAGGACAAGTAATATCCCCTTGATGGTTATTCAAACTTAAGCTTCTGACAGATAACTGTCTTGCAAATGTACAAAGTGAGACTCTGAAAATTCAAGGAAAACAGGCATTATTTGTTGCCAGTAATAAGATTAAAGTTTTACAGCAAAAATTAGAATGTTAGAAAAGCTATATCCTTTACTGTGAGCTTGACACTTTCTCAATAAGACTTTTCTGATGGGATAAAAAATAATAGTAGTTTAAAAATATTATATGATATACTGTGTCAATATTCAGAAGCTGTATATCACTACATGAAGCAATGTGACAAAAGCATAAGGTTACAAAACTGTTTAACTTGCAACCAAAAACTATGCTTTAAGGTAAAATATGTGAAATGCATATTCATATGATCTCAATTTCCATGTTGTAATTATCCTTTGAAAACATCCACTAGTTGAGTTTTGGTGTAGTATCAAAGAAGAATATCAACAATTATTTCAAAGCTTATTTGAAATTTTTGAATTATTTTGAAACATTTCCAACTAAAATTTAGGTGAGACCAAATATTCATCATATATGTCAACTAAAACAGCATTATAATAAATTTAATGGAGAAGCAGATATGAGGCTCCGACAGACATTATAGGCTAACAAAAATGAGAAACAATTCTCTTTCTGTCATTACACTATATTGGAACATATTTGTCATTAAAATATGTTATTTATGCTCATAAGTTTAACAGGTTAACAAGCTTATGCTGATGGCCTTATCAAAGGCTGATAATCTACAACTCACAAATCAAATCCATCCTGAAGACCAGGTGGAGTCATAGACTGTTTTTGTAAATAAACTTTCTTTGGAATACAGTCATACTCCCTGGTTTATGTCTTGGTGATGGCAGCTTTTGTCCTACAACAGCAGAGTTGAGTAGTGACTAGAAAGACTGTGGCCCACAAAGCCTGACGTGTTTGCTATTTGGACACTCACAGAAAAGGTATGAGCACATCTGAGTTCATTATTGTTATTTTTAATACAACATTTTTAGTTTTAATACACAGTTTTAGATTTTTTTCTTTTACATTTTCAAGATGGCAATTATGAGGAGATATGCCCTCATATATTCTTTGGAGTGCACACTAATTTTTAAGACCTGAAAATGTGAAGATGAAGAGCCACTGTCCTAAGCAAGCAAAGTTAATTTTATCTTTTGGGGACTACAATAGATAACAACCCTTTGTTTCCTTTTCCAGAACTATTTAAAAGTTCTTAGGCTGACTTTCCCTACCTATTATTCCTTTGTGGGTAGCCCAACACACTCTCCCTTTAGCTCCTATAGGCTCTTTCATCCGCTTGTCCCCTTGGGCCTTAGGGTGGTGACAATTCACTGTTATTTGCTCAGAATTCCTGAACTCTCCCTCGTGGTGGTTTGTCTAAACTCTAAAAACTCTGCTTTATTAAACTCTTTAGTAATCTTATCTTCAATTTTTTGATTTAAATGTGATATATTATTTCCCTGACTCTCCAACATGTGTGCATAATATACACTGTATGTGCAAATTTATAAATATGTAATAAATAAATTTATGATACAAATATCTATACTTAAATATATACATGCATACACTCAATGTATACATGTGTACACAAAGGTGTTTATATATAATTACAAAATACTCTCTCTTTATTCTCATTTTATGAAACAAAAACTGAGATATAGGGAGGTTAAATAACTATCTCCAGTACATTAAGTTAGTATATGTTAAATATGAAGACAGTTTCACAGGTATTCTCACTGCAGAGCCAAAACAATCTAGTGCTAAATAACTACAATTCTATCAAATTTTATTTATATACCAGCCATATTATTACTCTTAGAGATAAAAATATATGATTTCGATTTCTTTATAATCATGGTATTAGCATCAGCAACATACATTAACAACTCATGCTCATATTTTCAGTATACTGCATATTTGATGTGATGACTTTACATTTTCCATGTATTACCCACCAGTAGTATAACATAGCAAGAATAAAAAAGGAGCTACTAACATAAATCACTTCAACATGAACTATGGATATACATAACAGAATATCTATCTTTATGGTTTGATATGGCACTTTTGGTTTATTACTAAGCTTGAATGTGAAAACTTTCCTGCTCCCACATTATTTCAGTTTATATTTACATCAAAGTATATTTCATATCGTCAGTGTTTTGTTTTTATAAATATATCTAGTAAAACTCCACAGGGTTCAGGGAAAGATGAACACCTTATTGATTTGTAAAACACAGGTGATAGTGTCCTTTAGTACATGGGCAAACAAAAACTCTTGAGCTGATTAAATGTGTCACCATAAACCAAAAGAGTCATTTATCATTTCAAATGGTGAATTCTGCACTATTCCGATAATACATGTGCTTCTGGCAGCTGAGATATAAGGAGTGTATTCAAGGGGAAAGCTCTGTGCTTTCTCCTGTAGCATCATGACTTCCCTCTTTTTCTTGTACATTTTTAGTCACAATCGTTTTAAAGTATAAATTCAAAAGATCACCTGAATTCCTACAAAAATGTTATATTCATGTAATAATTTTTCACATCCTCAATTTAACTCAGAAAAATTTTAAACGTAGAGCTTGAAGGTTGCCTTTTCCTCTCCTGTGATTTCAAAGGCCCTAAAATAACTCTTTACTCATTCCTCCCACATTTCTCACCTGCCAGTTTTCTGAATATTTTATCCTCTAACCATAAGGCAAAGTCTTTCCTCCCACATCCTAAACTAAAACTAAAAATTTAAACTCCCCAAGAAAGGAAACACTATAAATTAAATTTATACTCAGGTGTCAATGGCTGATATAAACATATTTTCCAAGGAAAAGGTTTTGCCTTAAGCAGAGTGTTCCATGGGAATACCGCCAAAAGCTGCAGAATAGGAGACCACAGAGTAAATAAAAGTCTCTGTATCGTGACATGGTATAATGTTTCCAAAACTTGCCTGGTGATAAATAGATGTAGGATAAATTTTGTTAAACTATCAGATTCTTTGCCTAACCCTAGAAATATTGAATCCAAATTTCCAAGGACGAGTCCTGAGAACTGTAAATTGCATTCAATACTGTTAATCAGGTAATTTTGGAATCATTGATATAGTGAAAATAGGGAATATACTTTTATTAATACCTAGCAATATGGTACATATCATAAGTTGCTTAATTTCATTACCTAATTTTTTTCTTGATTTTTATTTGTTCTTTTTATATATATACATGACAGTAGAATATATTTTGACATATTCTACATACATGGACTATAACTTATTCTAATTAGAATTCCATTCTTGTGGTTGAACATGATGTAGAGTTACAGGGAAGTGAGAGGGATGGGAATAGGTAAGACAGTAGAATGAATCAGACATAACTTTCCTATGTTCATTTGTTGTTAAAAATATTATTCATAACCTGGTGTGGTGGCCCATACCTTTAACTCCAGCAACCCCATAGACTGGGGCAGAAGGATCACAAGTTTGAGTCCAGCTTGAGCAACTGTATCAAAATAAAAACTAGGTCAAGTGATGAAGTGTTCCTAGGTTCAATTCCCAGTACCAAACATAGATGGATGGATAGATAGATGAATGATAGATAGATGAAAGATAGATATATAGATAGATAATTTCCATATAGTTGCTATAACAAGTAAGACATTATAAAAATTCATGGAAATTAGAAAGTACTTGGTAATAATTAATCTCTTTCCTGTTTTTAGTCTTAGTTTTATTTACAAATGCTGTATCATTGCAGTAATGGGTGTGCTTCTTCAATTTTGATAGAAGACCAGGCACTAACAGGAGTTTCTCTCACTTCTTAATACCGAAGCTCCTCTGATTAAACTTGTTCTTCGAGAAGGATAAAGTCCCTAAATGTCATTGTCTACATGGCCCTTTCACAGTTCAACTGGGTTTCAAATGATCCACTGGCTTCAAATGATCAATTTATTTTTTCTCATTATATTTTAGAATATGCAACAATACAATGGCATGTATAATACTGGGTTACAATTATTTGGCTTCTTCAGGGCATATTGAATCCATTACCTCCTTTTGTACATTCTTTTGAAGTACAAAGAAAAAATCTAAATAGGTAAAAAGTTCTGCCTTAAGAGAAGTCCAGGTTATACAAAAATAAGCAGTTTAGCTGTAGGTTAAGAAGCAGGCCTAGTCCTGGCCTCGATGATAAGGAAAGACAATGTCCTTGATCCATGTTTGTACTGGAAGGCATTGGTAAACTTCAGGAGTAGGCTGAACAGTTATAGATACTAATTAGCCTGTCAAAGTGGTCCTGTCCCTGAGTGATACAAAAAAAAATACATCTTCACTTTTCATCTTTAACATACATTGTATACCATTTGTCTGTGTGACATATTTCACTATGTGTAATTCTATTCTTCTTTAGCAGACTTTAAAATTCTTAAAGGTAAAAATTGTTGAATCTTTCTTTTTTTACTTTTATAGCACCTTATTATAGTAGATGCTCCATATACTATTGAATTGAATAAAGTAGCCTGCATAAAATTATGTATTGTTTCACTTACTTATTTTTATGAACTATGCAATTTTTAAATTTTATTTCACAAATTCAATTTAATTCAACAAATACTATTATATTGTCACAACAGTTTGTTTTGCTTCTCAACTAAAAACAGAGGGTTCCATCTTCTCTATTATCTATTGATAATATGGCTTAACAAATTTAAAGTACAAGTGCCAGATATATCCCTTTTAGAGTATGGGCAAAGCCTATATTAGATGTTAGATCTTCTGATATGTATTCCTGTTAGATGTTTATTTTGTGAAGATATAAAGCATTTTAGACAAAAAACTGTCTTGACAGATGCTTTTTTCTTTGGATGGAAAATGGAAAACATAAAATAAACAAGTATGGGTGTCTACCTCATTCCATATGCCATAAGAAATATTTCATACAAATTTTGTTGGTTACATTTTACCTTAATACCAAAGTAAAAATTATTATTCTCATCTTGTGTCAGGTAAAATGGAAGCCAGAGGGGCAACTTGAATTTAATCACTACACAGTTTCTTTCTTGCTTTTTCCCTCTATTCCTCTGACTTTCTGACATTCAGAGTGAAGAGCGTGTAATACACTGAATGGGCATCTGAATGTTATCTGTTTTCAAATATTTTAAGTCCAATGTGCTCAATTTGCTTTAGGCAACATAACATTGTTGAAAAACATGCTCACATCAGCTATAAATGAAAAGATATTATGTAGAATTGCTTAGGGTTCATTTTTTCCCCATTTCAATTTAGTGTATTTATCTTTGAGGACAGCGTTTCTGCTTTGTGATTTCATTGGCTCTTTGAAATTGATTCTACTTGTGATCCAAATGTGAATTGATTTGACTAATAACATATGTGGCCAATGGTGTATTCAATTTTGGATTTGAAATGGATTTCAAATATCAGAACTATGTATTTTTACTATTGAAGGAATAGATACCATTGCAACTTAGCTGCTAGCATTAAATAATGTTCAAGATATATTCATCCAGTATCACCTGGATATAAAGCAAAGAGAGAGTACTAACATTTAACAGTTAAAATGTGGTAAATTTGAAATATTTTTCAGATTAAAAAAAAGTTCAAGTTGAAATGGATAACACAGTCAGATGAAATACTATTAGCCATATATATGTGGTGATGGTGGATAGGAATGCTGCTGAGGGGTTTCCAGATTTAATATGTTTTCAATTCTCCTGTGGTGATGGCCCTGGAATCACAGTACTTAAGAGAAGGAGCTCTATGAAGGCTGAAATGGAATCTTCTTAGAAACCAATGTTCATTTTATGACATTCAACAACCCTGCATCAGAATCATTGTGCCAAAAAGCTATAAGTCTTTGTCTTTGTTTATACATTATGGTTTTATGCTTCATTAATCAGAGGAGTTGATGGCTGTAACTCACTAACCAGGTACATTTTCCTTTTAGAATCCTTTGTGTGTGTATGTGTGTACGTGATCAATATCTGCCAGGCTCAGTTTCATCTGTAGGGCTCAGTTTTTATAAAAGTTTTTTGGAGGGTATGCATCAAACTTCTAATCTAAACCTAGAGTTGAAAAAATCTGCCATATCCTTACCACCATACTACTTCCCCTGGAGCATCTGTGAGCTTAAAATGGTAATACAATATATGTGGGCCCTTCTTTATTTATCACTTAATATGAAGGTGACTTGGCTGTTTATCTGTAAATATGACACTGTGAGTACAGAGTTATTTCACCCAACTGGATCTTCTGTTTTGAGCAATATGCTTTTTGAAAAATGTCATTGTGTCTCACATAGAAAAATCGTTTTTGTAGATTTATTTTTGAATTTCATACTCAGGAAAAAAAAAAGATCATGAAGTGTCATCCATTCAGCATCTTCCTACCTAAATTTATGTTGAAACATGTTTTCTCAAAAATATGCCCTGGAACTCATTGCTATTAAGCTTAGATCAAAAAAATTGATGACAAACGAAACAGAAGAGAATGAACTAAGAGCTTAATTTTGATTTAAGCACATGAGCAGATGTGGCAGGGAGGAGTCTATACTGAAATCAGGTCCAGATGGGGTCCCTATGACAATAAAATCCTTGGAAGAATTAGTGGCAAGTGAAATCCCAGCACTTGGAAATGGAGCATTTTTAATTACTCTAAAAATAAAACACAGTTGATAGCTTTAAGCTCTTGACTAGCATGTGATGTTGTTATTATTTATAATACAATTTGAATAATAATGAACAATTAGGAAATTCAAACTTGGCCAGAGGGCAAAAGAACACAAAATTTTTGGAGTTATATTCAAGTAGAATTATTTCTAAAAATAACCAAAGAAATATAGAGATTACTTTTCTGTAAGTCAAAAGTTAGCTGTAGAGTCAGTTCTTGGAGTTATTATGAGTTCAATGGTGAGGGTGACATTTTCTGGATTCATTTTAGGTCACTTATACACATTTATGATCCATTTCAATCCTTAAATAATCTCTGCTATTTAGTTTACTTGTTACAACTAAATTGTAAATGTTTTAGGATGAAGTAATATAACAAGCATTCTAATTTTTCATCATTAATGTTACTCATGTCCGACTTGTATATCACTGTGGCTGATTTAAGCATTCTCATTGTTTTATGCATCATAGACCTCAGCCTGATTAATTTGCCTCAAAACATAAATTTTAATATTTATTATTTTTGCCTTGAATAAAAAAAATGCATAAATAAAATAAATGTTTGCCTTTTTATGTTGTTAATTTCTATTTTTACTTAATAATACTATTTTGTCCTAGCGTACCAAAGAATCAATTAGTTTAAGAATGGTTGCAGAAATCCTTTTATTTATTTATTTTTTTAGTACCAGAGACTAAACTCAGGGGCACTGGACGACTGCCACATCCCCAGCCCTATTTTGTAATTTTGTATTTTATTTAGAGACAAGGTCTCACTGAGTTACTTAGCACCTTGCTATTGCTGAGGCTGGCTTTGAACTCATGATCCTCCTACCTCAGCCTCCCAGTCCCTGGGATTACAGGCATGTACATGTGCCCCAACACCCAGCAAGGGAATCCTTTTAAATTTTTACTCCAAATACATCACAAACTTTTTCTACATTTTTTCCATATATACAGGCTTTTCTGCTACTTCTGCAAACATACACAACCTATTGGCCCCCATGGCAATCCTGACTTTTCTCTGAAGAAGTAATTCAGTTTGGGTCAAGGTATTGTCTTCTGTGCTATCAGCTATAATGAATATGTGTTCTCTAAAACACTCATACTTTGCTGGTGAGACTGCAAATGGGCGAAACTACTTTGGAAAGCAGTAAGGAGATGCCACAGTCTGGCTGGGCACAAAATAACCGAGCCACCACAAAAGCCTTGTAGATTCAAACAGCAACTCTTTATTCCCAAATTCTCACCGGCATTCTACACGCACGTTCTGGGAAAATACTCTCCCTCCCCCCGGGCTCTGTATACCAATTCTCTCTGAATCCCTGGAGAACTCAACGGGAACTCAAGGAGCGGGCACCTGAGGCAGCAGGATACGCCCTATTCCCAGCAGAATCCACCCTAAACCCAGATCCAAATCCCTGAGCAAGGTCACCTTTCAAATCAAAACTCTCATTCATGCAATGTCACTGCAAATGACCTGGGTCCAAGGCAAGCCCATTTCCACAATGGAGAGCCCTCCCTCTAAGCAACATTGGGTAGGCTGACAAGGAAATTGCCATGCGTCATTCCTACTTGGCTATGGCTCTCAGCAAGGAGATACCTCAGAAAACCTGGAATGGAATCACCATTTCCCACAGCTATCCCACTCCTTGGTCTATACCCAAACGACTTAAAATTAGCATACTATAGTAATGCAGCCACATCAATGTTTATAGCAGCTGAATTCACAATAGTTAAACTATGGAACCAACCTAGATGCCCATCAATAGATGAATGGATAAAGAAACTGTCATATGTATACACAATGAAATATTGCTCAGTATTAAAAGAGAATAAAAGTATGGCATTTGGAGGAAAATGGATGGAACTGGAGAATATTATGCTAAGCAAAATAAATCAATCCCCAAAACCTAAAGGCCAAATGTTTTCTCTGATTAGTGGATGCTGATCTATGATGGGCATGGCGGGGAGGGGTATGAGAAGAATGGAGGAACTTTGGATTGGGCAAAGGGAAGGGAGGGAGGATTATAGGGGTAGAAAGATGATGAAATGACACGGACATCATTACCCTACGTATATGTATGATTGCATGAATGGTACATCTCTACATCAAGTACAACCAGAGAATTGAAATGTTGCGCTCCATTTGTGTTTGGTGAATTGAAATGTATTCTTCTGTCATGCACAACAAAGTAGAACAAATAAAAAATAATAATTTAAAACAAATAAAAAAGAATGGACATTCTGATGCATTAGGATAAAAAAACTTGATTTGATGAAAGATGTGAAAGACTAGAGCCTGTGATTTGGGAGTAAGAATAGATATTGTCTCTGTGTTCAGGACTGGGACCGGTGAGGTTTTGCTTGCTGAGGAAATTCCCTAGTTGGTTTGGGAAGTCTGAGATAGGCCTCTCTGGAGGAAGCACTGGCCTTTTCAAATATAAAGAGTATCTATAAAGTAGGGGCACAACAACTACTCTGAAAGAGGAGGACATAATGTGAGGCAGGTTGATAGATTTTCTCTATCTCACAATTTGGCTGGAGATTGATCATAGCAGATTTTGTTCATTGTCTTGACTCTTGCATATCATCTAGCCCTCAATCTTTAACCTGAAGTTTTTCCACATTCACAAATGAAAATCCTTATAGATTCCAATTCTTTAAAATGGTTGTCAATATTTTTTCCATCCCTATGGTCAGCAGTATTCCCAGGTATTCCTTACCAGGATTATGTTGAAACAGTTCTCCATGGTCTTTCTGCTTCCAAGTTAACAAATCTGGTCTATTTGCTACACCACTGGTTCGTTTAATTAGTATTTGCCCCCAAAACAAGCTCTCAAGGTGATCCATAGTACTATGGGAAGAAAATATTAAATAATTTCTAACTTTTTATAACAGTATGAGAAAAATGCATTAGTTATCTCTATTTTGTGTTTAAATTGGTGCTGTTCCTCTTATTGGTCCAAGGCTGTCACATGCATGAAGCAGGTACCCTGCAGAAAGAATAAATGTTTCACAGAACAGAGGGTCAGAGGGAAGCACAGTGCCCTCACTCTGATTTCCCTTTCATTTCATTGCAACTGGCACAGTATACATCATTTCCTTTAATGGTTATAAGGTTATAATGTTTATAAGGACTATAGCATCTAGTCACATCTAAATCTAAAAATTACACAAAATGTATACATGGCTTCAAGTACTTTTCCTATAGAGGATGTTGAAGTATAGAAAAGCAACCCCAGGGATAAAGCAGTCTGGGTGCCTTTCTTATTGCATGTGTGCATTTTACCATCAACATTACAACACATCATAAAACAATAATAATTTAATCATCTCTGAAAGAAGTGAGTCCAAAAATATCTTCTTAAGAAAACTATTTTAAACATAAAGTATTTGCTCATTTTCATTTGTAAGGAACTTTACCACAGAGTAAAATATGCCTTGGAATACTGGCTACTAAGTGAAAGAAACCAAAAGGATTAGAAAGGCACTAAAAGCTATTTATTTGAACTTTAATTATTGTGGATACCCACTTTAAGTGTTTTATTAAATGTAATTTTACAAGGATAGATATATGTATTCATGCAAACACACATATTTACACACATAAATGCATGCCATTTATTGAAATAAATATGAAATATATTTAGATACCACAGATAAAGTCAGAATGATGCTTCTAAAAACCCTAATGATAATATCATTATTTTGCTTAACCTTTATATGTTAATCCAGTTTTTAAGATGAAATTCAAATGTATTTCCATAGCACTCAAATTATTATATGGAACATTCTCTGCTTACCTCTCCACCTGCATATTTCAATTTCCACACTTAATACCTCATATTTTCTTATCCCTACACATCACCCCCTAATACCAAGCTCAAACAATTTTGACCCTTCAGAGGTATCGAAGGACTCTAGAAGTGGCCATGCCTCGAACTTGAGAAACATGTATTTGTTTATTTAATAAGTCAGTGGAAGAAAATTGGCTGAAGAATAATTTTCTTACTGTGAGATTTTAGCATAAAATTGCTCAATATTAGCACAAATATTAAGTAGTAGGAAGTTAAACGAGTTTTCATTGAACTTTCATTTATTTTCACATGCCCTACTCTCTTGGTTCAGTGGTAATACCTTCTCCCATTGTATTCAAGTTTCAATATGCATGTCACAGTTTCTAGAAAACCTCCCCACACAGCAGTGTGTCTGCTGGGTGCTCCTCCAGTGTACTCTGCTTATCCCTATCAGGGTACTTGTCTTTCAAGGACGTTGTAAACTTAGACAGTTTTTATGTCTTAGTCATAAGTGTATCTCTGGAACTTAGCACAATACCTTAAAAACATGATTAATTCTTATGAGATTAATGAATAAATATAAATTAAACATATTACTTCTCTTAAACTTTACAAGGTACAATATTAATATACCACAGTGATTTTCACCTTTGTGTATATCTAATGCACTGATTGAAAAAAAAATTATAAATAAATGGAAGATGAGTAGAGCAAAAAAAGGGAATAAGGGGAGGGAAAGTAGAAGTACTAGTGTCAGAATTAGAAAAATTTATATCTCATGCTTCTATAATTATGTCAAAATGAGCCCCAATATTATGTATAACTGTAATGCATTAATAAAAATGTAAAAAGGAAATAACAGTTTTAGTTTCAAGGTTAAATGGGGACAAAATTAAGAATCCAAGAATATTGAATTTTCATGTCATTCCCTTCTCCCTTAAATATCCGTTCCCCGTTTCTGAATACCTGCTTACTCTGTCTTGCAGATTCTTTTCCCCACAAGTTACTCATGCAAATCTAACTTCAATTCAGGAACTACCTCTGAATTTAACAAAAAAGAGTATCTCTTCCAGATATTATTTGATTTTTAAAAAGTATATACCATTTTCCTATTTGTATAATATTTCATGTGCATAAAATGTCAAGACAAATATATATTGATGATGTAAAGGTAAAATTTCTAAGCTGATTCTAAGCCATAAAGCCTGAGTTAAAGTGTAGAAAACCGGGCATTGTAAAATTTCTAAACTGCAGGGCCTGGGTTAAAAAGTAAAAGACTAGGTATTGTTAAAACTCCTCTGCTACCCACAGAACCTGTAATCCCTGTAGCTGTTAGGACAATACCCGAACTGCCCAGTAAATATTTCCACTGACTCCCTGGTTGTTTAATAGCTAAGGGCTCTGAGTAGCTCGGCACGTAGGCATCCAGGCCCCAAAACCAATCAGTTTGAATGTGTACCCCGCTTAGAAGTGACCAATCACCCCTGCCCAGTCTGTTCCCGCCAATGAATGTACTAATCATGTCTCAGAGTTGTTGTTCAATTTTCCCGCACCTCATGATGATTTGTTCTGATGTATGCAAAGCCCCCTGCCCTCTCCAAAAAGTGTACTTAAGCTCTGCTTGACCTCTGCTCTGGGCTCTGGGCTGCTCTATCTTCCTGAGTGAGCCTGGAACCTCAGCATGCTGAATCAATAAATCCCCTTTGCCAATTGCATGATGTCAGTCTCTTGTGTGGTCTCTTTCTCTGACGCTTCGCCGGACCCTTACAATGACTGTGGAATGACAGTGTGTATGACTGAAAATTCCTATAGTAAAATGCTCAAAGTAATTACTTTGAGTAATAACAATGCACAAATTTTGAGAATGTGTTGTGTCTGAGTAGGGCAATGAGATTAAAAGAATTTTAAGGCACTTTACACAAGTCTTTACATCAAATGCCTCACTGGATACTAATTACAACTCTTTCGAGTAGGCTGGGAAGATTCTTTCCTTTTTTTCCTCTTCTCTTATATAAATATCCACCCATGACTGTGTGCACATACACACATACATATACTCACATAGTTGAGTGTATAATTCATAGTTGAGAGAAATGAGGTTAGAATGTAAACCACTTGACTGTCCCTCAAACAGTAAGAGTCAAAACCATAGTCTTCCTGATTCCTAGTCCAGGATTCATTTCAATAAATCATACTAGAAAGTCATGGCCCTTTTTCTTATGATTTAACCAGATCATGTAACTAGTGTGTCTTTCTCATCCTATCTCCCACATCAGTGTGAGGAAACTAAAGTCATGCATAGATCAGCTGATATGAATCACTGCTCAATAATTGCAAAGAAAATGCTATGCTGATTAGTGGGAGGCATCAATTTTTCCACATTACTCCATTCAGGATTAGATGTTATACCACATTGAAAGTGAAAGCCTTGATCTACAGAAGAAAAACTGCTCAAATTCTAATTTGTGACAGGCCAAACAAGAACAAGCTGTGACATGCTCATCCATTAGACACTCTTCTTACATCTTAATCAGACCAGGAAACTACACAGAAGTTGTGAAGACATCCGTCTAGTTATGCATGTGTAATTCCAGAGAAGCAAAACAGAGTGGCAAAGGCAGTGGCAAAGCCTACCACTTAGGCAATATTCCTCAGAATGAAAATATCTGCAGTTCTTTTTCATCAACCGAATCATATTAGCTTTCTTGAACTCTATTATATTCGTCACATAAAAAAAAAGGATTTGTAATGTATAACTATGCCAGCCCAGGCATTGCCCTATTCTTTTTCATATCTCTGAATAATTTTGCAAATAACATTATGGATCTCCATTTCACAAGTGGGAAAATTGAGGCATAGGCATGTTGGTACAGCTAGGAAATAGTGAAGTTTCCAACACAAATCTTTCTGACCCCCAAGTCCATCCAAAGAGCATTTATATTTTACATTGTATATAAAATAGAATCATGGTTGCAATAGAGAATGTAATTTGGATGGATTGAAAATTATAGTTAATGGATTTGTTTATTTTCACATAAAGATAACTGTAGGGGTTATCCTAAGGATAGTGATTATTCTAAACTGTGGGTAAACCCTGTGATATAAACTGTGGACCATGCAGGATTAGTCATCTTGGTTTGATCCTGAGAATGGGAACTTCTAAGGTCATGCCCAACTGAGGCCATTCCCTGGTCTTTGAGGATTTCAGCTCTTTGAGAAATTTATCCTTTGGGTTTTATTCAGCCTCAGACTGTAAAGAAGTAGAAGTGGCACACAATTCCAAAGGACCCTCTCCAATTATTAATGGCAAAAGACACATTTCCCCCCTAATTCTTTCCACCCCCTTTGCTGTGAACTCTGATCTGTTCTCTAATGGTGCTATTCTCACTCTAGGTCAAGAGTTTTGTGTTTAGACTTCTATGTAGATGCTAGACAATTACAGTTTGATCATGACTAACAGATCTCATGCAATCTGTAGATTTTCTTTTCCAGCTACTCCCTACTTTACTCATGCTTTGTTCTTGATGAAATAAGTTAATGGAAAAAAAGAGAAAAGGAAAAAAAAAGTATTTTGAGGTTATAATAATACAGAAAAAATTTAGCAAAGATCATTCAAAGTAAGCAAGAAATTAATTTTTGCTTGTTTGTTACTTTTACTTGTTTTTTTTTTCTTGTAGATAATGTAGCCTGAAGGTGTTAACAGCACTGAAATTCCCCCTCAGAAAGATCTTCATCTGTTTGTAAAATGGTCATAGAGAAACAGGGAGCCCTAAATCTCATGCTTCTCCTCCAGCTGGAAGAAGGATTCAGAGGAGAGAGGATGGAGAGAATAAAAGAGAGAAAAGACTATAATCATATAGGAAAAGAAAGGGAGCCAAGAAAAAGGAACTCATAGATTTTCTTCTGGGATTATTCAATAAGAACAGCAAAAATGTGTCTTACCCCATCTCCTAGACTTGATCTATAATAATAAAACAATGTAATTATTATTTTCAAGATAGAGATCTATGTGCAATAAATATACTCTGGATATTGTAAAACTAAATCATTATGCATGCATCATGTTACAGTTTACATAATTTAGAAAAAGTAAAACTGTCTTAAAGAAATAAAAACAAAACAATAGCCAGTAAGTGGTAGAACCAGACTCACCATGTCAATGCTTATTTCTTAATCAGTCTATGCAACCACTTGAATCAGTCAACAGCATCGTTTTCTATATAGAACAGGCTTCTTTTTGTTAAATATTATTAGTATCTATCACTTTCTCCTCACCATGTCTTCAAGAATTGATTGGTAAATATCATTATGCTGGGGGATGCTTGTGTGGAAAAGAGGGGTATGGAAAGAGAGAAAGGGCATATGCTGGTCTTAATGGACAGTCATTGGAGTTTTTGAGAAAGGGAGTCATATCTAGGATCTGAGCCAAGGTTGAAAGAAATGCAAGCCATTGCAAATTAATCAGTGGCTATTGTAAAACTGATAGAACCTAGAAAGTCATGAGCATGTGGACAAAGGCATTCAGCCTCACTCTTTTTTTTACCTAGCCTCTTATAGATGAGGAGAAGCCAGGAGTTGAAGCATCATCTCTGTATCAAATGTCCCACTTATATTTTCTTTGGTATTATAAGACAAACTTTGTTATATGCCTCCTGAAGGCAGTGGTAAAACAATCATCACTCTCCTACTTTGTGGTGTTCTCCTACTACAAATTAAGAGGACAATATCTGTTTTCAAATTGATACATTATTGCTGATTCTATCTCTTCTCTCAAAGGCCTGAAGTCAGTAACCAATACAGGTAAAGTTAAAGTTGTATTTTCTATCCTTTTTTTTTTTCACTTCAGTAATCATTGTTTTAAAGCAGTGTCCTAGAAAAGACTGATCAATTGTCCTTTCTCTTAATCTCCACCACCTCAATTCACCTTTCAGGTTAAGAATTCCAAAGTGCATCTGTGCTGACCACAGTTTAATCAAGGGCATATTAAGACAGGAAATGTAAATTAGGAGCACGTGGGCCACTCTGCCTATTTCCTAGACTAGGAAGGCATGACTCTCTTCCCATTGGGATGATTGATCTTTGGGTTCTAGCTACTGTTTTCCTGATTCTGGAAATACATTCTTTTTTTCCCAACTAAAATGCCACATATTATTTCTATTATTTAATTTCAATGTTTAAATTTCATAAGATTTTTTTTTTCGATTTCCTAATTGTTCCAAGCCTCTTTATCAATTTTTTTTGAAACTAGACATTTGGTATTAAAATAAGCTATATGTTTAATTTCAAAAATCGATGTTAACAGACATGTACCACTTTCAGCTTACTATTCAATACATCATTATCTAATATGCAATATATTTTATATGATTATTTTGTATATCTGGCAATTAGCTCACTGAGAGAAGAAAATTTGTTCTGAATTGTCTATTTCTTATCCCCACCTAGAGTAAAGAATAGTGCTGAATACAAATTAATCACTCAATCAATAATGGTTTGATAAAAATATTGATAATATTTATTGAGTCTTACTATGCTAAATTAATTAATAAGGTACAAACAATACACTACATAATTCATATTTCTGAAGATAAATTACATAAGCATATAGAAATGATTACATATAAACAATATTTATTGAGCTCCTTGACATGCTAATTATAAGAAATTGAAACAATTATAAAAATAGTAAAATTTTATTTTTATTTAATAATGCTAACTAGGCTTTCAATCAGAAATTAATAAAATCATCATCAGTACTATTACTGAATTGGGCTTCCTAAGTTATGTGATCACACTCATATGCTAGAGAAATTGAGAAATGTGCTTCATCATTGATAATGCAGCAGTGTTTAAAACAAAGCCTATTAATATCTTCTTCAAATGCAATTCTCTGAGCAAGAAGCAGGGAGGGTTACCCCATTGCTCAAGTTCTGCCTCCCCTACAAGTGTCCCCTCATTACTCCTGCTCCTAGTGACGATTCCATCCCTTAATTTCAGCCAACTTTGTGTAGATCATACAGATTACTCCTTCATTTCACATTGCCTTGTAAATACAGTTAGCTTTGTGACAGTTTATTTCCTGAAATAGACTATATGCAGCTTTTGCAGAAAGGATGACACTTGAGTTCAGCTTTCATTGCAAGGAAGAATTCCTGTCAAACCAACAGTGAAACAGCACACTCATCTTGTTAAGTTACAATTTCTGCTGCAGGTAACGTTCACCTATATGTATTCCCACAAAGGCACTGAAACATGTGTCCCCAGGGGACACACAGAGATGGGAGCAATGATCCTCTGACTCACTATACCTTTGTCATCTTGCTTATAAAACCAAAAGACTGGAAACTCAATGGTACTGGTTGAGGTAATAAGCAGCTTGTCTGAAGGAAATGCTTTGTATGATTCCCCTCCTACCTCTTAAGTAGGGAAAAATCTCCTCAAAGCAAGTGAAATGACATGAACTCATTAGAGAGGCTGTGAGTTTCTTAAAGAAGAGTTAGCTGATGCAGTCCCCTTCAGGGTTCTCCTTCACTCCAGCCTGCACAGTGCTCCAGAGCAGAAGCTAACAGTTTCCTAAATGACTCAACACACATCTTCTGGAGTATGAGGGTTAAACCTGAGCATATAGGGCTGGTACCTGCTTTCTTCCTAAGGAATTTGAAAGCAATCTGTTGTTAAGAAATGCTGCAATTTGTCCTGACAGTGACACATGGATTTTACTGGTTAATGTATACTATTATATTGTGGCTAGGATTGCATCTTGAAACCACTTGCATAAGAAAGCAACATATAGGGACATAAGGAGAGAAACAGGTTTGGGTCACCAGTGAAAAGAGGTCTGTAAAGTGTGCAACATGTCATGAGAAATTGTGCATCCATCAGAAAAATAACTGCAAAATGCAAAGGTCTATGTGGGGCCTCCAAAAACACGTGAATATACCTCTCTAAAGAGTGAAGACTTAAAGTCTGATCAGGACTAGTCATTGTTATCTAAGAAAGAACTTCAGCTGTGCCAGTATACTTCAACATCTTACTTCTCTTCATTTAATACACTCTCCCCAAATTGCAATTCTGGAACAACCCTAGAAGAGTCAGAAAAGGAAAAATGTGAAATGTAAAAAAAAAAAAGAGGGAAAGAATAGACCACTTTTAGATTCCTCAATGTAGATTTGCAAATAGTAGGTCAGATCTGATCTCAAGGGAGTGGATACATTTTGAATTGAATGTACAATTGATTGAGATGAAGTGAATTCTAAAAATATTTTTTAATTTATATATGACAACAGAATGCATTACAATTCTTATTACACATATAGAGCACAATTTTTCATCTCTCTGGTTGTATACAAAGTATATTCACACCAATTAATGTCTTCATACCTGTACTTTGGATAATAATGATCATCATATTCCACCATCATTTTTACCCCCATGCCCACTCCCTTCCCCTCCAACCCCTCTCTCTTCCCAATCTAGAGTTTGTCTACTCCTCCCATGCTCCCTCTCCCTATCCCACTATAAATCAGCCTCCATATATATATATATATATATATATATATATATATATATATATATAAAAGTATTAGGCATTTGGCTTTTGGGATTGGCTAATTTCACTTAGCATTAACTTCTCTAACTTCATCCATTTACCTGCAAATGCTATGATTTTATTCTCTTTTATTCCTGAGTAATACTCCATTGTAAATATATGCCACTTTTTTTATCCATTCATCTATTGAAGGGCATCTATGTTGGTTCCACAGTTTAGCTATTGTGAATTGTGCTGCTATAAACATTGATGTGACTATGTCCCTGTAGTATGCTGTTTTTGAGTCTATACCAGACTGAGGAGAGGGATATCTAGGTCAAATGTTGGTTCCATTCCCAGTTTTCCAAGAAATCTCCATACTGCTTTCCATATTAGCTGCACCAATTTGCAATCCCATCAGCAGTGTATGAGTGTACCTTTTCCCCACACCCTAACATTTTTTCATATATTTGTTGATTGATTGTATATCATCTTCTGAGAAGTATCTCTTCAGGTCCTTGACCTATTTATTGATTGGGATATATATATACACACACACTTAGTTTTTTGAGTTCTTTATATACCCTAGAGATTGGTGCTCTATCTGATGTGTGAGGGGTAAAGATTTGCTCCCAAGATGTAGGCTCTCTATTCATCTCACAGATTAGTTATTTTTTTTTTTTTTTTGCTGAGAAGAAACTTTTTAGTTTGAGTCCATCCCATTTATTGATTTGTGATTTTAATTCTTGTGCCAAAGGAGTCTTATTAAAAAAATCGGGGCCTAACCCCACATGATGGAGATTAGGACCTAAAAATATTTTTTAAATTATTCTAAATGAGGAAATTGGGATTGTTTTATAACTAAAAGTGATCTGAAAGCAATGGGAACTGCCTGAAATGTAATTAATTTGCATGGACGTTATCCAACAGAATATACATGGAATTAATGGTGATCAAAAATCAAGAGGTCTTCTATTTCTACCTCAATGAGTATTGCCCTTCCAAAAAATGGCTCCATGTATATGTAAATACATCCATACTATTTGCTCATCATGAAAAACATTTTCCGTATGTGCCCACAAACATGCTTTTCTTTTCATGCTTTCTGCTCCACTGGAGTGGCTATCTACAATTTCATCACTTCCTACTTATTTATCAAATCCTACTCTATCTTGACAGAATGCTTCATTTCTACTATTCCCAACCTCCATCCTATTTGTACAGCATTCATCACTTCCTTTACACACTCTTATTAAGCACTTACTAATCTTAATGACATTTAACAAATAGATCAAAAAGAAGTAAATTCTATCCTTAATAAGCTTACTGTTTAATGGTGAGACAATCATATACACAAATCATTTCCATCAATGTGAAGTTGAGTGCACACAAAATAAACTGGCAACCCAAAGCAGTTATTCTTTTTTACTGGGAACTGGAGGAGCATGGTCTCCTGGACACAAAGAGTTAGCATCTAAAACAGCTTCACACAGGAGGAAATGCAGGAAGTGGGTTCTGAAGGAGGTCTTGGGCTAATTAAATACTCCTTTTCTCTGACTTAAGGTACTCTCTTATCAAAAAAGGAAAAAAATTCCCCTCAAAATTTGAAAGGAATATGAAAACAGAATACATCTCTATGAAAAATTCTTAATAAGCAAACTGCATGTAATACAAATTTTCAGAAGTAAAGAATCATAGGAAAAAAGGAAGTTAGTTCGTATCATGAAAGAAGAAAATAAAACTAAAGAGTCGAAACTAAACTAAATTAACAGTAGAACATTGGAGATAAATTCTATAATATACTTTTACAAAAGACCCTACAGTGTTCTTGAGGAAGAATGTCATTTATCTCCTATTCTATACAGCATGGAATTTCCTACTCTTTTTTTTTTTTTTTAATTGGAGATTGAGCCCAGAGGCACTTTACCACTGAGCTACATCCCCATCACTTTTTCTTATCTTTTGAGACAGGGTATTGCTAAGTTTATGAGGGCCTCACTAAGATGAGACTGGCCTTGAACTTGCAATCCTCCTGCCTCAGCCTCCCAACCTGCTGAGATTACAGGTGTGGACCACAATGCCCAGCTCCTTTCCTCTTCTTACCCCCATTTGAAATCTCTCTTAAGATCTTCAAAATCAGTTCCTTCTCTTTAGCTACTGTTTTAGTCAGCTTTTTTGCTTCTGTGACTAAAGGATCTGACCAGAACAACTAAAAAGAGAACAAGTTTATTTGAGAGCTCATAGTTTTAGAGGTCTCAGTCCATAGAAGGCTGGCTTCATTTCTCCAGGCTGGAGGCAAGGCTAAAAATGGTGGAAGAGTATGGCAGAGGGAAGCAGCTCATGTCACCATGATCAGGCAGCTGACTCCACTCTCCAATTATAAATATATACACCAAAGCCATGCCCTAATTCTCACCTCCTCCAGCCATACCTTACTACTTCAGTTACCATCACTTAATCCCTCTCAGGGGATTAAATCACTGATTGGATAAGACTCTTAAAACCCAATCATCTCTCCTCTGAAGCTTCTTGCATTGTCTCACAAGTGCACTTTTGGGGGACACTTCACATCTAAATCATAAGCTACATTAGGTTGTCTTCTGTTGCTTCTGAATAGAATATGATAACAGAAATGTACACACTTTAATTAACTGAAATTTTGATGTGACAAATGCTATTCATAGAGATAACAAATTGTTGGTGGAGGAGGCGATTAGTTCACTTATTTTAAGTATCTTGAGGATCAGTACTGTCTTTAGTTCTACTTTAATACCCTATCTGTATAAAAAGGTTATTTTGCAAATTATTTCTCTGTTGGTATTTCTAAAAGTTTAAGTAAAATGAATTATTAATGAGCACTTTTTTTGTGAACAGGTACTAGGAAGAGTTGAGGATATAATAACAAATAAGATATACTCATGCTTTTTTCTAAGGAATTTATATTCCATCAGGGAAAGAAAAACACTAGATAAGTCATTTTCAATATAGGTAAAATGCACAGATAGTAGCAAAATTCAAAATTTTAACTTCTAGGGAAAATAAATTCTTGTTTCAAAAAGATAAAATCTTATAAAATAAGTATTACTTGCTTTTGTGTTAAACACTAATTCCTGTCATATATGAATCTTTCTCAATGTTATTTCTTAGATACATTTTTAAAGAAGTGTTTACTTACACAATGAGTAGCCATGAAGCCTAAACTAAGGACTGCACAATCTTATGAACAACATACTGGATGAGGGACAGAGGAACTTCATTCCTTAAGATACATATCAACAAGTTGGGTAAGTCACATTCTTTCCTATCTCACCCATGTGGAAGAAATCCAGCAGATATCTGTATCCTCCGGGGGCTATGTTCACAATCCTGTTGTATGGGAGTCATACCAAACATGGTCATCAATTTCCTCATAGCCAGTAGATCACATACACAGTCATATCAATATTCAGAATGGCCATAAAGAAGGTAGAAACTCTGGCCTTCATTGACGTCTTCTTATGGGGTGTAATAAAGGTACTTACATTGCCTGTTTTTTTAAGAATCCAGAATAGCATAGCTGCTTTATGTAGGCTCTGTGAGTATATCTTTTAATTACAGGGCTTGACTAAGAGATTTTTAAGTTCCATTCTAGAATTAAATAAATCTACCAATCTTAGCTATTATTTCTCAAGTGAGATTTATGGGAAGCCCCAGAGGCTATTGGCTATTTTTAAAGAAAATACTCAGGAAGGTACTTTTTTTCTCAAAGCCCCAGAATTAACTGGTATAACCTTTCTTGATTTTCTGCTTTTTATAACAGTGGATATTTCTGTATAAATTTATGAATTTAAAGCTACCAGAGTGACTAAAAATTTTATTCATAAGTAAGAACACAAAGGAATATCCAAGGATAAAATCCTTTCTGAAATTAGCTGGAAAACAAGGTCACCTTTGTTTTTAACTCCATTGCAAAACTTTTAATTTAATGTATCAGAGAAAGTTCACCCCAGAGAAGAATAGCTCTCTGCAGGTTAAGAAGCTAGAGTTCCTTTTATATATATATATATATATATATATATATATATATATCTTTAAAATACTGAGAAGAAAGTTACTGTGTTTTGTTTTTTGTAAAATGTAATTTTAAGCTTATGTTTACCACAAACCTATTTAGCTAGGTGGAGAAATCCCCAGATGCCCAAAGGTAACAGTTCAGAAAGAAAAAAGAAAAACAATGTATGTACGGCATTAATGCAAGTTTGAGTATTTTAAACACTCTTTTACCCCTAAAATTTTATTGTTTCTCTTATGTTTTTATATATTTGAGGAAAACAGTTACTTCTTATGGAAGTCAAACAAAGTTCAATTTAATGCTTATTAGAGTCAAAATCAGATGATAAAAGGCCATTGGGGTATTTATAATTATTTTATCATATTAAGCCACTACTAGAAATGTGAAACATTTCCAATTATAAAGTATTCCAGAACTAACAATTCCGTCCTCTCTGTTTTTGCTTTCTGTGTTCCTGTCTAGTACACACGTTTGTGTGAAGTAAACTAATCATGAATATACATGTAAATGCTTTGATATATTCTTTGAGTTTCTCATTTCAAAACAAAAGTTAAACTTTTTAAAAACTGCAATGTTTCTGATAGAACTAAAGCATTTTAGAATACAGATTAACCAAGGAATGAATACTTTGACACAGAAAATTATTCTGTCTTTGAATGAATCACAGAAACTCTTTCTTCATTAGAAGAAAACATTGTACATTACTAGGTAGAAGATATTTATGGAGTTTCCTTGTCTGAATATCTTTTTAAAAAGGAGAGCTAATCTTTCCAGGGTCAAGTAGCTCAGAGTTCTTAACTTCTATAACATAATTATGTCTGTGAATTGCAATTTGGCCAGAAACACTGGAATTGTGTGTGCATGTGTGTGTGTGTGTGTGTGTGTGTGTATTTTTATGATTGACAAAATGCTATTCTCTATGTCTTCTTAGTGTACCATAACATATAACCTTAAAATATGTTTCCAGTGGCTATTCAGAAAGCTATTATAGGAGGTGTAGAAGAAAGGATTCTATAGTGAAACAGTTTTAAAGCAAAGACTACAGTTCCTCATTAAAACATTCATCAGTCTTTGATGTCATAACTTGAAAGAACATGGTTCTAGATGGGGAGTTAGGCTGAAAACAGCATCCTGCTTTGTCATCTTATTTGTGTACTAAATGCCACTAACCTAGAATGTAGACATTTGTCTAAAAATGCTACCATGGATCTAAAAGCTATCATGCTTCAACTACCATTCATATTTTCTTTCTTATACAAACTTACTGAAACAAACAATAAATGAAACACATACATAATGCCTTGTTTTCTTGATAAGAAAGATGAGGAATCACAGAGACCCAAAATGAAGGTAAAACAATCATGCTGTGAGCTCACATTCAAGACAGCTGTCAATGTCAAAGAACCTGAGACCACAGAACCTAACAGGTGCATTTAGACAAAGGGGTAAAGATCAGAGATGAACATTCCAAGGCACTAAAGAATACTGAACAGAAGAGAAAGGTAAATGTGCATAAATGTAAATAAATATTGCCTCTATACAAGCATAATAATTATTCATTTTAGATTAAAATTAATGAGACTATGGCACACTCCTGTAATCCCAACAGCTTGGGAAGCTGAGGCAGGAGTATTGAGTTCAAAGCCAGCCTTAGCAAAAGTAAGGCACTAAGCAACTCAGTGAGACCCTGTCTCTAAAGAAAATACAAAACAGGGCTGAGGATGTGGCCTAGTGGTTGAGTCTCCCTGAATTCAATCCCCAGTATCTCAAAAAAAAAAAAACCCAGCAATAATAATAATAATAATTAGAGAGCCAAATACTAGATAGTGTTTGGTAATATAGAAAACAGAGTGAGAATTCTTGTTTCTTTTAATAATATTTAGAAGAATAAAAATTACAATAACTCTTGAATATTTAAGCTTATGAAATGAAACAACCAGAATATCAACAAATAAATAAAAAAGAATATAAGAGACTATCATCAATGCAAAAGGAATAAAATAGCACTGCCTATCTCCCTAACAAATAGAAAAATGAAAAAATGGGAATGAATATCAGCATGCAAAAGAAAGGGAAATAAGATCAAATAAAAGTAAGAATTTGGTTAAATTGAAGGCTCAATTAATATGCTGCAAACAAATTAAAGCTTATCAATATTAAAAATTAAAATTAGACTACTCTAGTAAATAGACCACTATCAAACTCTCACATGTTAGTGTCTCCAAGAAGAAGCACTAATATGGAATTTATCATGGGGTATTTATTGTGGCCAATCCTCGGGGACAAGCACTCAAGAGTGGAAAGAAGAAGATTGTCACAGGAAAAAACAAAAAGAAATACAGAAAAAAAGCAATTTCAGTGCAGCTCCAGTGACAGCTTTGTCTATCCCTACAGGGAGCTCAGGAGCTAGAAGGGTCCCTCTGAGTTTCTCTAAGTTAGGTGGTGTTGTCAAATTTGTTCCATCAGTCACCAAGTGGAATTCATCCCTTAAAGATGCATAACCTATTGAGGAATTTGGAGCCTGACCCCACAGTATGTAGATTGGAGCCAACTTTTTCTTCTATCAGATGCAGTCTCTGATTTGATATCAAGCTCCTTGATCTATTTTGAGTTAACTTTTGTGCATGGCGAGAGAAAGGGATTCAGTTTCATTTTGTTGCATATGGATTTCCAGATTTCCTAGCACCATTTGTTGAAGATGCTATCCTTTCTCCATTGCATGCTTTTAGCCCCTTTGTCAAATATAAGATAGTTGTAATTTTGTGGATTGGTCTCTGGGTCCTCTATTCTGTACCATTGGTCCACCCGCCTGTTTTGGTACCAGTACTATACTGTTTTTGTTACTATTGCTCTGTAGTATAGTTTGAAGTCTGGTATCGCTATACCGCCTGATTCACTCTTTCTGCTTAGAATTGCTTTTGCTATTCTGAGTCTTTTATTTTTCCATATGAATTTCATGATTGCTTTATCTATTTCTACAAGAAATGCCATTGGGATTTTGATTGGCATTGCATTAAACCTATAGAGAACTTTGGGTAATATCACCATTTTGATGATGTTCTGCCTATCCATGAACAGGGTACATTTTTCCATCTTCTAAGATTTTCTTCTATTTCTCTCTTTAGGGTTCTTTAGTTTTCATTGTATAAATCTTTCACCTCTTTTGTTAGGTTGATTTCCAAGTATTTTATTTTTTTTTTGAGGATATTGTGAATGGGGTGGTTGTCCTCATTTCCATTTTCGAAGATTTGTGGTTGATATACAGGAATGCCTTTGATTTATGCGTGTTGATTTTATATCCTGCCACTTTGCTGAATTCATTTATTAGCTCTAGTAGTTTCTTTGCAGACCCTTTTGGGTCTGCTATGTATAGAATCATGTTATTCACAAATAGTGATAATTTAAGTTCTTCTTTTCCTATTTTTATGCCTTTAATTTCTTTCGTCTGTCTAATTGCTCTGACCAGTGTTTCGAGAACTATGTTGAACAGAAGTGGTGAGAGAGGGCATCCCTGTCTTTTTCCAGATTTTAGAGGGAATGCCTTCAATTTTTCTCCATTCAGAATGATGCTAGCCTGAGGCTTAGCATAGATAGATTTTACAATGTCGAGGTAAGTTCCTGTTATCCCTAGTTTTTCTAGTGTTTTGAACATAAAGCAATGCTGTACTTTGTTGAATGCTTTTTCTACATCTATTGAGATGATCATATGGTTCTTATCTTTAAGTCTATTGATGTGATGAATAACATTTATTGATTTCCGTATATTGAACCATCCTTGCATCCCAGGGATGAATCCTACTTGATCATGATGCATGATCATTTTGATATGTTTCTTATCTGATTTGCCAGAAATTTATTGAGGATTTTTGCATCTAGGTTCATTAGAGATATTGGTCTGTAGTTTTCTTTCTTTGAAGTATCTTTGTCTGGTTTAGGAATCAGGGTGATGTTGGCCTCGTAGAATGAATTTGGAAGTTCTCCCTCTTTTTCTATTTCCTGAAATAGCTTGAAAAGTATTGGTATTATTTCTTCTTGAAAGGTTTTGTAAAACTCTGCTGTATACCCATCTGGTCCTGCACTTTTCTTAGTTGGTAGTCTTTTGATGGCTTCTTCTATTTCCTCAATTGTTATTGGTCTGTTTAGGTTGTCTATATCCCCCTGACTCAATCTGGGCAAATCATATGACTTAAGAAATTTATCGATGCCTTCACTATCTTCTATTTTATTGGAGTATAAGGATTCAAAATAATTTCTAATTATCTTCTGTATTTCTGTAGTGTCTGTTGTGATATTGCCTTTTTCATCCCGTATGCTATTAATTTGAGTTCTCTCTCTCTTCTTCTCTTCGTTAGCATGGCTAAGGATCTGTCGATCTTATTTATTTTTTCAAAGAACCAACTTTTAGTTTTATCAATTTTTTCAATTGTTTCTTTTGTTTCAATTTCATTGATTTCAGCTCTGATTTTAATTATTTCTTGCCTTCTACTACTTTTGCTGTTGTTTTGCTCTTCTTTTTCTAGGGTTTTGAGATGAAGTGTGAGATCATTTATTTGTTGTTGTTTTTTTCTTTTTTTAAGGAATGAACTCCAAGCAATGAATTCTCCTCTTAGAACTGCTTTCATTGTATCCCATAGATTCCGATATGTTGTGTCTGTGTTTTCATTTATCACTAAGAATTTTTTAATTTCCTCCTTGATGTCTTCTGTAACCCATTGATAATTCAATAACATATTGTTCATTTTCCATGTGATGCAGGATTTTTCCTTCCTTCTTTTATCATTGATTTCCAGTTTCATTCTATTATGAGCAGATAGGATACATAGTATTATCTCTACTCCTTTATAATTTCTAAGAGTTGGCCTGTGAAATAATATATGGTCTATTTTTGAGAAGGATCCATGTGCTGCTGAGAAAAAAGTGTAACTGGTTGATGTTGGGTGGTATATTCTATATATTCTATATATATGTCAATTAAGTCTAGTTAATAACCTAGACTTTATTGACATATAACTATAGTTTCTTTATTCAACTTTTGTTTGGAAGATCTGTCCAGTGGTGAGAGAGGTGTACTGAAGTCTCCCATAATTATTGTATTTTGGTCTCTTTGACTCTTGAACTTGAGACGAGTTTGTTTGATGAACATAGCTGCACCATTGTTTGGGGCATATATATTTATGATTGTTATGTCTTGTTGGTTATTGTTCCCTTGAGCAGTATTTAGTGTCCTTCTTTATTCCTTTTGATTAACTCTGGCTTGAAGTCTATTTTATTTGATATGAATATGGTCACTCCTGCTTGTTTTTGAGGTCCATATGAGTGATATTATTTTTCCCAACATTTCACCTTCAGTCTATGTATCTCTTTTCCTATCAAATGCATCTCCTGTAGGCAGCATATTGTTGGATCTTTTCTTTTTTTTCTTTTTTTTTTTTTTTGATCCATTCTAGTAGCCTGTGTCTCTTGATTGGTGAGTTTAACCCATTAACATTTAGGGTTACTATTGAGATATGGTTTGTACTTCCAGCCATATTTGTTTATTTATCTTACTTAACATGATTTGTTTTTCCTCTTTGATTATTTTTTTCCCTTAACTGTACATGTTTCCCACTATTGCTTTTCATTGTTATTTTTCATTTCCTCTTCCTGTAATGTTTTGCTAAGGATGTTTTGAAGAGCTGGTTTTCTAGCTGCAAATTCTTTTAACTTTTGTTTATCGTGGAAGGTTTTAATTTCATCTTCCATCCTGAAGCTTAATTTTGCTGGATACACGATTCTTGGTTGGAACCCATTTTCTTTCAGCTTTGAAATATGTTGTTCCAGGATCTTCTAGCTTTCAGAGTCTGTGTTGAAAGATCAGCTGTTATTCTGACTGGTTTACCCCTAAATGTAATCTACTTCTTTTCTCTTGTAGCTTTTAAAATTCTCTCCTTATTCTGTATGTTGGGCATCTTCATTATAATGTATCTTGGTGTGGATCTCTTATGATTTTGCACTTTCAGGATCCTGTAGGCTTCTAGGATTTGGATTCTGTCTCATTCTTCAAGTCTGGGAAGTTTTCTCGCATTATTTCATTGTAAAGATTGCTCATTCCTTTATTTTGGACCTCTATACCTTCCTGTATCCCAATAACTCTTAAGTTTGGTCTCTTTATATTATCCCATATTTCTTGGATGTTCTGCTCATGGGTTCTTAACAGTCTCGATAAGCTGTCTATGTTCTTTTCAAGTTGAAATACTTTGTCTTCATTGTCTGATGTTCTATCTTCTAAGTGTTCTACTCTACTGGTAGTACTCTCATTTGAGTTTTTAATTTGGTTTATTGCTTCCTGTATTTCTAGGATTTCTGTTTGTTTTTTATAACCTCTATCTCCTTGTATAGTTGATCTTTTGCTTCTTGGATTTGTTTATGTAATTCATTGTGGAAGTGATCTTTCATTGTCTGATTTTGCTTTCTAATGTCTTCCTTGAGACTCCAGATCATCTCAAGCATGTATATCCTGAATTCTTTATCTGACATTGTATCTGCTGCAGATATTACCTCTTCTAAAGTTGAGTTGACCTGCATTGCTTGTGGTCCTTTCTTTTCTTGTCTTTTCATACTGCTCACGTTTCTTTCTGCTTTGTGAAACTGTTGTGTTATTAATTTTCCCCCTATATATTTATATTGCTCTTGTATAGTTGCAAAGTCTCCCTTTTGTGGAGAAAGACAATGTTAACATTTCCCAATATCAATAGTACATCATCTATGCACACGTTTTCCTTATTACCACATTTATAGCTAGACTCTATGTCTACAAATGTTGGTTTCAATTATCATTTACAAATATAGTCATTAGTTTCATGAAAGGCATACAATTTCTGGTAGCTTGAAGAAAACTGAATTTCAGGTGTAGGATGGGCCCCTTCTCTGGGTTGCGTGGTCTGCCTACCACGCAGGCAGCAGCTGGGCCCCTCCTCCAGTTGGGGTGGTCTGTCTACCGCGCAGGCGGGTGGCTGGACCCCTTCTCAGGGCCACGTGGTCTGCCTACCAAGCAGGCAGGCCGCTGGGCCCCTCCTCCAATTTGGGTGATCTGTCTACCATGCCGGCGGGTGGCTGTGCCCACTCTCCGGGCCACGTGGTATGCCTACAGTGCAGGCGGGAGGCTGGGCTCGTCCTCCGGTTGGGGTGGTCTGTCTACCGCACAGGTGGGCCCCTGGGCCCCTTCTCCGGGTCACGTGGTCTGCCTACCGTGCAGGCAGGATGCTGGGCTCCTCCTCCAAAATCTTTAGAATTTTAAAAGTCAAGAAGTTTAAATTCAACTCTAAAAGCATGATCCATAAAAGGAAAAGAAAAAATCTGATAAACTTTACTTCATCACAATCAAAAAAACAAAAGTGAGGGCTGTGCCAAGGACCCTGTTATTTGTCAGCAATAAAAAAGAAAAAAAGTGCAGGATAAAGATGAGAGAAAATACTTGCAAATCACATCTGACCGTGGACTAGGATATAAAATATAAATGGAACTCTCAAAAATCAGTAGTCAAAGTTCATTTAGAAAATGGACAAAGATATGAGCAAGACATTTCATGAAAGAAGATATGCACGTGATAAATAAATTAATAACAACATGTTTATCGCCTTGAACCATAGGGAGGTGGAAATTAAAATCACACTGAGAAATCACTTCTTACACAACAAAATGGCTGAATTGCAAATAGTGACAATACCAAATGTGGGCAAGATTGGGGGAAATCAGATCACTAAAATGGTGCTGAGGAGACTGTAACTCTGGAGAACAGTTTGGCAATATCAAACCTGCATCTACTATACATCACAGTCATTGCCCTCTGAGAATTTATTCAAGAGGAATTAAAATTTATGTTCCTGTAAAAACTTATACATTAATGTTCATGGCAGCTTTATTTGAATAGTCAGAAATAAGAAAGAACTAGCTGTTCTTTTGAAAATGACTGTTTAAAAAAAATCACAATGAAGATGCATAACCTAGGCTATACTACTCAGGGAATACTACTTAGCAATAAAAGAAATTAACTACAGAAAAAACAAATTGAACAATTATCCAAATAACTATGATGAGTAAAAAAGCCAATCCCTAAAGTTATCACCTGCCTCATCCTACATATTTAAGATGCTTAGAATGACAAAATTGTAGAAATGAATACACAATTATTGTTTCTCAAAAGTTAAGGTAGAGAGTAAAGAGGGAAGAGGGAGTTTAGTATGATGGTACATGAGGGTGAAGGCAAAAGACCACCCACCTTCCCCCAAATCACCAAAGGGTATCCATGTGCCAATCTCCTGGAATTGGGGATATATTATATTGTTTGGTTAATAGCTAAAGTTAAAGTTGCAGATGAAATTAAGATTGCTAATAAACTTACCTTAAAAGAACAAATTATATGGGTGGGTCAGATGTAATTATAAAAATCTTTTAAATGTGACAAAGCAATCAGAGTCACAGTGACAGGATTTAAGAAAGATCAGTGGAACATTGTTGCCTTTGAAGATAGAAGAGCATTAAGAGCTGAAGACTGCAGAAGCTCAAAAATTCAAGAAAATGGATTCTTCACTATAAACTCCAGAAAAAAAGAAATGGCCTGTTGACAGCTTGATTTTAGTCCAATGGGACCCATGTCAAACTTTGGAGTCGGCTGGTGTTGGTTTCAGCCACTGAGTTGTGGTAATTTCTTTTTTAACAGCAGCAATCGGCTACTGTTACAGAGGAATCCTTGTCTTGACTGTATTCTAAAACTTCTAGAAGATGAACACTTCTCAGAGCAAAGTGAGTACAGTACACATAAAATTTTTGTGTGTTTTACAACTACATGTGAATCTATAGTTATTTCACAATAAAAGGTATTTAAACATATATCTGTATATACACATATTTATTTGCATATATGTTTTATCTCCCTTAACAATTTGCAATAAATATAATTTTAGAACTTTATTAATATTCTAATTAAGAGTTAAAGAACCTCATTTTTTCATTTAAAATCATTTTTTGGAACCATAGTGTTTTAAATATGAAGCACAGGATTATGATGATCATAATCTTTTTTATATTTATTCTTTAGTTGTAGTTGGACACAATACCTTTATTTATTTATTTATTTTTATGTGGTGCTGAGGATCGAACCCAGGGCCTTGCACATGCTAGAGGAGTGCCCTACCACTGAGCCACAACCTCAGCCCGATGACCATAATCTTGATATAAAAATATCTGTCAGATAATGACTCCAATTTTATCATGAGTTACTGGCTTATTTAAGAGAAAAAGATGAACACTCTATGATTTTGGAGTACTGTATTTTATAGAAAAGTGCCATAATTTCATGTGTGGTGCAGGCCCTGGAAGCTGATGGCCTGTGTTCAAGGCTAATCTCAGCCTTCACTACCTGTCTAATCTAACCTTGGACAAGTCACTTAAACCTTATGAACCTCAGTTTTTTATCTTTAATTTGGGGAGAATGACAGGATGCTTCACAGTCTCCTCTCACTGCAGTATCAACAAATGACAGTGGTATTTTTTGAAACATGCTAATGCTACATCTATGTTTATATCAGAAAAAAAATTAAGAAGGAAGAGTTCAAAAATTTTATATGAAAGTCAATGAAATTCCCTATGTACCAAAAATCTATGCTTTGGGGGCTGGGGATGTAGCTCACTTGGTAGAGTGCTTGCCTCCCATACAAAAAGCCCTGGATTCAATCCCCAGCACCACACACACACACACAAAAATCTATGCTTCTTCAGTTAAATTTCTAATTCACGTGGTTCTGTGCAGAAATCATTTTTGAAGTGGCCCCAAAAGATTCTTTCTTAATTCATCTTTTCCATTACTTGAGAGGGTCAAGTAATTTAGTGAATTGAAAAAATGGCATTTGACTTATTGACAAATGACTTGGTTGGCATAGATTTGTACAAATACTCAGAAGATAATAGAATTTTCTCTGTTTATTTTTCTGACACTTTAGAATCTTTCTGATTTATTGATTTATTAAGAAGTCTTTTTATCTAGTAGTGTGAAGCTTTTTCAGAGATCACTTAAAACCTATTTTCTACTAAAAAGAAGGCAAATTTCAGGTTATCTTCAGGGAGAGCAAGGGCACCTGAGATTCACATAACATTTTAAATATTCAATATTATTTTATGGAATGAAAGATATCCATCTAACTTTAATTCTAATTTGCATAGCTATAAATTAGTTTTTAAGCTTTTTCAAAGGTATGAGTAGAAATTATTAAAGTTTCCTCTGAGAAAGGAAAAAAAAAAACACAATGAGCAGCAATTTGATTTCTGTCGCTTCAGCATTTACCTGTCTTTTGAGGATATGGTGCAGAAGTATCCATAAGAGAGAATCCTACTGAAATTTAACTATTTCCCTCTTATTTTCTAAGGGATTATAGAGAAACAAAAGAAAGTTCAATGAGATGAAAAAAAAAGTAAAAAAGAGAAAGTTTCTCACTCTTTTGGCATTATCTACTTAAGCCTATGACATTATCAGTATGCCAAGTTATGAAAGGGTCAATGGATAGCTTTGAGTCTGGACCCTCCTGGAACCTAGATATCTCAATATTTGCAGTGGACTTGATGCTCATTAAAACTCATATTTTGCTCTTGTTGGCAGAAGGAGGTTTGGATTAGTGGTTCAAACTATCAGCTTCTGTGAATAAGAAAACAGTTCAGAAGAATGGGACTAAGAAGATGAAGAACAATCACATATGTTTTTGAGACAGAGTGAGATATAGCAAACATAGCAGGAAACCGAACGTGTTAAACTTGCATAACTTTATAATTTGCCAGTAATATAAAAGACGAATGAACTTTGTCTATATTGAGACAGAAAACAGGTAGATCACTGTGGGTGGTCCACATCCCAACTGTCTGGGATCACGAGAGTGAAAAATCAAAAAGATTTGATGCATTCATGATTTCATGCATTTGCTTTTAGTGTACTTTGCAGAAATTCTCCTGGTGAATAGTTAGAGAACGAATGAAACATTATTTTTCTTGGTCTTTGCAAAAGTTTATTTTTATCAATGGTATCACCAGTTCTAGGACTAACATATAAATAAAGTTCTACCCCAATATAGTCACCTTCCTTCCTTCATCCAGAAAATATTAATGGAATTACCACTATGTTCCAGGAACTACTAAAAGCACTGGGAGTTGTACAGTGGGCCAACTAAAGTTTCTCCATAGACTTACATTCTGATAGGCTAAATATGTAAAGAAATATATAATGTGTTAGTTGATATGCACTATGAATATTAATAACAAAATAACAGTAATAATATTAAAGACTCACATAACATTGTATGCCAAATATGGTTAATGTTCTTTAAGTGTATTATTCTTTTTATGTCATCTATGAGAAAGATACTATTAGTATTTTCATATTATAGATGAGGGAAATGAGGCAAAGAGATATTAAATGTTTGTGTCAAATTGATAATTCCTAAATGGTTGAGCTAGAATACAAACAGTTTGGCTCTACATTCTGTGATGAACAAAGCAGGTTAAGGGAAATTAAGAAAGACAGCCTGTGTGCTGTTTTACTTAATATGGTCTGAAAAGTTCCCCCTAGTAACAAGATATTTAATCAGAACTATGAAGGGAGTACAAGAGCAAGTCATGCAGAGATGACTGGCACACTGGTCTAAGGAAGAAAGTGGCAGGAGTTGAAGTCAAAGAGGTAATGGGCAGAAACCACACAGGTCAGACCATGCAGGCCTTAGCAGCACACTTTGAACAACAGGAAAGCCAAAATAGAGCACTGAGGAGGAAACTGCTATTATTCACAGTAGTTTCTTAAAGGGACTCTCTCGAGTTATGATGTGGACAACTGACAGATATAGAACAGAGACTGATGAGAAATAACAGTTTGAATTGAGTGATTGCAGTGAAGATGGCTGAATGAAAAGTGATGAGGTTCTGGATGAATTTTTAAAGACCCCATGAAGAGGAGGTTGGAAGCAATAGACTTAGTGAGAGAAAGAGCAGTTCAGAGAACACTAAAAGTTTTGGCCAGAATAATTGAAAAGCTAGAGTGGAGGTGCCAAATTGAGATTCAGTAGAGGAAAGGAGTCAGGGGATGGAAGGAGGGGAGAGAGGTGCAAAGTGCTAGGGAGCAACAGTGGCCAAATGATATTATTATATTGTAAGCATGTATGAATATGTAACAAGAAATTCCATCATTATGTACAACTGTAATGCACCAACTAAAAAGGTGGAAAGAAAAAAAAGTGACGTGCCATTTCTTGAAATGTGAAATAATAGATGTGGAAACAAGGGCTGGTGTCAGAAACACTGAGATTAATGGCCTTTGACGGTATTTAAATGGGCTGTTGAATTTGCAAGTCCTCAGACAGAATGAGGCTGAAGTTATACATTTGGAACCTATCAGCATATAGATTCTATTTAAATTCATGGCATTGGACTATGTCATATGGGAAGTAAATGTACGTAGAGAATTAAAAGTCCTTTCCCATCTGATTTTGTGTTTAAATAGAAGGAATTGCACCTGCAGATAATTTTGAGGACCAGACAGTCTGGCAGCAGGATTCCCAAGTTGGAATATAATAAAGAGAGGGAAAAACCTTTCTTCCCCTCATTTTACAGGAATTTCCAAGCTACCACAATACCTTAAATGAAGACAAGATTATGTACTGGTGTCAACAGAGAAAGGGTTCCACACTACTAAAATATACATAGTGATGGTAAGGATCACACAAACTAGATAGTAGTTAGACAGTCAGACCTGAGTGAACAGGTGTAAGTGTCTATTCAAATATTGACTCAAAGTTAGTTGTAGGCAAGAACTAAACTTAGGTTTTCAAGAAGATTTGGGGGTTGGTGAGAAAAATCCAAAAATAAACACTGCTTTCTCATGAATTGGCAGGTGAATGGCTGGATCCATTTTAATTTAATGTAAATTCAACAACAATTCAAAGCTATGAAACCTATAGCAATGTTTACAGCTACAACAAATTGTGAAGGAGTGATTTCTACAGTTCAAATGTCTTATTGATGCTAATTCACATTCTGCTATGGTTTGGATGTGGTTCATTAGCCAAGGTTCATGTTGGAAGTTTGGCCTCCAGGGTAGTGATATTTAGATATAGCAGCCCTTTAAGAGGTGGGACCTGAAGAGAAGTCACTATTTCATGGGAAGCAACACCCTTAGAAGAGATTGAGGTAGTTTTCATGGCACCCTGAGTGAGTTAGTTAGCCTCCTCCCTTTGCTCGGATTCTGTCTTGTCATGTAATCACTCTCTCTTGTTCATGGTCCTGCCATGTTGCC
Source organism: Spermophilus citellus (assembly GCF_964194105.1). Lineage (NCBI taxonomy): Eukaryota > Metazoa > Chordata > Mammalia > Rodentia > Sciuridae > Spermophilus > Spermophilus citellus. Next base: position 177,899,626 of record NC_138183.1, read on the forward strand.
ATCCACCATGATATGACATAGTCAGGGGTTTCTTACTAGAGCCTATGCAATGCTCTTCAGCCTCCAGACTATGAGGTAAATAAATCTCTTTCATTACAGTTATCCAACTTCAGGTGTTTCATTATAGTAACACAAAACAGGCTAATATATGTTCCTCATTTGACTTATTTGAATGTAACTTTTCTATATATTGAATATAACTTTGCTCTATATTGTCTGTAGACAGAAAATATAGAGACAAGGTGGTCATATAAACATTTTTAATATTTCTTAAATTGGTATGTGCAATGCATTGAAGTCATTTCCTCTTTAAATATTTTCTTTGATCTCCCATTCACTTAACTCATTTTTCAATAGAGACTCTATATTGAAATAATTGTATACAGAGAGACACACACACACATATATGTGCGTGTGTATTTTTTTTTACATTGTCTAAATAATAGTATAGCACAGTTGAATGTTTTCTTGTTGATAGTCTTTGAGCACAAGCAGGAGAAGGTCCAATTGCAGACCTGTATGTAGACTCTTAAAGAAGCTTTGCCTTCATATTTTTGTTCTTAACACTTGCAGAGCATGTGGGAAAGTTGCAAGCCTTTGAGTGTATGGAATTCAGTGTGATGACTCTTTCTTAAGTGGTCTATTTGCATACAGCCAAAATCTGTGTTCCATCCAATCTCTTCACGCCAGCAGATGAGTTGGTGAGTACCATTCTAAAGCCTTCTCTTCCTTCATAGCACAGGCAGTGTCACCTATGAAGATATTATCTAGAAGTCATAAAAGAGGGTAATAAAAAGAAAAGAAAAGAAAAGCCTTTAGAAAGAGAAATAATTAAAAATAATGGGAAGAAAACAATCTAGAGAGTGTATTAGCATTAAAGAAAACTGATTTTCTAATACTCTGCTGCTAATTTTGTGGAAATGGACAGGTCAGGAAACTTCAATGAATTATCATAATAACATGCATAATGAGGTATTATGAAGTAAAAAATGAAATTCTTTAAGCCTAACATAAATGCTGAATAATTTGATTTAGAACATAGCAAAATACCATAAGTAAATTACTTCTTTAATGATACTAGTTAAATATTTTTAATGAGCATATAATTTACTTCCTTTGAAACAGTTAAAAATTTGAATATTTAGAAATACCTTTGCTCATTTATATTACTAACTAATCAATTAGTTTTAAAACATGACATACATCTTAATTTTACGTATTGTAACATATCTTCTTGGTGAAGAGCTTCCACACATTCTTGATAATTTTTACATCAGATAAACATTGGTCAGATGCAGAGCCCTGTCTCTAAGATGTCCACTATGATACTGTTATTCCCTTGTATAAAATGCTTCACTTGTATTGTTCAATAAATTAATCAAAATAAAATGAGCAATGAAAAGAATATTCCAAATATTATTGATCAAAAAATATTTTTACCGCAAAATATGAATGATGCCTAAAGAAAATAGAAATTCTTCCCTAAAAACATGTATTTATACTTAATAGTATATAGTTTTAACTAAAGTATACTATGTAACATAATAAGTTACATAAAATTTCATGATTCATTTTAAAAATGTACTACTTTTCAGAACTTAATTTAAAATTTTATCAGGCTGTTGGTGTTCAGAATAAGCCTAATAAAGTTGAGTGTGGCAAAAGAAATAAAATGCAAGAGAAGAAGGAAGGAAGGAAGGAAGGAAGGAAGGAAGGAAGGAAGGAAGGAAGGAAGGAAGGAAGGAAGGAAGGAAGGAGGAAAGAACCATGTGTGGGAGGAAAAGAGGAACGGATTAAGAAGGAAAAAGGAAGAAGGGAAGGAGGGAGAGATATTTTAGTGTGCCTCTGTTACTTATAAAAGCAGACATGAATATGGAGACCATAAACCTATTTATATATAAATGGCACCTGGGCAACTAGGTGAAATTGTGACAGCAAGAAAAAATATTCTATATGAGGATTCATTTAGATTTCAATATGCTCCCCAAATTCATTTTATCTTTTTAAATTTTTTTAGTTATGATACAACACTAGGACACCAGGATACATAATCACAAAGCATGGAATCCAACCCAGATTCTGTGCCAAGCACTCCCTCCCCCTGACTCCCTCACTCCCTCCCCTCCACTCCACCAATCTTTCTTCAATCCATTTACACTTTCCTTTTGTTGTTGCTGTTGTTGTTTTAATTAGCATCTTATAGATACAGCAGATGCTGGGACCCACCCTGCCACATCCATGCATGCATATACAAAAGTTTGGTCAGATTCAAATCATTACATGAACATTCCCTCTTTGCTGTTGATATTCACTGGAACCTGTGCTTTATCATTCTCTCAACTGCAATACCTTTTCACCATCTTCTGCCTCAATTTCTTTTTATCTCTTTGGAGAACAAAAATTCTTTACTGTTCTTCTTATATTGTAACCACAAAGGTAGAGAGGGCATAGAAGTTCTGCATGGGAAGGAAATTCTCTTTTGAAACCTAGAATGTAAGCTGAGGGACAGCCTACTTGCTTACTTCTGCAGTCACACATTCTCATTTGAAATTGAGTGTGTTTTCTCCTAGCCACAAGGCAATTCAGTATAGTGAAACTCAAAAGTATTGTGGGTTAATTACTCTTAGATAGTCCAATTGGCTACCTAACCAGAATTTCTAAAATAAATCTCATGTGTGAAATATTCTGGGATTTAAGTCTATTATTTTCTAATGAATTCTTTTAAAATACTACACATTGGCTCACTGTACTGGCATTGTGCTGCCATAATTTTTGATGATAACGAGTAGGTTCAATTGTGTGTATTTTATGAGGGGTAGAAAATATATACTGTGGAATATAATTATTTTTCTAGACATTAATTTGTTTATCAAATTATTCATGAGTCACCTGATACAGAGCAAATAAAATCATCGACTTAGAGAATCAGGGATAAAAGATAGAAAAGACAGCAATAAATATTCAGAATCCAAGAGATTTGGGGGGGAAGATTGGACAAAGGTGCTGTGATATATAATGAAGTTGTACCAGAACACACAGGGCCAAAGGAGACATAAGAAAGTAAAGAATCCTAGTGGTGATACTATTGCTTGCTTAAAAAAATTAATTTTTCCTAGAGTTGATCTTGGTCTTGCTAATGTATGTCTAGTCCATGAGCACAGGCATACCACAGGCACATTCTTTCTATGATTCTACTGGGCCAGAGAAATATTATTTTATTACCAAGGCATATTCTATCTTCAGTTATTTTTTTATGTCTATAGGTAAATAACCCAAATTGATTCTGTTTCATTCAGACTAATAACTTTCTGAATTGACTCTTAGGATTACCAAAGTACATATGCATTTTTAAAAATAAACATCTTAATTAGATGTTCAATATTTTCTTTTACTTCGTTGCACAAAATGATGAATCTAGTGATACTATTTGAGCAATTAAGTTCTATTAGACTATTTAATAGTTTCTCAGTAAAAGTGCTCAGGCTTTATCATTTTAGTCATTTTAAATTAGATTGGACAAATCACCAGGGAATAAACTGTGGAAAAGCTGCCTCCTGGATGTGGACTAAATAGCCAGCTACAGCAGGACTTTCCTCAGTATAATTTTGTTACAAGTGACAGCTGTGTTCTGACTGCAAAAATAAGAACTTAAAGCCACCCACAGAGTTCTCCCCCAAAATAACCTGTTTCCAGGAGATCTGAATCTTCTACTAGGAGTCTTTCTTTGTTTTTATTTTCTTGTTTTTTTTTTAAATAAGTCCTTAAATCAGTACATTGTGATATACTAACGCTCGGAGACATTATAGAATACACATTTAAACAGACCACAGAATGGAGGGAATCAACTTATCAAGATTTGCAATAGCATGCAGCACCCTGTTAATATTTTTCATATAAATCCTGTGCCAATTTTCCACTTAGGTGGCTGAAGGAAGGTGTGGAGGATGGTGTGGAGGTGGGAAATATCCCCTCTGCCCCATCTGCCAACTTCACTGAAGTTTCATAATCACTGCTGTAGTTACATCTCTGCCAGTCAGAACCTACTGTAGTGATGTACCTCTAAAAATATTTGTTTCCAATTCTTTCGTTTGAAATTATATATGATTGTTTACAATGGACACAGTTATTACAAAGAGAAGCAGAATAATCTAACTGGCATTAAATCTCTAGACAAAATAGTTTTTAAAAGCTAACATTAGAGCATCTCCATGCATTTTGCAAACTAATGTGTCAAATGACAACTGTTCCACTACTTTGCCGAACAAATTGAGCAGCTGGCATAAATCAGTAATACCTCATATACACCTTTGGTAAATTAAACCTGTCTTCCACTGACAGAAAGACATTTTGGAGTTGAATAGATCTACAAAGTATCTCTTTTATGGACTGACTGATAGAACACAAATCATCTTTTTCATATGATGTGTTGTGGAGATGGAGTTGCTGGTACTTTGATAAACTTGATAATCTGCATTTGATTTCAAGTCCTCTGTGTTCATTGGTTAGTTCCTTAGATATCTTGCCTTTATTACTCTAGCTTCCTTAACGCCATCTTAACCTAGCTAGACTCTTTGGTGATTATTCACCTGATGATGGTACCAGATACTTATTCTCTGTGGACTGGGGATGTAATTGGCACTTACATCGTGGGTTTGTTGAGATGAACAATAGTGGAGCATGTTAGCTATTTAGCACAAAGTGAATTAGAGACCTTGAAAAGGCATTGACTATATGTGAAACTCGTGGCCTGCATCAACAGGATTCCTCCTTGTTGATATTTTATTGATTGAGTTGTCAGGTGTAAAGAGAGATGACAGATTAACCCAAATCCTTTAATAAACTGAAAGAAATATGGTCTCTTCAACCTAATTATTTAATATGGATTTGAACAGAGTAGAGTTATATAATGATTCTGTGATCCTCTCAGTCAACCCAGGGATCTTAACAATGTACCTCAGGACCAGGGTGGCTCTTCAACACTAAAAGATTTGTGGTATCCCTTTACTCCAATTGGTTGGCTTCTTGCTACACTGGTCATTAAGTATCATTGAATTACATTTTTGCTTAGGATTCAGTTTTTAGAATCTTTAGGTGACTCCACATCTTACCAGATACCTGTATGTTAGAGTGATAATTGACTCCTTTTGTCTCATAAGAATTCTAAAACCTGGAGTACACCTGTAATCCCAGCAGCTCTGGAGGCTGAAGTAGGAGAATCAAAAGTTCAAAACCAGCCTTAGGAATTTAGCAAGGCCCTAAGTAACTTAGTGAGACTGTCTCAAAATTAAAAATGGGCTGAGAATGTGGTTCAGTGGGTAAGAGCCCCTGGGTTCAATCCCTGGTATTTAATAATAAAAATATGACTTAAAAACTTTAAACTTTTTGAAAATGAGACGATAAATAGTCATACATTTTTAATAATATTCTGAATGTAAAAAATGTTACTGAAACAACAGAATCAGAAACGGCATCCTTCAGAGTTTAAAAAGTCTAACAATCATGTAGTTCATTAGTGTTCTGTTTGGAAAACTCCTTTTTATTATATCCTTTGCTTAAATACATCTAGTTGCAATAACTCAAAAGGAAGAACACTCCATAAAAACATAATTACCTAATTAAGAAAATAATGCATGCTTATTATACAAACTTCAGAAAACAGAGAAACATATGGCAGGATCATATATTAAGATGTTAATTAGTATTTTGTTCTTAAAATATTTTTCCAACTGGAACCCTTGTTGTTGTTTTTTTTTTTTTTTTTCCTTACTAAGGAAAGATTTCTGTTACCAAGGTGAAGCAAAAGTTGTTTGCAGACAACTTTGTTTCCTGGATTTAGTTTTTGGAAAGTCTGAACTCCTGAGGCAAGAAGTTGTTCTTGGGAAACAAAATGGATGAGAGTTCTGAGAAGAAAGAAGGGGCTGCAATGGACTTTTGACTGTGACATATAATAAAATGATACAAGATTTTGAGTTTGAAAGGAATCAGGACACATTACTTAGTTATTTGTAGTACCTTAAAAAAAGGTGGCAGGTCTAGGATATTTCAGGGTGTAAATGAGAGTAAACATGTTTTCGAAATATTCTGAAACCACAGATATAAGTAGAACTCTCCAATTTCAACAGATCACAGAGGCTTATGCAATGAACATCCTACCAGAACAATATGGACCCAGGTCAGGAAGTGCTCCTCAAACACTTATGGCAATGTCCTGCTCCTACATTTACAAAAAATTCCACAGAAACTTTTCACACATATTGTGTGTCAGAGAAATGTCAATAATAATTATATTGTTTTGTGTGTAGGAGTGGAGCATAGAAATAGATTCCATTTAATAAAAATAAATAAAATTATATGATCTTTCTTGCATGCTTGCATTTGTTCAGTAAAATTTATATTCTCTCTATGCGTAGAAAACAAAAACTAAATCTGAAGGTTCAGGAGTGTGCTTCTAGAACTAAAATAAAGGATAATAATTGAAAGTGATTGAGAGCTGTGTTTTAAGGATGGGTATATATTTTTTTAAAAAGTATGAAATTTCTTTCATAAGCACGTTACTCTTGAATTTGTGTAGTTAGGGCAAAAAAATATGGCAGGATTATACTTTAAGAGATGATTTCTGTGGGTTTTACTAAAATGGTATAACTAAGAACGTCTTTCCTTTATACTCATTCATTATTTTCCACTAGAAAGCTAGTTTGTATTTCAAAATATAGTCTCAGAACCCTGAGACTGCAATGTAAGCACATTTCCATAAATTTATAGGCATAAAAGGAGTCTTCTTAAATAAAATTTTACTCTAACAATTAAGTTATTTTTGTGGAATTATTATTATTTAATAATTTACAGTGAAGTTCAGCTCAACTTGGTTAAAGAAAAGACTATCATTCATGCGTTACTCTTTTTTGGAAAACATAATAGTTATAAACTTCTGGGGGAAAAAAACTCCAACTTTTCAAATTGTTAATCCAAATCTGTAACTATTTTAAAATTTTAAGTATTTGGTTCAGACATATCATTCATATAACACATATATATATTCACATGTATGAATATATGTATGATTATGTATGTATAATACATAAAATATTATACAATATATAATTGTATATATTAGGAGACTGAAGATGTTTCAAGCTGAATAAACAAAAGAGGTTTTCCAATATATACATCTGTCTCTATCAGTATTGTAAACTATGTCTGTAGTCTGACTCATTCCACAAAAATGAAAGAAAATGAAACTTCTAATTATTTCAGTGGAAAAATATATTTTCCTATGCATTATTAACTTGTAATAAAAACTTCTGTCCTTTAAAGTAAGTTGACTGTTTTTTAATATGCAAACACTCAATTTAAACATGAAAACAAGTCCGTGAACAAAATCAGAACTCCCTCTAGTGTTCAGAGTTACTCTGTTTCAGTGTAGAAACATCTTTGGAATGTTTTGTTTCCTTCTGAGGAGAACTAGCTAAGTTTCCCATTTGCCTCTGCAATCTTGAACATGTGTGGAGGGCTTAGCAATTACTGACTGATTAAGAGGCTACCAGGCAGGCACTTATGACCTTGAGCCAAGATCACCAAAATGACAATCTTGGCTCTTAGGAATAACTGTCCTTTTCTTTGTGATTCTTGATGCAAATAGAAATGGGCATATTGGTGCTATTCCAAAGAGCAAGTGTTAATGCTATGCAGCTGGCAGGAATTACCTTTCTTACTGAGATTTGAGTTCCCTGGTAGCATATGTTATTCATCAAACACAACTGATTTCACATGTTACAATTGTATAATAAGCATATAATCTTAAAATATCCCTACCACCAGTGACTCCTGAGTTTGATAAACTAAACCCTCAACCTCCTTTGTCTCTTTTTCTGCTACGTGGAGTCAATTCTCAAGGTAGTACTACTTTATTATTTTTTGTTTTTTGTTGTCAAAGTTTCAATTGAGATTTGTCTGTTTTTCAAAGCCACAGTGGTGTTGTGATTTGTCAGAGCTTACTGTGAGGAGAGACAGAGAAATTAATAAAACTCACCCATGGGAAATATATGCAGATGTATACACCTTGAGCCAAATGCTGCTGCCTGTTTCCCTAAGAGTTGAGGGTAAATTCCTTGAGAAGAGGCAAAGGGGATTTTTTTTTTAAAGTAAAATGATGTTTATTGACTATCCTGCCTCAGGTTTTTTACTGTAATTTTTCTTGGTTCATTATAAGAGGCATCTGTCTGATCGACCCATGGTTGTTCCTTTGTTTCTCCTTAATTATCACATGCCTGGGTTCCTAACACCAGCAAGACATAATGGCACTAGATATCAACCTGTTAGTTGGATTTACAATGGTGCTTTCTTTTTGAACCACATGGTTTAAGAACTGGTTATGTATTGATGGAAGTCGAAAAGCATTTAAAAAGTGTTTTGTCAAACAATTATTCCAAGTTTCTTTTAGTACAAGCACATAGGTGTGTATTATTACTTATGTAGGAACAATGTTCTAGTGGGCATTCTGCAAAACACGAAAGTAAATAAAAAGTATTCACCTCACAGAAAAAGAGTTAATAGAGGTTTTTGGAGTGCATGTGGTATTTAAAAAAATCATTTTGAATAATAAAAACTGGCAAACAATTTCTATTCAGTAAGCAGGAATCTCTTGCCAGGAAAGTTAGCAGGATGATAGACAATACTAGATATGCTTGGTGACCAGATAAGTACTTCCCGTCATTCTGGATTGTGTCCTGAGGTGTCCTGAGTAATCTGCTTTTCTGAACCTTTCCTTTCTTGAGAAGTATAATTCAGATTGGTATCATCCTGTGGCAACTTGTATTCTCCTACCATCCTAAGTTTCTCCTGGCAAAGGAGGGTCATATTAATAAGTATTCTTTAAAGAGAAGATGGACTAAAGAAACTTGAGTTGAAGATTGAAGGGAATCATTAAAGATGAAAGAGAAAATATTCCTCATTTGACTTCCAGTGCAATGAGAGGGTTTGTTGTAAGGATTGAATGAGATGGCCCAAATAAAGAGTTTTGCAAAATGACTGGCATGTAACAAATGTACAATAGCTATTAATTGGAATGTAGAATGTCAATATGTAATGCCTTTCCTCCTTTGCTTCTAATTTGGAACCAGTGTACAAAAAAATAATAAGGGGAAAATGTTAGCTTTACATTTGATAGGCTAAGAAGAAAATGTAGCTTTGTCCTGAAGATAAAAGGGATTAATAACATTACCCTCAAATGCCCTGCAAGGGTATAAGAAAGTCTGACTCCACAGAGTTTATCTCCATGCTTGGAAATCTGTCTCACACTGATCCAAGGAAGGGAAGGAAGAAACAGAATAAATTCCCAATAATTGCCACAATTTAGTAACTCGGATCAATGAATTCATCAAATAACTGCAAGTATAACTCCACTGAAAATTTTCCACATTGGACTAGGGATTTAGCTCAATAGTAGAGTGTGTGATAAGCATGTGTGAGGCCCTGGTTCCAGTCCCCATTTCTCTCTCTCTCTCTCTCTCTCTCTCTCTCTCTCTCTCTCTCTCTCTCTCTCTCTCTCTCTCTCTCTCTCTCTCTCTCTCTCTCTCTCTCACACACACACACACACACACACAATCTCTCCTATGGAAATATGAGGCTAAGGAGAAATAAGGTCCACTTCCCAGCATTAAATAAAGATTTATAGATAAAACAAAATATATAAATTCAAAGAATTCAGAAGGAACGATCCCTGGAAGCAAGGAGTTTCTAACATTCCTGTTTTATACATTACTTCATTACAGTCCTTTTTCATTACATGTGCAAAAAAACCTGTTCTCTGCCTCTACTTCCCCAATTTACTCTCCAGCTGCCTGCTGCCAAGATTCATAATCTAGCAGGATTGATCCACACCAAAGTGAGTTCCCAGAGCAACACAAAGTAAAACACTGAACCTCGCCTAACACTTTAGAGAATTTCAAGACATATGTGTTAAAAAACGCCTGTATGATTTGAGCATTGCACAATGGAATCGAGTATGGAAATAACACATGGTATCACCTAAATTGTACAATTTTAATGTATCAATAAAAATATAAATAAGTAAAAGTAAGTGGGCATGTGCATTCATTCAGGGACAATAAATCCCTACCATTGGCCATTTTTTTTTTGTGAGGATATTAAAGTCTATCACAACAGCAGAAGGACAGGGGAAAATGGCAGACAGAAGTTTAAAAAGCAACACCAGATTTTCAACCACAAGCATATCAAAGGAGTTTGTCCCTAAGAACTATGAGAGTGTGAATTTAAAAGAATATTTTAAAGGTAATTTGGGTTAAGTGAGTATAATAAACACATAGTAGAGGATTCACCAATGACAGCAGGAAGATAACAATAGCAATAAAGCAATGGAAGGAAGCAAGTAGTAGGGCAGGGGATACTAACATGGGTAGAGCACTAAGATTAAAAGGTAAAACTGAAGAGTGGTCAAGGAGAATTAGAACCTGACCTGGCTTTTAGTTCATTTATTTAATTTTCATTGTAGTAAAATACATATAACTTAAGATGTATCCTTTTATCCATTTTACTATGTCCAAACAAGTGCCATTTAGTACATTCCTAATGCTGTATGAATATTACAACTATCTACTCCTGAAACAGTTTCATCACCCAGAAGAAAACCCCCAATAATGCATACTCCATTCCTTCCAGCCCTGAGCACTTGATAACCACAAATCTGTTTTCTCCTTCTGCGTACTTACTTATTCTGAGTATTTGGACTATTGGGTGTTGAATTGTATCCCCCCCAAAAGATACGTTAAAAATCTACTGTGATTTGGATGGGGTTTGTCACTCAAGGGTTCATGTAAGAAGCTAGGTTCTCAGGATAGGAGTGTTGGGAGATTATATAGAACCTTGAAAAAGTGAGGCTTAATAAAAAGTCTTTAGGTCATTGAGAAAGTTGCCCTTCAAAGGAATCAAGACAGTTTGCGTGGGACCCCTGCACTTTCACAAGAACAGGGTGTTATAAAAATGAGTCAAACCCTTAAATGCCCTCTGGTTTCCTGTTTGTGACATGATCCCTCATTTCCACTAGTACTGCCATAATATGCCATAGGCTAATTGGCACTCACAGAGACCAAATCTATAAGGCTGCCTGATCTTGGACTTTTAGCATCCAAAACTTGGAAAGAAATAAACCTCTTTATTTATATAAGTTAGTGTGCCTCAGGTATTTCATTATAGTGGCACACATCCACACACATCCAGTATTTCATTATTGTAGCACACATATGTTTGAGTAAGGAACTATTCTTAGTTTCCTTAGTTGTACTTACTATACATTGAACTCCATCTTAGCTCTCATCATACTGTATTACAATTGTTTATTTCTTCCTATTTTTCCTCTTTAGCCTCTGAGGGTAAGACCTGCATATTATTCATAGTTTAATGTTTTATTGGTGTGATATAATTAAGGTGAAATCCATTGTGACTTATTCATATATGCACAAAATAAATTTGAACAACTTCTTTCCCCAGTACTTCCTCTTTCTCTATCTTTTTTCCCTTTCCCTCATCCCATTTCTCTAATCTACTGGTCTCATTTATATTTTTTCAAAGTTATTACATTATAACAAAAAGTGGGATTCATTCTGAAATATTCATGCATGCACATCGCATAGTTTGGTTGATTTCATTCTCATCCCAAGTATCTCACCTTTTCTACCCTCAGCCCTCCCCATTCGTCCCCTTTCTCTACTCCACTAGTCTTCTTTATATTTTTGTGAAATTCCTTTTTTTCTCTCATTTCTGCATATGAGTGAAAATATTCCATCTTTTTTTTCTTGAATCTGGTTTATTTCACTTAGCATCATGTTCTCTAGTTCTGTCCATTTACTAGTAAATGTTTGTGTATTCCTTTGTATGTTTGGGATACATTGAGTTATTAATTAGTATTTACTGATTAAGAGGGCAAATAAATTGGAAGAATAACATTCTACCATTTTCCTTACAATACCCTTACTTTGCAGCAACACCAAACCTTAGGCCTGGTTAACTTCTAAATTCAAGGGGCTGAGCCATGGTCACAGGACAGAATATTTATTAATTAGATTCAATTTTGAGTTTTGGTTTGTATATTAGTATCTCTGCTTTGGTTTGTTTATTTTTATACTAAGATCAATTGTACTTAGTCACAAAATACAAATTTGCTTTTGGAAATTCTTATTTTTTTCCCCAAATCACTACATTTTAAAGAGATGTTGAATGAGTCATCAAGAAATCATGTAACTTGTTTTGGAAAGCCAATGATTGTCTAGGCATTCAATAACAAATTTAGAAAAACGTAAAAATAAAGGGTTGCTAAGTCCAGGAGGCTATGATGAGCTCAGTGAGATGCATTCAACATCCATTGAGCATCTACTACATGCAAAGCACTGAGATGGACCTGTGAAAAAGGACAAATATGGCATAACCTTAGAGTCAGAATTCTTAACAAAACACACATCTGCAAAACCAAGCATAACTCAAGATATATTAAGCAGAATGTAATATATTTTTGGCTAGCACAGAGATATGAACAATGTCTCCTATAGCCCTAGAAGGAGTATGCTTTTTAGTGAAGAAAAAAATTCAGAAAACAAAGCTTCAAGGTTTAACAGCTTATTGATCTGAACTTCTTTCAAATATAAGTGACAAAAAAGTAAGATTTCTTAAAAACTCCCTGTGCTCCTGGTTCTATGCTAAGAATCCTATACACTTTAACTCATTCATTTAAAGTTGGTATTCATGCTTGGAGATTAGACTATAATCATAATTTTACAGATGGAAAAGCAGAGGTTCAGATAAGCTAGGTAAATATGTTTAAGATTGCATAGTTTTATGAGCCAAAAAATTTTAAATCTAAATAAAATTAAAAATGGACTTCAGCTGGGTATGGTGGTGCACACCTGTAATCCCAGCAACTCAGGAGGCTGAGACAGGAGGACCACCAGTTTAAAGACTGACTCAGCAATGGTGAGACACTAAGCAACTCAGTGAGACCCTGTCTCTAAATCCAATACAAAATAGGGCTGGGGATGTGGCACATGGGTTGAGTGCCCCTGAGTTCAATTCCTGGTACAAAATAAATAAATAAACTTCAAATTCTAGAATCATTCCTGTGTTATTCCATAATGTTTTTGGATTAACCTCATTAATAAAGTTACCACACATCCTATTTCTGTAGAACATTTAACACTTGCCACTTGGGAGACAAAGTAATGATTGCCAGGCCTCATAACCTCCAGTGAGTGACAACAAAGCCTACTGACATCTCCCAACCATGGCGGCTTGCCAGGTATCATTTAACAAGTCCTTCATTGGTTTAAGTATATGCTCTTCTCATACAGGCTATCTTGACCTTGCCTCACCCCTCATCCTGAAGTAGTAAATCAGTTTTGACAAAAATCCAACAAACTATATATGTGTGCATATGTGTGTGTTTATGGTTTTTCTCCTTTGATTAACAATGCAATAATTTAACATCAACTTCACATTTTGAAAAATAACAGTGATTTTAACTTAGGCTTCAAGGCCAGTTTCATATTCAGAATCTGACCTGGTGTCAGAAGAGCAAAATATAGCCTTCAAAACCTATTTTCTACAGCCAAACTCAGTAGGAGACTTTTATCTGGGGAAAAGAAGAAATAGCTAGGAATATGTGTTATAAATACTGACTTCCAAGTAGAAGGTGTTTTAACACTCTCTTCCAGCTCCCTTAAAAGAAATGATGGACAGGATTCTTCTTTTTCAGTGAATAAGTGTTCTAAAACATAAACATAAAAATATATATTTAAGTACAGAAGAAGATTGGAAGTTGCAGCAATCCTATAACAACTACAAAGACTTTTAGTAATTCACAGTTCAACATTATGAATTATTGAAACCTTGTCTCTGGGGAAATAAAGAAAAAATCTATATCCTTTGAAGAAGTCTTTTAACACTCACCAATAGATGCAATATAACCTCTCACAAAACAATGTGGCCTGTGGAATATTGCCAAATCTCTTGTCTGTGATCAATTCAGATGTCACTAATCAACCTCGGCACACTTTCTGGGGATGCCCGTCACCAGAGCAAGCAAGGGAAGAAGAGAGACAGAATATTTGAATTTAGTATGCAAGCATCTTATCACGATCTCTGCATGTTCTTTTCTTCTAAAGGGAAGGGACATTGAACTTTACTATTTTTAATGTAGGATTTTTCTTAAATATTCTTCATTTTCCAAAGTGGTTTACCAGGATAGCTTTACAGTGTAGATTCTACTCTATTCAAAAAATATATTCTACTCATAACTAATATTTAAAGGATATTATTATATATAAAATATTATCTGTGTATATGAGAGCTAATGTAAGTCACTATAAAGACTTTGAAATGCAGTGAGAATAAAATACATCTATGAGTAATAAACAAGACATTCAATGAAACAAAATCTTTCCCATTATCAATTCGGAAGTACACATGAAAGACATAGTTAATATTCTGGGGGTGATTTTTCACATGTTAAGAGAACTTTCACTAGTAAGCTAAACTTCTAAACTTTTCCCACTTCTTAGAAACAGTGCAACATAGAAGAGAATAATATTCATTTTTTTTCCTTATAGGCTTCCTTCCATTGATGGAATTAATCTGTAAAATATTTTCTTAAGCAGAATTCTTATATTTTAAAGCAATTTAATGATGAATAGCGAACACTGAACATTTCAGCAGTGGGAAAAAATAGATGTATAATTAATTAATAGACCAAGGAAAGTGAAGAAACTTCAACATGTGTTTCCTCCAATACCCCATATTAGCTATTAAGTTCACAGTGCTTAGTATATATCATTCCTTTCCAAAAATATATCTCCTTTTGCAATGGTTTTGGGAATAGAGGTTTGTGTCATCATTACATATTTTAAAAATTTTTTTAGTGGTGGTCTTTTTTTTAAAGTATGCTAGAAATGAAAACTCATATGCTAATATTTAAGTAAATCATTAAAATTTCTCAAAATATTACTGGAAGATGTTGAAAAAATTTGATTGCCAAATAAACTAACTAACGGTAAAATGCTGAATATGAAATTAAAATGCACAATTGAGCTATTCTCCATATAGAAACAGAAATTTAAAGATATAGTCAAATGGTGCTATTAATAGTGTTTTACATTAGATTACCCTGTGACCCAAAGTAGCCTGTGTTTATTTTTGTCACAGATCATATTATAACATATTCTTAACGGGCTATTTTTGAACTCAGGCACTGAACTATTTAGTTTTTACCTCTGTTAAATGATAGTTCCTATACACAATTTGATAAGTATATACCCACAAAACAAACACCACAATCAACATAATGATATATCTCCTCACTCCCAAAGTTTCCTAACCCTTTTGCCACTGCTGATTTTGTTTTCGTTTGGGTTTTAGTTTGTTTTTGCAATATCCAGGGTTGCTTTACCGCTAAGCTACATTCCCAACCCAGTCTCATCAAGTTGCCAAGCCTGTCTTGAATTTGCAATTTTTCCGCCTCAGTCTCCTGAGACCTGGGATTACAAGTATGTGCCACTACACCCGCTCCTCATGCCCCTTTCTAGTTCCTCCCTCTCCTTTCTGTCCATTGCCTATCCAAAAGAAGACAGCGATCTAATTTGCCTTTAATTTGTATGTCCTAAAATTGTTTCTAAATGGAACCATATTCCATATATTCTACTTTGCCTGACTTAATTTATTCAACAATTATTTTGAGATCTATTCATATGGCTGTTTCAATAACCCAGTTCTTTTTTATGATAGAGCAATGTTCCTTTCAATGGTTTAAAAGGATCAATGTGTTTAATTGTTCAAAGATATTTGTGTTGTTTCCAACTAAATCTTACAGATATTTGTGTTGTTTCCAACTAAATCTGCAATAAGCATACATGTCCGAGGTTGATGACAATGTGGAAAGGTGCTCTTATTTCTTTTAAGTAAATACCTAGATGTGAAATTGTCAGATGTGTATGTTGGGTACATACTTGAATTTTTAAAATATTTACGAATATTTTTCCAAGATGAAGGTACCACTTTATATTTCCACCATCAGTGAAAGAAAATCCCAGTTTTCCACATATTTACCATTACAACATTGTAATTTTTTTTTGCCTGTTTTGTTATTCTGGTGGTGATGTGGGAACATCTCCTTGCCATTTTATTTGCACATCTCTAAACATTAATGGCATGGAATGAATTTCCATTTGCATCTCATTCTCATACCTTCTTAGGTACAGCGTCGATTTTTTAAAATCAACACTGTTGTCTTCTTAATGAATTGTTAAAGTTCTTTTTACATTCTAGGTGAGTACAGAGTCAAATATATGTTTTGCAAAACTTTTATGCAATCGGGTTTTTGTTTAGATTTTTTGTTTTTAGTACTGGGGATTGAATCCAGAAGTGCTTTACCACTGAGTTACATGCCCAGGCAATTTTCTTTTTTATTTTGAGATGGAGTCTTGGTAAGTTGCTGAACCTGGCCTCAATCCTATGGTTCTCTTGCCTCAGTGTCCAGAGTCTCTGAGATTACAATCAAGTGCCAACATGTCCAGCCAATCAGATTATTTTAAAAGTAAAAACTTTAATTTTGATAAAGTCTATTGTGAGTTTTTTTTTGAAAACTTTTTGTAAAAATCAAATAATAACTATTTCTTTCTATGATTTCTTGTAAAAGTTTTATCATTTTAGCTTTTACATTTCAGTCTCATCCATCTTTGGTTTATCTGTTCATGTGGTTTGAGATAAAGACCATGTTTATTTGAGGGAGATGGGTAGATTGTGCTTTTCTTATTAAATTTCTTTGGGACCTATGCTGAACATCAATTTAATGTGTCTGTGTGGGTCTGTTACTGGACTATGTTTTGTTTTCTTGATCAATCATCTTTGTGCCAACACCAGACTTTTTTGATTACTGTATAGAAACATCTTATAGATTATATGAAATTTTCTATACTGACAAATATGTTGTCTAAATTAAAGACAGGGTTATTTTTTCCAGTTTTTTTTCTTCCTATTACTATGAGGAAATTTTGGGAAATTTTTATGCTTGCATTTTATCTTCATTATTGGTTTATTCAATATATCCCTTTGTTTTGTTATTTCAATTATTAATTAGAAGTTCAAAGTGAAAAACTTCAACTTGATATAGTCCACCTTTAAATAATACTACATAATTTCACATCTATAAAAGTATAAAAGTATAAAAGCCAAAAAATATAATTAGCTTTTTTATGTCCCTGAACTGTGCCTCTGCAAATTTAACCAATGACCAATCAAAAGCATTTGAAAGAAAATTGTGTCTGCATTGAACATGTGAAGATCCTTTGCCTTGACAGTGTAGCAGAACAATTATTTACATGGTTTTTACATTGTGATAGGTATTATAAGTAATCTAGTGAGGATATATGTAGATTATATGCAAATACTATATGCCATGTTATATAAGGGACTTGAGCATCCACAGATTTCCTTACCTGTTTTAGTCGGCTTTTATACAATTGTGACACAAAGAACTGACAAATATAATTTTAGAGGAGGAAAAGTTTATTTGGCTCTCATGGTTTCAGCATTCTCAGTCCATTGACAGCCAGCTCCATTGCTCTGGGCCCAAGGTGAAGGTAGATCATGATGGCAAAAAGGTATGGCAGAGGAAAGCAGCTTAGACGTAGCACCACACAAGGAGAACCAGGAACCAAATATACACCCCGAATGCATGACCCCAGGGACATATTTACTCGAGCCACACCTTACCTGCTGATAGTTACCACTCAGTTAATCCCTAGTTACCACTCAGTTAATCCCTATCAGTGGATTAATGCATTCATAAGGTTTAGGCTCTCATAATCCAATCATTTCACTTCTAAATTTCTTGCATTATCTCACACATGAACTTTTGAAGGACACCTCATACCTAAACCATAACAATATCCAGGAGCATATCTCCCATGAAGACTGAGGTATTCCCATAGATTCTGTCCAGACATTTTTGTTCATATATTTTATTTCTAGTCATCCTTTAAATCCCAAAGTACACTGATTTTACTTTAAATTTTCTTTTAAAAGATTAAAATTAGAAAGAGAATATTTTCTAACATTTTTACCATTTCTTTTATTTTTATTGGTTGTTCACAACATTACAAAGCTCTTGACATATCATATTTCATACATTAGATTGAAGTGGGTTATGAACCCCCAATTTTACCCCAAATGCAGATTGCAGAATCACGTCGGTTACACATCCACAATTTTAAATAATGCCCTATTCGTAATTGTTGTATTCTGCTACCTTTCCTATCCCCTACTATCCCCCCTCCCCTCCCCTCCCATCTTCCCTCTCTACCCCATCTACTGTAATTTATTTCTCTCCTTATTTATTTTCCCATTCCCCTCACAACCTCTTATATGTAATTTTGTATAGCAATGAGTGTCTCCCTTCATTTCCATGCAATTTCCCTTTTCTCTCCCTTTCCCTCCCATCTCATGTCTCTGTTTAATGTTAATCTTTTCTTCCTGCTCTTCCTCCCTGCTCTGTTCATAGTTGCTCTCATTATATCAAAGAAGACATTTGGTATTTGTTTTTTAGGGATTGGCTAGCTTCACTAAGCATAATCTGCTATAGCGCCATCCATTTCCCTGCAAATTCTATGATTTTGTCATTTTTTATTGCTGCATAGTACCCCATTGTGTATAGATGCCACATTTTTTTATCCATTCATCTATTGAAGGGCATCTGGGTTGGTTCCACAGTCTAGCTATTGTGAATTGTGCTGCTATGAACATCGATGTGGCAGTATCCCTGCAGCATGCTCTTTTAAGGTCTTCAGGGAATAGTCCGAGAAGGGCAATAGCAGGGTCAAATGGTGGTTCCATTCCCAGCTTTCCCAGGAATCTCCAAAGTGCTTTCCAAATTGGCCGCACCAATTTGCAGTCCCACCAGCAATGTACAAGTGTACCCTTTTCTCCACATCCTCGCCAGCACTTGTTGTTGTTTGACTTCATAATGGCTGCCAATCTTACTGGAGTGAGATGGGATCTTAGGGTGGTTTTGATTTGCATTTCTCTGACTGCTAGAGATGGAGAGCATTTTTTCATGTACTTGTTGATTGATTGTATATCCTCCTCTGAGAAGTATCTGTTCAGGTCCTTGGCCCATTTGTTGATTAGGTTATTTGTTATCTTATTGTCTAATTTTTTGAGTTCTTTGTATACTCTGGATATTAGGGCTCTATCTGAAGTGTGAGGAGTAAAAATTTGTTCCCATGATGTAGGCTCCCTATTTACCTCTCTTATTGTTTCTCTTGCTGAGAAAAAACTTTTTAGTTTAAGTAAGTCCCATTTGTTGATTGTTGTTTTTAACTCTTGTGCTATGCGTGTCCTATTAAGGAATTTGGAGCCTGACCCCACAATATGTAGATCGGAGCCAACTTTTTCTTCTATCAGACACAGAGTCTCTGATTTAATATCAAGCTCCTTGATCCATTTTGAGTTAACTTTTGTGCATGGTGAGAGAAAGGGATTCAGTTTCATTTTGTTGCATATGGATTTCCAGTTTTCCCAACACCATTTGTTGAAGATGCTATCCTTTCTACATTGCATGCTTTTAGCCCCTTTATCAAATAGAAGATAGTTGTAACTTTGTGGATTAGTCTCTGTGTCCTCTATTCTATACCATTGGTCCACCCGCCTGTTTTGGTACCAGTACCATGCTGTTTTTGTCACTATTGCTCTGTAATATAGTTTGAAATCTGGTATCGCTATACCACCTGATTCACACTTCCTGTTTAGAATTGCTTTTGCTATTCTGGGTCTTTTGTTTTTCCATATGAATTTCATGATTGCTTTATCTATTTCTACAAGAAATGCCATTGGGATTTTGATTGGCATTGCATTAAACCTATAGAGAACTTTTGGTAATATCGCCATTTTGATGATGTTAGTTCTGCCTATCCATGAACAGGGTATATTTTTCCATCTTCTAAGATCTTCTTCTACTTCTCTCTTTAGGGTTCTGTAGTTTTCATTGTATAAATCTTTCACCTCTTTTGTTAGGTTGATTCCCAAGTATTTTATTTTTTTGAGGATATTGTGAATGGAGTGGTTTTCCTCATTTCCGTTTCAGAAGTTTTGTCGCTGATATACAGAAATGCCTTTGATTTATGCGTGTTGATTTTATATCCTGCCACTTTGCTGAATTCATTTATTAGTTCTAGTCGTTTCTTTGTAGACCCTTTTGGGTCTTCTAGGTATAGAATCATGTCTTCTGCAAATAGTGATAATTTAAGTTCTTCTTTTCCTATTTTTATGCCTTTAATTTCTTTCGTCTGTCTAATTGCTCTGGCCAGTGTTTCGAGAACTATATTGAATAGAAGTGGGGATAGAGGGCATCCCTGTCTTGTTCCGGATTTTAGAGGGAATGCCTTCCAACTTTTGTCCATTCAGAATGATGCTAGCCTGAGGCTTAGCATAGATAGCTTTTACAATGTCAAGGTAAGTTCCTGTTATCCCAAATTTTTCTAATGTTTTGAACATAAAGGGATGCTGTACTTTGTCGAATGCTTTCTCTGCATCTATCGAGATGATCATATGGTTCTTATCTTTAAGTCTATTGATTTGGTGAATAACATTTATTGATTTCCGTATATTGAACCATCCTTGCATCCCAGGGATGAATCCTACTTGATCATGGTGCACAATTTTTTTGATGTGTTTTTGTACTCGATTCGCCAGAATTTTATTGAGGATTTTTGCATCTAGGTTCATTAGAGATATTGGTCTGTAGTTTTCTTTCTTTGAGGTGTCTTTGTCTGGTTTCGGAATCAGGGTGATATTGGCCTCATAGAATGAATTTGGAAGAGCTCCCTCTTTTTCTATTTCCTGAAATAACTTGAAAAGTATTGGTATTAATTCTTCTTTAAAGGTATTGTAAAACTCCGCTGTATACCCATCCGGTCCTGGGCTTTTCTTGGTTGGTAGTCTTTTGATGGCTTCTTCAATTTCATCCATTGATATTGGTCTGTTCAAATTGTGTGTGTCCTCCTGACTCAGTCTGGGCAAATCATATGACTTAATAAATTTATCGATGTCTTCACTATCTTCTATTTTATTGGAATATAGGTTTTCAAAATAATTTCTAATTTTCTTCTGTATTTCTGTAGCATCTGTTGTGATATTGCCTTCTTCATCCCATATGTTAGTAATTTGAGTTCTCTCTCTTCCTGTCTTCATTAGCATGGCTAAAGGTCTGTCGATCTTATTTATTTTTTTGAAGAACCAACTTTTAGTTTTGTTAATTTTTTCAATAGTTTCTTTTGTTTCAATTTCATTAATTTCTGCTCTGATTTTAATTATTTCTTGCCTTCTGCTACACTTGCTGTTGTTTTGCTCTTCCTTTTCTAGGGCTTTGAGATGATGTGTGAGCTCATTTATTTGTTGGTTTTTTCTTTTTTTGAGGAATGACCACCAGGCGATGAATTTTCCTCTTAAAACTGCTTTCATTGTGTCCCATAGATTCCGATATGTTGTGTCTGTATTTTCATTTATCTCTAAGAATTTTTTGATTTCCTCCTTTATGTCTTCTGTAACCCATTGATCATTCAGTAACATATTGTTCATTTTCCATGTGATGTAGGATTTTTCCTTCCTTCTTTTATCATTGATTTCCAGTTTCATTCCATTATGATCAGATAAAATGCATGGTATTATCTCCACCCCTTTATATTTACTGAGGGTTGCCCTATGGCATAATATATGGTCTATTTTTGAGAAGGATCCATGTGCTGCTGAGAAAAAAGTATATCCATTTGATGATGGTTGATATATTCCATATATGTCAGTTAAGTCTAGGTTATTGATTGTGATATTGAGTTCTATAGTTTCTTTATTCAACTTTTGTTTGGAGGATCTGTCCAATGGTGAGAGAGGTGTGTTGAAGTCACCCATAATTATTGTGTTGTGGTCTATTTGATTCTTGAACTTGAGGAGAATTTGTTTTATGAATGTCACAGCACCATTATTTGGTGCATAAATATTGATAATTGTTATGTCTTGTTGGTGAATGGTTCCTTTTAACAGTATATAATGTCCTTCTTTCTCCCTTTTGATTAACTTAGTCTTGAAGTCGATTTTATTCGATATGAGGATGGCCACCCCTGCTTGCTCACGAGGACTGTGTGCGTGTTATGTTTTTTCCCATCCTTTCACCTTCAGCCTGTGTATGTCTTTTCCAATCAGATGTGTCTCCTGGAGGCAGCATATTGTTGGATTTGTTTTTTTAATCCATGATACCAGCCTATGTCGCTTTATTGGAGAGTTTAAGCCATTAACATTCAGAGTTACTATTGATATATGGTTTGTACTTCCATCCATGTTTGATTATTTATCCTTTTTTTAAAAACTTTAGTTTGTTTCTCCATGATTATCTTTCCCCTCGCCCTCTGTCTTTACCGAGGTACTTCCCACTGATGGTTTTGGTTATTGTTTTTCATTTCTTCTTCGTGTAGTGTTTTGCTCAAAATGCTTTGCAATGCTGGTTTTCTGGCTGCAAATTCTTTTAACTTTTGTTTATCATGAAAGATTTTTATTTCGTTGTCATACCTGAAGCTTAATTTTGCTGGATACAGAATTCTTGGTTGGCATCCATTGTCTTTCAGTGTTTGAAATACATTGTTCCATGACCTTCTTGCTTTCAGTGTCTGTGATGAAAAATCCCTTGTTAACCTTATTGGTTTAGACCTGAATGTAATCTGTCTCCTTTCTTTTGTAGCTTTTAATATTTTCTCTTTGTTCTGTATATTGGATGTCTTCATAACAATGTGTCTTGGCGTTGGTCTACTGTGATTTTGTGTGCTCGGTGTCCTGTATGCATCTTCAATTTGTATATCTGTTTCCTTTTTTATTTCTGGAAAGTTTTCTCTTATTATTTCATTTAGCAGGTTATTCATCCCCTTGGTTTGAATCTCTGTACCTTCTTCTATCCCGATGACTCGTAAGTTTGGTTTTTTTATGTTATCCCATAACTCTTGGATGTTTTTCTCGTGATTTCTTACCAGCCTTTCTGAGTTGGCTAGACTCTTTTCAAGATGATATATTTTGTCTTCATTATCTGACGTTCTGGCTTCTACTTGCTCCACTCTGTTAGTGATACTCTCAATTGAGTTTTTAATTTGGTTTATCGTTTCCTTCATTTCTAGAATTATTGTTTGATTATTTTTTATAATCTCTATCTCCTGATAAAGATGCTTAACTTCTTCTTTTATCTGTTTATGTAATTCATTCTCAATGTGTTCTTTTGCTGCTTGAATTTGCTGTCTTCTATCCTCTTTAAGGTTCCATTCCATCTGTCTAAGGTGTTCCTTGAGTTCTTTATATGACCATTTTTCTGATGACTCTAGGTCATCCTGAATATTTAGGCTGTCTTTCATTGTTTGTACTCCTTTTCTTCCTTGCCTTTTGAAGCTGCTCATGTTACTTCTTGTTCTGTTTGACTACTGAGTTACTGTTTACTCCTATAAATTTATTTTATGCTTGGGAGGAAAGGTATTAGAAGGGAAGGGAAGAAGTCACTAATGAGAATGAGAGTAAGCAGGTAGAATTCAAGGAAGGGGGGATAAGATAATTGAAAAGAAATGAAAAGACAAAAGAATAAAAAAAATAGGAAATAAAAAAAGAAAATTTTTTTTAAAAATAATAATAAAAATTAAAATTAAAATTAGAAGAAAAAAAAATTGTAAAAAAAAATTAAAAAAACAACAAGAAAGAAAAATGAAAATGAAAGAAAAACCCAAATCAAAAAAAAAGAGAAAAGAAAAAAAAAAACTAATAATGCAGTCTTAGAGTTTGATTAACTTCTCTTCCAGTAGGTGGCACTGTGCCCACCAGGCCAAGTTTCTCCTGTCAATATGTGGGAACCAATCACTGTGCAGCAGCTCCTCCCAGACTGGGCTAGTCTCCAATCCTGAGTGCCTAGGGCCTCCTCTTGTGTCTAGTCTCTTCCCACTTTTCCTCTAGCCAGGCCCCTCTCACGGGTGCCGCTCACCACAATACTGACTACACGCCAGGTCTGCTGCTCCCGGGGGCCCTGTTTTCATGAACGACTGGGCACACTCTTCCAGTTTGCCATTCCCTCAGACCCTAAGTTTGTAGAGCTTGGGGCTGAGAATCCTCAGTGAATTTTACTTGCCCTCCGGTAGCCACACCCCCGGTAGCTGGTGCAAGAGACCTCAGCTGTCAGCCCTGGTGGGAGCGGTAATTCCGCGCCGGGGGTCCCGCGCCACCTCTGATTCCCTCGGGCTGGCTATCGTGCTCACGGGAGAGCTTGGAGGGGCCCTTACGGGAGAGCTGGGATGGGCCCTTAAGGTTTCCCCGATGTGTGGAGAGGGAAGGCTAGGGAATTACACACCTGTAGCCGCAGGTTTCAATGAAGTTATCTCCTCCGCCGCAGTCTGATGATGTCAGTTCTCTGCCATGGTGGTGTCTCTTGCAAATGGCGACAGTTTGTTTCCCTTTGCCGGGCAACCAATGCAATGGGTGGGTCCTTACTGTCTCTCCCAAGCCCCGTTTCAAACCTGTGGCCACTACCTATGAAGGCTCGGTAGGCATTTACCTTCGTAGGATCAGAAGGGCTGACCAGTTGTTTCAGCCGGATGGATTAGTGCTGAGTCACAGCTGTTTGTCTGCGGGAAGCAGGCGAACGGGAGCTTGAATCAGCCGATCAGGGCTCAGTGTGTGTTCTGAGAGGCCCAGACTGTTCACCCCAGATCCATGTCAGCTCAGCATTGCCTAGTGATCCTGAGCAAACAGATTTAGTTTGTTTACGACTCCCTATGCCTGCACAGCTGAAGAGGTCAGGGACTTGATCTCTCTGCGCCCGCCACCATGTTGGAATCTCAAAGACAAGTATTTCTGATGCTCAGTTTCTGAGTCACTTTGCTTCATTTCAGTTGCTTTTAATGAGCTGAACTTGTCTCAAAAGGCTCTGAGTTCAAAATTGGTCGTTCATTCCATATCATTTTCTTTGCCCCCTTTTCTCTGGATCCCTTTTTGTATGGTTCCTATGTCCAGGTGTGCTGACTGGCTCCTTCCTTTCCCTGGCCAGACCTGGCCTCCATCGCAGCTGCCCGACTCCAAAATGGAGGCCGCGCACAGCGCGCACCCGAGCGGCCGGACCTCCCATTTTTACCATTTCTGATGCTATTTAGTCCTCTATGTAGATCTAAACCTTTAGTATAATTTTTCATTATGCCTGAAAATTTTCTTCACTTTTTCTTTTCTTCTTTCGTATTTCTTTTCTTTTCTTTCAAGACTATGTTCCCCAGACTGGTCTGAAACTCCTGGGCTCCAGCAATCCTCTTCCCTAGGCCTTCTGGGTAGCTGGGTGATACGACAGGGTAGCCAGCACCCTGGCAGAGCAGGTTCCTGCTAGGAGGAGTGAGTTGCCTAGGAAAATAAAAAGTCTGAAATAATCAGTAAGAAATAAAGTCAGATTAGATTAAAGAAGTGGGGAGCCTGATGGGTCTCCCTGCCCTGATAGGAACTGGATGACTATAAAAGGCCCCAATTCTTTATGTAAGGGGAAGTTCATCAAAGGTAAGGGTAAGGTTTCAACGTGGGAAGAGTCTTGTTTTGATGCTTGGCAGGTTATGCCTATCTCCAGGAAGCAGTGAGCTAAGACAGATGCCAGCATGATCTGGTCTTTCTCAAACTAGGGACTTTCACTCAGGAGTTCCCAGAAAAGCAGCTTCACTGCCTTATGTTGGCTCAAACAAACACATAATTCATATAAAGCTTTCAACAGGACAACACCTACACACTACCCTGTCTGGACTCTTATTGCCATGATCAGTCTTTTCATATCATTGACTGAAAGCCTTTCTTTGGCTTCCATTTTAGAGAGATGTTTTGCTGATTTGTGAATATAGAATTCCATTTTGACAGGTTGTTTGTTGTTTGTGATGGTACTTTATATTGTTTACTATCCCCTGCCCTCTTTTCCCTTCCAACAGAGCATTGGCTGTTGTTCTTGTCTTTGTTAATATGCATGCAGTATGTATGTTTTTCTGCTGTTTTTGTTTTTATTTAGCACTGACTTTAATGTGTTTAATTCATGAATTCATGTTGCTCTTGTTGTTTTGTTTGGGTTTGAAAAGTCTGATATTTTGCTTTACAGTCTTCATCAAATTTGAATTTTTTTCAGCCATATCTGTCCCTACATAAATCTGTGACTTCAAGCAAGATTTTGTTTTTCTCTGCCTCTCATGTGCCATAGTTAATAATGTCATTTCTAGAACAGACTACTGAAGTTTGAATTTAACTCTATCATTCACTAGTTCTGTAACCATGAGAGAGACACTTTATGCCACAGTTTCTTCAATTTGTAAAAATGCAGCACTTCTGAGGACTTTGAAAGTCATTATGTTTAAGGGACTCAGAACTATGCATGGATCTTAGTAAATACTTTTATTATCAGTTATTATCATCATGTGTAAAATGAGAACATCATCAATTTCACAGACAAATTTAAAATTTTTTCCTAGGCTAGGGTGTAATCAGTGGTAGAGCACTTGCCTAACATATGAGAACTGGGGTTCAATTCCCAGAACCCTGCTCACAAAAAATTTTTACTAATTATTTTTAAATGACAAATCGATATTTTATACATTTATGGGCTGCAATGTAATGTTATAATACATATACAATGTGTCATAATTGACACACACATCAACAAATTAACCTATACTTCACCTCATTGGCTTAGTTTTTTTTTTGTATTGAGAGATTTCACATTTACTGTCTAAGTCATTTTGAGATATATAATACATTATCACTGACTACAGACACCTGTCTGTGCAAAAACATCTAAAAATTTATTTACCCTTCTGACTATAACTTGGTGACTTTTGACCAACAGCTTCCTTCACCAGCCCACACGTGGAAATCACCAGCCTCTGGCAAACACAATGGCACTCTACTTCCATGACTTCAATATTTTTATGTTTTATCATACATGTGATCATTCAGTATTTATCTTCTTGTATATTTCACTTAGCACAATGTCTTACAGGTTTATGCATATTTTCACAAATAAGATTTTCTTATTTTTTATGGATGGGTTATATATATGTGTATGACATTTTCTTTATTAATACATCTGTTGATGGACAGGTAGATTGTTTCCATTTTCAGATATTGTATATAATGCTGTAATGAACATGGGAGTTCCTATAATCTTTCAACATATAGATTTCAATTCCTCTGGGTATAGACCCAGAAGTGAGATTGCTGGATCATATAGTTGTCCTCTTTTTAATTGTTTGAGCAAACTCCATACTGTTTTCCATAATGACTAAACTAATTTTTGTTTTTATTCTTTTTTTGGTACTAAGAATTAACTCATTGGTGTTTTAACATTAAATTACATCCCCAGCCCTTTTTATTTTTAATGATATGTCTGTCAAAGTTGCATAGGCTGGCCTCCTACTTGCTATCCAACTGCCTCAGCCTCCTGAGCCATTGAGATTATAGGAGTGAGCCATTTTGGCTGGTTAATGGCTCAACTGCTTTACAATTCTATGAACAAGTTTACAAGGTTTCCCTTTTCTTGGTATTCTCATCAACACTTGGTCTGTCATCTTTTTCATGAAAGTCATTTGAATAGATGTGAAATAATATCTCATTGTGATTTTTATTTGCCTTCCCTAATGGCTAGTGATTTTAAAAAATTTATTCTTTTTAGTTATATACAACATTTTGAATCTATTTGCTACCATATGTCTTCTTTTGAAAAATGTCCATTTGGGTACTTTCCTCATTTTTTAATTGAGTTTTTTATTTTCATTGCTTTTGACATGTCTTTTTTTTTTTTTAACCAGGAGAAAAAAATGACTTTACTTCATACTTTTTAAAGTATGTAGCCATTGATTTACTAAGAAAAAACAACTCAAAATATGCATGTACTGTATAATAATAGATGAAAATATTTTAGCCAACAGATGACCAGTATTTCAAGAAGACTCAGAAAAATCACTTGATAGTTTGTTCTTAGATACAATTAATTTTGTGATGGTGTCTTCATTTATCTTCTACTGGATCATTTAGTTTAGAATGACCAGTATGTATCAGACATCTCATATATTTAATGATTTATTTGATTTGACACATTTACATGCCAAGATTTACAGAAGAAAGAGGAGAGGATACAGCATATAAGGAGCAGGTGAATGGGCATTTTGTAATTTCTCAAGTCATGATCACCAACACCCAAGTTTACAGAAAATGTAGTGGCTGATACACAATTCTCCATTACTTACTGTGTTTTTAATTAGCATTTTCATAAGCCCAAATTACAAAGAGCAACAGGGTCCATTTTGTCCAAAAACCTCCATTTCTGGCTGCTGGTGTGCCTGCCAATTGCATGACTCTCCAGAATCCAATCTTTTGTTTATTAATAAAACTATTTAATGTTGTTCCCAAGACACTGAAACTTGAGCAAGTTACAACATACTTGAGTAAGTTGAAAGTATCTATTTACCACACTCAGAATTTACTCCATCAGAATTTCCCCTGTCTTTTCCTTGAAGAGCATCCTTCAAAACCTTTTAAGAATTTCAGGAGCATGTCTTGATCATGCTTAATAGTAGCCTGCCTCTGAGTTGCCTGTCCTCCAGGAATAGGAAGCCTTGGCAGCTGCTTCTGTGCTCTGTGACCCTGAGAAACCACATCACAGCATGCAGTTGTCTCAAGCTCTCTTCCTTAATTATGAGTATTAATTGTACTCACCCCACTCCATCGAGAATTCTACTTCTATATATAAATGACTAAATTCCTTTCTTTCTTGACTTAAATAACAGACAGATGTCTGTTCTTGGGCTCGGTACAACTCCAAATGAATATTTCCTTTTACTTCTGCCAGTGCCCTACAAATATATATGGTGAGTAAGAGGGTTAGCATGAAAAGTGAGCCCTGAATCTGCAAAATCTTTGCTCAAAAGTTTTTCCTTCCATTCCCCTAGTCAAGTGTAAATTGGATTCAGGAGTTACTTCTCAAACATTGTTTTTATTCTTAAGTATTTTTATTTCACTAGTATCCATATCCAAAGACCCAGCAACAGAAAATGAACAATGCTATAAAATGTTTTTCACAATAATTATATTTTACAAAACACAACATTCAATAATCTGTGAAATTTGTTATCAATTTTTCTTGGAAGACCAGATCCATCAATATGTGTTTATGAAATATTGTGTCCATGACAAGAAGTATTAGACAGCAAATTCCATGTTGAGAAGATATTCCAAGGCTCAGGGAGGACAACCTTGGAAGTAGATACTGTGTCTTGTACAGACACGACTGATGAATTTGAGAATGTTTCTTTCTTCAAATCATCTCTATTGCCATCTCCTAAAAACAGAAAACTCAGCATAAGAGAAACAGGAAGCAAATTGGGTGGAAGATGTCCTGGATGTGTCCTCCAGCCTTCACTTCTCCAACCAACCTAATATTGACAGAGCCTTCTAAGAAACCAGATGCAAATGATAGGTATCATTTGCAGAATCCTGGCCCATGTATAATTAAGCAGAGAACAGAAGCTAGAGTTGAAGCTGAGAAACAATAGATAGTGAGAAAGACCTCCATTATTTCAAGGATGATAGTGCTTACAGCAGAAGCTTCATGGACAAATATCTGAAATATTCAGAATGTATATTTACAATGATATTTCAACATTTTATTCAAACATCAGAAACCATAAAATAAAATTTAAAAATTTATCTAAAAAGTAGTAATCTACATAAATGAAACTAAAAAATCAATGTGCAAATGATTAACAGTGTGTAATTCAAATCATAATAATTAACTTTCCTAATACCTAAGTAGCTTCCAAAAAATGTCTGTCAAGAAAACATCAATATCCAAAATAAAAATGAATAAAATATGTAAAAAGATGATCCATACTTATCTATTTATTCTTTGGGTTACTAGTAAATTTTTATGAGTATATGCTAAAATAATAGGAAGTATTTTGGGCACTTAGGATCATCATTTCATTGCTGTGATATTATATCTGACAAGAACAACTTAGAGGAGGAAAAGTTTACTTTGGCTCAGACTATGGTAACCCAACTCCATTGCTTTAGGCCTGAGATGAGTCACGACATCATGGCAGAAGTTCATGGTACAGGACAGCTGCTGATCTCATAGAAGCCAGAAAGGTGATTGGGGGGGATGGCGGAGGGGAGGGGGGGCACAGATATATTCTCCAAAACCACAACCCTACCAACCTACTTCCTCTGGCCATGTCCCAGCTCTCTAAAGTTACCCCAGTATTCCATTCAAATATGATGACATCAGAGCCCTAATCATTGCCTAGAAGTCCCAGTTCTAAACTTTGCTGTATTAAGAATTATGCTTTGAAAACATAGGCTCTTGAGGGTACATTCCAGATCCAAACAACAATAATGAGTAAACAAAACAGACAAAAGAAAACTCCTTGCCTTATGGGAACTATCATTATAGTTGGAGGAAATGAGGAAATAGACAATATATAAAACATATAAATAAAATATAGAGTATGTTAGATAGTGATAAATTTTAAGGAGAAAAATAAGGAGTGTAGACATTGAGTTCGGGGGATAGAATTGCAATTTTAAATGGAATTCATAATTAAAAAACAACTGACTTGGGAGTTTGGGAATATAAAAGAAAATTATATCTGCCTGCTTGGGAATAAAAAGAGGAAGAAGAGAGAAAAAAAAGCCCTAGGGAACCAAATATAAAGCAAATTTACACTAAATAAAATGCAATTTTTTCACAGCATTATGAAATTGAATTGTGCTACTACTATGTTTAAATTTATGTTTTAATTTTCCTATGCAAATATAGGAATTTTAATATTTAATGTTCATTTTGAATACTGAGAGAAAAAAAGACATCTGATGTCAGTCATCAAAAATAATTTTAGTGATACTTCTAACCACTTTACTTTTTTTTTAAGACTTTAAAGTTTTCTTTCACTGTTTAGGACCTCTCAAACATAATTTATTTCTTTACTAATTAATATATTTTTATACTGGACTTTATAGCAGACTAAAACTAAATTCTTTAATATTTTAAGATACTATTGCCTGGCTAAAAGAAAACAAAAAATTGACATAAAATGTTTGTCAATGATCTATGATACCTTTTTGAAGAAAAGTATTTGTGTTGTAGTTTTTATTTATAGAAATTCAAATACTTGGATAAATAGATAACTATGCCTTAAAATTTTCATTAGCCTCATCAGACTTCCTTCTTTCTTTTGGAGAAAAATAAATTATAACATTGTAACACTTTGAACATAATAATAGGAAATCAGTATCTAACCTACAATGTACTAGCATGTGGTTTTTGGCAGAGTACTTACTTTATCTAAGAGGACTAAGTTTCTTCACTTACAAAATGGTAAGAGTATTAAATATTTTGTATGTTACTTTATTACATAAATGATGCATAAAAAGTGCTTTGTACAGTGTCTGGCACATAGTAATAACTACCTTATAAATATTACCTTTTTAATTTATCTTTATAGTTATTTTTTATTGGTGTCTCTATTATGAGCACTATGTTGGTAGTTTAGAGTAAAACATGTCATGGCATGCTCAAATACCTGTGGCCTAAAATAAAACAAAAAGAATAGTGATTTATAAAGTATAGTAATGAAGAAGTCATGTGAACATGGAATTACACATCCTAATGCTTTTGTTTCTGCTGGATAAGTAGCAATCATGTGCCTTCTCCTAGGGTAGAATTACTGCCAACTAAATTATAGTTGGCAGGGAGCTGCAGCTGCATTCATCTGCATGAGAAGGAAGATGCCAAGTGTCAATGAAACAAATCAACCTACTGTGGCCAACAATCCCAATAATTCCTCTCTACTTTCCTTTAAATCTTAATCCTGCCTACCTCTCACTTCCCTTAACTTATTAATAATTCTTTATCTTATATGCATATACATTGCTTCTATATAAGAAATTTTTTATTGAGATCAGGCTTCTAGATTAAAATTTTGTGCTGTATAAATGGTGCCATTGTGAAGAGATAAAAGTATTATTTTATTATTATTATTAAAGATTAGTATCTTTTTAATACAGCAGCCTGTTCTAGATTATCTTAATGTAAAAATTACTACAACAAGCATTCATTTTATAAATCTAAGGAAGACATCACTAACAGAAACAAATACACACACACATACACTGCATTATCTCATATGTGACACACAATCATCTTAAATTTTGAACAATTTTTTATTGTAGAAAAATTTACTTTTCTCTTAAATATGCTTCTCAAACTGCCTTACAAATGCCTGGCACATAAAAGAGTTACAGTAAAAATGTGTTAATTAGGTGACTTCACTGATGATTTTTTCCCCCTATTTGTCTGTGGAATTACTTCCAGATAAGTATTTCATCATTGTAGACATTAGAGTCATCAGTGTAGGGAAAAAAACCTGTGTTTCTTAATAAAAGTCAAATCCAGAATATATAAATTAGAACCACAGGGAGTTGAGCAAATTGCTCCAACTCTGCCCTTTGCATCTTCAACCTGTGTTCAGATCTTTTTCACTTTGGAATCATCACCATAGTCCTCAAGGCACTGCAGCTATCTCGCCCCTCTTTATGCTCTGAACCTGGATGTGAGAAAGCACAACTTTAGCACAATTGAAACTGGCTGTGATTTTTTTTAATTCAGCAAAATACTAAGGAATAGCAAAGAATAAACCCAAAACATGTTAGTGAAAGAACTGTGCTAGTAGACTGGATGTATTTAGAATTTAAATTTACTATTTATCTTGAATTTGAAAGACTATTCCAAGTCTTAGTATGTCCTTTCATAGGCAAGAATTTTTTACTATTTTGTTCCTAAACACTCACCTTGAAACAATGTCTTCTTATAACAAAGTCAAGAAACTCTGATGCTCTTCTCTAAAGAGCCACCTTACCAGTTCCAGAGTCCAATCCTAGTTGCACTCCTTTTCCCATGAAATTCCTTCAAGGAAGATACTTGCTAGGGCTGGGAATGTGGCTCAAGCGGTAGCGCGCTCGCCTGGCATGCGTGCGGCCCGGGTTCGATCCTCAGCACCACATACAAACAAAGATGTTGTGTCCGCCAATAACTAAAAAAAATAAATAAATATTAAATATTCTCTCTCTCTCTCTCCTCTCTCACGCTCTCTTTAAAAAAAAAAAGATACTTGCTATAGGTATTTCCTTGTGTACTTAGAAAAGATTATGGTGGTACCTTTGAGAACAAGCCTATGGTAATGGAATAATTATAGAATTCATTCAAAGAAACACATATGCATTAATAGAAGGGCCTTTTTTCCCTTCAGTAATCTAAAAAATCTCATTTTTAAAACAATCTTATGGTCACCATAGAACTCTGATTTTCAAACTACATGTTTTGACTTTTAATGAATCAACAAAATAAAATAAGCACATAAAAATCAGCATTTAAAAAAATAGAACAGAATGCTTTTCATATATGTGTGTGTGTGTGTGTGTGTGTGTGTGTGTGTGTGTATGTTTGTGTGTGTATGTGTGTGTGGTGTTGGGGATTTAACCCAGGGCCTTGTGCAGGTGAGGCAAGCACTCTAACAACTGAGCTATATCTATAGCCTGCATTTCATATTTTCTAATATAATATGCTTGAATATTATTTTGTGAAAATGTTTGTTCCTATATACTATGTATGTTTATGTAGTGTAGTTTCAGTGCAAAATATTGAGACTTCCAAAAACCCTTTTGCAATTTTACGGTAATACTTTGGGGACCCTCTTTATCATATCTTGGATCATAATAATAAATATTTGATTACTACTGTCAGACTTTAGTATTACCAAGAAATACAGACTGGAATTACACATCACCCATTATAATTACCACATTATAATCTTAACATAAGGAATCCTACTTTCTGAACATAAACTCCTATTGCTCCAAATGACTCAAATTTTATCTAGTAGATTTTTTAGTCCTGCTCATACTATCCATCCATTATTCATTCTTACTTAATTTATCTGTTATTATAATCATTATAATCAAATACTTGCGAATATCTTCATTAGACTGGCATATTTACTTGCTGCTATTTATTACATGAAATCCCAATTTTACATAATTCTAACTATTCTCTTAGATCTTCACCAGTTCTCAAGTTAAAACATCTAAATTAAATGTGTAGCCAAATCAAACCATGAGCACCAGGTCTGCATGGGGAATGGGGCATTTCTAATTTGTCTGGAAGAAGGGAGATGCTGGTGTGTACTACTTGCAACATGACTCCTAGAGGGCCCAGGACACTGCCTCTGTAGCCACCACCTGTGCAGAAGGACAACACTGAGGTGAGAAGTGAGAACAAGTTGTGAGTTTTGCTTTCAAGATGGCAGAATAGAGAAGGTAGCTTTTCTGGCTGCTCCATGGTGTCAAACCAAGGAAGCAGCAGGCAGCTTCTCAGCAAGGTGAGTGAACAAATAAAAGGTGAGGGGAGGAGTTTATTGTAATTTAAAACTGGACACTGGAAGCAGATCAGGGACTCAGGAGGTTGGATATAATAAAATAAGAAAGAAATCTCCAGTGCCACAGCTGGTGCCACAGCCAGAGTCACCAAAAGTGCCCCCTCTGTAACAAAAAGGAGGGATAATGAAATAAATGGAACCTGCATTTTTAGGAGGCTGAGGCACATCTGGATATGGAGAGTATAGATGTCAAAGACACTGCTGGACTCAACTGAAAGTGACACTGCAAAATGTCCTGGTTCAGGAAAGAATCCACCACCTCTCCCAAAATTGTGTAGAGAACAGAGGAAGGAACCATTTTGCAGTCTTGGTGCTGGGGCCAATAGCTGAGGGAGCTTATTCCTGACAAACCTAAGGTTGGCCCAAAATACAGGTATGGCAAACCCACACTGCATGACATATAGTATGCCTAAGTGACCAGGAGAAAATCAAATATGGAAATCCACACAGCTCTCCCTATGCCCCTTGAATCCGGCTGCTGGAAGGATTGGCTGGGAGAGATGCATCTAGCTGGTATTTCTAAAGGGTGGGGGCAGGAGAGATTGAGTTTGGAGACTGAACCCAAGACCAGGAAATATGGGGTTCATAGGTAACATAATAGATGAAGAATTGGCTCCTCCACCACATGAGTGGAACCCAGGGGAAATCCCTGGGGCACAGTCTTCCAGAATGGACCAACAATTGCTGAGCCCAGGAGATGCACTGATATAAAAAAATCCAGACCAATTGGCATTCGGCAAAGACCTTGGAGCCCACTGAAGCCTAAATCCTTACTACAGGAATTTTGCTTATGGGATTATGTCTCTCACTGAACGACTTTGGAAGGGGGAGCATCACACTCCAAATGATACCAGATGACACTGCTGGGAAAAGAATCAGAATCTTTTGAATTCCAGTGGAAACAATTCTTTAACTTTTCATCAAGATATATATTTTTTCTCTTTTTCCTTACTTCCTTCCTTTTTCCTTTTCTCTGTTTAATTGTGACCTTAGTGGTTCATGGACACTTTTTCATACTCATATTTGTTTGTTTGTTTTTTATTTCTAGCACTTTTTAAGCCAGTTATTTTTTCATGGATTAATTTTTTGAGGAGTAGGATGTTGGATTAGTATATTTCAGTTTTGTTTTGAATTCTTTTATTAATTTTTTTTACATATATATTTTTCTCTGACCTGTTTCCCTTAATTCTCTTTTATTCTACTAATAGCCAAGCTCTATTATTTTCTCTTTCCTCTTCATTTGATTTTTTATTTTATCTTGTTTCCTCCTTCCTCCTAATCATCACATCATATATCACTTCTGTTCTCCCCTGTTCACCATTATAAACTGTTTTGCAAACTTACTATTTTTATTGTAGGCAATAACTGACCATATTATTTCTGCTTATTGTGATAATAAACATTGTAAACATCAGAGTAGAAACTATTTGGATAAATGCTGTAATTATTTGTATTGGTTATTAATTTTCTCCCCTTAAACAGTGAGGAACAGGAAACATTCAGAAAACTATAAGTCCACAGGGTAGAAAGTCTGCTGACTCAGATCCATACCCTTAGATGGGTAGACACACAAACAACATGAAACAACAAGGGAATGAATTGCCCAAACAAACCAAGATGCTCCAATAACAGAATCCATCAACACCATAGTGGAAGAAATGTCAGAGAGGAGTTTAGCACGTATATAGTTAAACTAATCTACAAAACAAAGGATGGTATAAGAAATAAAATCAGAGAGAAAATACATGAAGTTAAAGATCGCTTCTGTAAAGAGGCAGTGATTCTGAAGTAAAAATAAAAAGCAGAAATCCTAGAAATGAAGGAAATAAGCCAAATTAAAAATGCATTAGAAAGCATCACCAACAGACTAGAACCACTTGGAAGACAGAACAATGAGCAAGGAAGACATAATATTTAATCTTGAAAATAGAATTAACCATGGAGAAATGATGTTAAGAAATCATGAAGAGAAATTCCAAGAACGATGGGGTAACATTAAAGACCAAATTTAAGATTAATTGGGATAGATGAAGGTGCAGAGATACAAACCAAAAGAATGTCATTACCCGGCCTTAGTGTGCACAGCTTTTCTTGCAAAAAAACCCTTCAGATTTGAAGTATCCTTTTTCCTTTTATAGCTGTCAGATTGCATTGACTAAGACATTGTCTCTCCCACAGGGAATAGGGGTTAAAAGATTTCAGAGGAAGAAGCCTATTGTTTAAGTAAAAGAGAAAATGGTAAAAGGATACACAGCAGATACAACATCTGGGGAACAATTGTGCTGTTTTGCTGCATCCTAAGTGTCCTGGTGACACACACTGAGAGCTAAAGCTGGGGAGTTAAGCTGGCACCAGAGTGTGGAAATGGCAGGGAAAGGAAGGCTTTGGAGGACCTAGCCAGTGTTGAATCAGGTCAGAGAAACAATAAGAACCAAGTGTCAGAAGATTAACTTGGCTTCAGCTTGGGAGAGATCAAAGGGAATAAAAGATAAAGAGAACGTAAGAATAATCAACTAGAAAATTAATAAATCAGGTGGTGAATAATGAGAATAAGGATGGCAAGTTTAAGAGCTGGCATTTGCCGGGCATCATGGTGCCTGCCTGTAATCTCAATGACTCTGCAGATTAGACAAGTTTCAGGCTAGACTCAGCAACTTAGTGAGGCCTTAAGCAACTTAGTGAGGTTTTGTCTCAAAATAAAAAATAAAAAGTACTTGTTATGCAGCTCAGTGGTGAAGCACCCTTGAATTCAAACCCCAGTATCAAAAAAGGAAAAAAAGAAAAGAAAGAAAGAAAGAAAGAAAAAAAGAAAGAAAGAGAGAGAGAGAGAGAGAGAGAGAGAGAGAGAGAGAGAGAGAGAGAAGAAAAACTGTGGCATTTATTGAATGTTTTCTGTTTGCCTTGCTTAAAGTACTTAAATTTGTCATTTTATCTCCACAGCACACCAGTGAAGTCAGTCCTAATATATTTTTTTTAATTTTATTTTTTTATTGGTTGTTCACAACATTACAAAGCTCTTGACATATCATATTTCATACATTAGATTGAAGTGGGTTATGAACCCCCAATTTTACCCTAAATGCAGATTGCAGAATCATATCGGTTACACATCCACAATTTTACATAATGCCCTATTAGTAATTGTTGTATTCTGCTACCTTTCCTATCCCCTACTATCCCCCCTCCCCTCCCCCCCATCTTCTCTCTCTACCCCATCTATTGTAATTCATTTCTCTCCTTGTTTATTTTCCCATTCCCCTCACAACCTCTTATATGTAATTTTGTATAGCAATGAGTGTCTCCCTTCATTTCCATGCAATTTCCCTTTTCTCTCCCTTTCCCTCCCATCTCATGTCTTTGTTTAATGTTAATCTTTTCTTCCTGCTCTTCCTCCCTGCTCTGTTCATAGTTGCTCTCATTATATCAAAGAAGACATTTGGTATTTGTTTTTTAGGGATTGGCTAGCTTCACTAAGCATAATCTGCTCTAGTGCCATCCATTTCCCTGCAAATTCTATGATTTTGTCATTTTTTATTGCTGCATAGTACTCCATTGTGTATAGATGCCACATATTTTTATCCATTCATCTATTGAAGGGCATCTGGGTTGGTTCCACAGTCTAGCTATTGTGAATTGAAGAATGCACCGTATTTTCAATAAAATAATTTCAGAAAATTTCCCAAACCTAAACAATGAAATGGAAAATGAAATACAAGAGGCTTACAGGACCCCACATTTACAAAATTACAACAGACCCACACCAAAGCACATTATAATGAAAATGCTTAACATGCAGAATAAGGATAGAATTTTAAAGGTAACAAGAGAAAAATATTTTATCCTCCAATGATTAAATACACTTTCTTTTCAGCAGCACATGGATCCTTCTCTAAAATAGACCATATCTTGGGTCACACAAAGCACCTCTTAGCCAATACAAAAAAATAGAGATACCACCCTGCATTCTATAAGATCAGAATGGAATGAAATTTGAAATCAATGATAAAATAAGAAACAGAGGGTTGGGGTTGTAGCTTAGTGGTAGAGCACTTGCCTAGCATGTGTGAGGCACTGGGTTTGATTCTCAGAACCACATATAAATAAATGAATAAAATAAAGGACCATCAACATCAAAAAATATTTAAAAAAACCCAAAAGATGTTATAACACCTGGAAACTAAATAATATGCTATTAATGGCCAATGAATGACAGAAGAAATAAGGGATGAAATTAAAAAATACTTACAGGTAAATGAGAACAGCAATACAACATATCAAAATCTCTGGGAAACCATGAAGACATTTCTAAGAGGAAATTCATTGCATTGAACTTATTCACTAAAAGAACAGAAAGTCAATAAATAAATAACCTAACATTACATAACAAAGCTCTAGAAAAAAGAACACATCAACACCAAAAGCAGAAGACAGAAAATATTAAAATCAGAGCTAAAAATAAATGAAATTGAAACAAAAGAAACAATCCCCAAAATCAACAAAACAAAAGGTAGTTATTTGAAAAATAAATAAAATTTATAAACCCTTACCAATGTAATGAAGGAGAGGAAAAACTCAAATTACTAAAATTTATGATTAAAAATGAAGGAACACAATGAACACTACTAAAATACAGATTATAATCAGAAACTATTTTGAAAATTTATACCTTAATAAAATAGAAAATCATGAAGACATTAACAAATTTCTAGAGACATATGCCCTAACTAAATTGAATCAGGAAGACATAGAAAATTTAAACATATTGATTTCAAGCAATGAAATTTAAGATGCCACCAAAAGCCTACCAAGAGGCCTGAGGTTGTGGCTCAGTGGTAGAGCGCTTGCCTAGCACGTGTGAGGCACTAGGTTTGATTCTCAGCACCAGGTTTGATTCTCATCACCACATAAATTAATAAATAAATAAAGGTCCATCAAAAAAATTTTTTAAAGCCTACCAAGAAAGAAAAGCCCAGGACCAAAGATAAGCAGCCAAGTTCCATCAGATCTTCAAAGACAAACTAATAACTCTTCAAATTATATGAAACAGAAAAGGAGGGAACTCTTCCAAACTTATTCTCTGAGACTAGTATCATCCTGATACCAAAAGCAGACAAGGACACAACAAGGAAAGAAAATTTCACACCAATTTCCCTGATGAACATAGATGAAAAAATTCTTAATACAATACTGGCAAACTGCATACAAAAACATATTGAAAGATAAAGCACTATGATCAATTGGGGTTCATCCCAGGATGCAAGGTTAGTTCAATATTCAGAAATCATTACATGTAATTCATCACATCAGTAGACTTAAAGAAAAGGATCAGCTGATTATCTTAGTAGATTCAGAAAAAGCTTTTGGCAAAATACAGCATCAGTTCATGTTCAAAACACAACAAAAACTAGGGGGTAGTAGGAATATACTTCAACATTGTAAAAGTTATATATGCTAAAACCAAGCCAGCATCATTATAAATGAAGAAAAAATTGAAAGCATTCCCTCTAAAAACTGAAATAAGACAGGAATGCCCTCTTCCTTTCAACATATATCTTAAAACTCTAGCCAGAGCTACTCACCTATTATCCCAGCTACACAGATGGCTAAGGCAGGAGGAACATAAATATCAGTTTAGCCTCAGCAACTTATCAAAACTCTGCTTCAGAATAAAAAAGGGCAGTGGGGGTGGGGGAGAGAGGGATACTGGGGATACTGCTTGAGGGTAAAGCATCTCTGGTTTCTATCCCACATACCACAAAATAAATAAATAAATTTTCCATTGTCTGAAGACTCTGCAGCAGACAATTCCACTTGCAATTACACTGAGCATTGAAGCTTAAAATGTATAGAACTGAAATGTATATGCCTCATTCAAAAACTGTCTCATCCCTGATGTTCCTTATCTCAGTAAATGTAACTATCATCAACATGCCTAGCATATGCCCTATATGGTCATATATGTGAATGACATATGTGACCATGCAAACAGTGTGAGTTCCCCAGTGCAAATAGTCCAAGCTATGGTATCATTACCTTCTTAATTTGGCCCTTATGTGGATAAAATTGTTCTTTTCATGGTCTAAGCATCACAATGTGTGTGTGTGTGTGTGTGTGTGTGTGTGTGTGTGTGTGTGTGTTTAAGTGAGTTTATGGTGTTTTACTGTTTAATGGCCTCCCAACATAATGCTAAAGTCTTGTATAGTGTTCCTAAGTGCAAGAAAGCTGTAACATGACGCCTTATGGAAGACATTCATGTTGGAGAGGCTTCATTCAGGCATGAGTTGTGGTGATGTTGGCTATTAGTTCAGTGTTAATAGAAGTTAAATAAGGAGTCTTTAAATATGAACACACATAAAACAAGATTATGTATCAGTTAATGAAAATGTTATGACCACAGGGTTGCAGGATCTAACCAGTTATTTTTATTATTATTTATATTTTTATTTCATATGGTTTCATACCTGTTCCTCACTCTAGTAATCCTCTCACCATTTGCATGGCTTGGCCTCTTGTGTCCTTCAGTTCTCAGATCAAATGTTATATTTTCAGAGATGCTTCCTATCTTATCTAAAATACTTCTGCCTTGCAATCTCTAGTCATCTCGGCTACTTATTTTTTATATCAGATACTATTGTCATGTCTTTATTTGTGAGCAAGATCTTTATATTTTTTTGCTACTGTGCTCCTTGCATCCAGATTATCATTTGATCTATATGGAGTGATTAAAAATACTTAATCAGTATGTCAACCAATAGATATTTTCCAACAGAATAACAATCCACTAGTAAGAAATTGCTTAGGTCTTTGTAATATATCTGGCAAAGAATTTGACATTTTCTGTATTTCCTTTAATTTACCTAGCGATTCTATGAAATAAGCACTGCTATCATTTCTATAAGTAAACAAAATCAGACATGGTGTTTAAAACATAGTTTTAATAAAAAGTTATAGCAAGCATTCAAAGCTAGGTCTGTGTAATTTCAAAGCATATTTTTGCTATGTCATTCTACTACATGAAATCACATTAGCCAGGCAGCCTCTCTGAAATAAATACATCAAGTTCTGTTATTACAAATACCCACACCAAGCTTTCTGAAAAAAAATGGAACAAGTGGGTCCGATGTTACCCCCTTAGATTTTTGTCTGTTTATTCACCACCATTGAAGTATTCTCTTTAAAGCTGGTCTCTTTGGGAGCTGTAAATCTCTGTTTGTTATGTCCTTTATGTAAGCTCACAAAAGAAACCAGCATTTACCTGATCCAAAATAATGAAAGTGCAGAAAAATCAATAATGGGAAAAGAACAGCTACCTTCCGATTATGTTTTCCATGAACAACAGCAACAAAAAGGAAAAAGACCTAGCTCACTAAGATGCCACTGTTTTGTACAAGCCTGATATGATTAGCATTTGCTCCTTGTAGAATACTGGTCTATTTCAGCATTAACTTTCAATAGAATGGAGTCCAAGTTAACATCTGCCTTAGATCTTATAAAATCTAGGGGAGAAAGACACAAAAATACGGAAACCTGGGTTCCAGTTCTAGACCTACTTCTTTGAACTTTCAAAGGAATGACATACACAATATAGTATATTGTGATAATTGAGTTAAATAAAGGGGCTAGGGTTGTAACTCAGTGGCAGAGAGCTTGCTTAATATGTGCAGAGTCTTAGGTTTGATCCCCAGCACCACCCACACATGAAAGTTTAAGTAAATTGCTTGTGAAAAGTCTTCAGAACTAAAATCTATTATTTAATTAGTAACTATTATGTGCTATGACATGTTTTCTATCCTTGAACTTTACAGAATCCCTTTCCCCAAATAATCATATTTAACCCCACTATATTTTCAAGAAACAATAAAATGTTGACAATCTTATCACACACTTCAAATTCTCATCCAGACTCTGAAACAGAATTCTAATATCTTTTGTTTATTATAATCTGTCTGATTATGAATGTCTTTATGATACACAATTGTGAGAATTTTAGAAATATTTTCGGTTTTGTTTTCATTCTAAAGACTATGTTTTGATTTTCTCCATTGAGTTTTCCTATACACAGAAGCTAAGACAGAATTAGTTGAGATGCAAGTGATTTATCGAAGAAAATGTCTCTGAAGAATAAGCAAAGGTGGAACAGAATTAGGCAGGGGTATCTCTTCAAAAATCAAGCCAAGTTTGATACCTATGAAAAAAGAGCGGAAGAAGAAAAGAATTGGGTAAGAGCCTCAAGCTTATATGAAGTCTGGAGAAAGTCTCAGCCAGGCCAGTGAGAAGTGCCAGAGTCAAGTGTACTATTCAGAGGCTTCTGCTTGAGGCAGGTAAAATAAACCTACACTAATCCCCTCACCATTTTCAGTTGTTGACTAAGAGCACAGTGGTTAGAAGAGTATGATGGGGATAAGAACTTTGGTGTGAATACTGCAGCAGGCCAAGGGTGCAGAGGCTGGAAGTTGCCAGGTGACTGAGCTCCTTGCAGCAAATTTTACTAAAGAAAATGTAAATAGCACACCTCCAGGACCATCATAGGTCTCAATGAAAACATTATAAAAATAATAATGTCATCCAATATAGAATATTTTCTTCTGCTTATTGTTATTCACATTCCACAGGACTTTGTTCATAGGTATGATTTCAAATATCACGAAAAACTCAGCAAGCTCACAGAGGCAGGTTTGGGTTATAAGTTTAGCAAACTAGGCCAATCTATCAAGGTTTAAGCTTGTTCTTGATTCAGTTTGAGTATCTTTCTAGCATACAAAAATGCAAATAATACATAAAATACCAAGGATACAAGAAAGCACATCCTCATTTTCACTATTCCCTGCTCCTAAACATAGAGATGAAGTTCAAAAGGTTTAGCACTTGCTTGTTCATTTCTTGCTAGAGGAGGCAGAACTGTGAGCCTGCTGTTTTTTAGATCATTAAGCTTGTATCACATTGACACACGTGTAAGGAAATTCTTATTTCTCTACATCCAAGTTGTTCTGTCTCTAATTACTTACTTCATGAACAGGGTAGAGAATGTTTATGTGTGTCCTAAGGCAATGACCCTCATGCCCACCCCCCAGCCCACCTCTCTTATGAGCACAGTTTGAAAAATATCTATTTCCATGATATATTCCCATCCTGTTTTTTCACATAAAACTGAACTCATCATCTTTCATATTTTTTTCTTCCCATATAACCAGTCTCAGTGGCACCATTATCAATGCAGCCAAGATAAGACATACGTTGATTTCAGGTTTTCTAAAATGAATTAACTCTAGCAGCATATCAGAACAACTCTAGAATATAGTGTATCAGGAAGCATTTGTTTATATTCTTGTGGTCTAT
This sequence comes from Spermophilus citellus, assembly GCF_964194105.1. NCBI lineage: Eukaryota > Metazoa > Chordata > Mammalia > Rodentia > Sciuridae > Spermophilus > Spermophilus citellus. The sequence goes on from NC_138183.1 coordinate 177,943,527, forward strand.
ATATAGAACTGCATTTCACAGTAAAATAGTGAATATCCAATACTATTTTGTTATTTTATTTGGTACTGGGTATTTAACCCAGTGGTGCTTTACCACTGAACAACATTCCTGGTCCTTTTTAGTTTTTAGTTTGAGATGGGGTCTCATTAAGTTCCTAAGTGTCTTCCTAAGTTGCCTAGGCTAGTCTTGAACTTGAAATTTTCCTTCCTCAGTCTCCCAAGTCACTGGAATTACAGGCATTTGGCACTGGGTTTGGATTTCAATATTTTAATAAATATCCATTAATGCTGTAGCCAAAATTAACCAACACCTATTAGGAGAGTAAATTTTCCTTTCTTACCCCTGGAGTTCAACACAATATGTAACATGTCTTGTTGCATGGTGTCACTTTAAATTGAGGCACCACCTAGCATGTATATAGGTGAAATGACAGAATCTAGATCCATAAAATATTCTAACACCACTGAACAATACTTAACCCTCAAAAAAACCAGATGATACTTATTGAGGTAACTATAATGTTGTTCGTTTATGGATCAATGTTTTTAACATTTTGACTGTCACTGTCCTACCTGAGTATTTTCTCTGTGTCTGGTGCTGAATTATGTGATTGACATGAGTTATCTAACTTATCCTATATGATAGGACTGTCAGCATATCTATTTTACAGATTAGGAAATAAAAACTATCTATGCAGTTCATCCTATTAATGAGAGTAGTAGATAGGATTCTAATACACGCGGTTCTGCTCAAAGGCCACCTATCCCAGAGACTATGACAGATGAGTGAGCTTTTTTTTGTTACAACTGACCCCAAAACAAATGATATGTTAATAGAGTAGGTGAATTGATGAAAAAACTTGGATTCAGAGAGGTTACGTAACTTGTCTGCATATTGATCTAAGCAGTAAGCCACAGGGCCAAATTTGAAATACGATCTCCTACTGTCCTAAAGCCATACCCTTAGTCCATTACTATAGCTCAAATAAAATGCAAAGACTTTTATAAGATGATTTATTTCTTTTTTTGTACTGTACGATTCCCATACTAATAAAGATTCTAGAAGTATAAGTATACATGATTCCTTTAGAACTAATATTTTGGCCCAAGTAAACTTAATCTCTATTATAGTAGTTACTTCCAAAAATATACTTCTAGCTTATTGGAGAGCTTCCCTACACAGAGTTAGACAGAAATTTGAATATTATCCCTTCAAAATCTCTGCCCAGTGAAGAAAAGAGCTATAGAAACTGTTCGTTATCAGAGGATTTATTCTTATGATCATGGCTCAGTACTATTAGGTCAAAAATACATAATTGTAAAACACCTAATTGTACCTTTTAAATTTGGGTTGGAAATAATGATAAATATGGATATTAGTAATACCAAAGAGCATTTGACAGCTCTATTTGGAATAAAAACCTACCTTCAATTAAAAAATGAACACATGCATTATTCAATGTATTTGTTGGCATTTTTTCAATAATAAGATGTAATTTTAAAATGCAGCATTATTCATTCTAAAGTATTCTTTCATTCTCCCTAATTACATACTGAATATTTAAGACATGGTATCAAATGGAATTAAATGTGTAATGGCTTCAGTGAAATAATTCAGCAGAGAAGACTTTGCAGGTGGTCAGAGGATCTGTGCAGTAGCCCCACACCTTCATCTACTGTGTCTCATGCTGAGAGGAGCTGCAATCATAGTCTGATGCTTATAATGCCACATACAGGACATTTTCTTCTTCCAAGTTTGCCTGTCATTGTTGAGAAATACAATAAAAGATGTTATTGTCAAAAGTAAACAAGAAATATGAGTAAAACATTACATTATAAAGATACATTACTAATAAAGATAAGTGAGAACACTTGCTTGGTGAGAGATTGTTCAAGACAAAACATCTTGGGAGAAATTTTTTAGTATGTGCAGAGAAAACTTCCAGAACAGAAGGGAAGAAACTATTATAGAGAATAAGAAGTCAGAGGAGCAATTTAAGAAAATGCAAACACTATATTCACCTTTATTCTCTTTTTCCATGCTTTGTAATAAAGAGAAAAATGATAGATAATCTTTGAGAAAAGAGACTAAGTGTACTTGTGATCCTCCTGAGTCACTGGGATTACAGATTACAGCCACTGCAGATAGCTCATTTTAAATTTATGAACCCCTTGTTAGTAGTGTTCAAATACTGTGTGTTCATTTATAAAATTGGAATAATATATTGTTTTAGTTAGGATATAAATAACTCAGAGGAAGAAAGGTTTGTTTTGGCTCTTGGTTCAGAGATTCAGTTCATGGTCAACTGACTCCATAGGTCTTGGCTTGAGATGAGACAGAACATCATGGTAGAAGGGAATGGTGGAGGAGAGCTACTCAGTTAATGAAAGCCAGGAAGCAAGAGAGCTCTAGTGCAAGAATCCAGGGATAGTATAATCCCCAAGGATATGATCCCAGTGACCTACTTCCTCCGGCCATGCCTTACCTGTCTATAGTTCCACCCATTAATTAATTAAGATTATTAATCCATTGAATGGATTAATCTACCAATTAGGTTACAGTTCTCATAATGTAATTATTTTATCTCTGAACATTCCTTTATTGTCTCATATATGAACATTCATGGGACACCTCACATACAAACCACAATATTCTGCTCTTAGCCCCCCAAAGCACATGCCCATCTACTAATAAAAAATGCATTTAATCTATTTCCATAATTTTTAAAAGTTCCCCAAATTCAAATTCAAAGTCTCTTAAGACTCAAGGCATACAGTTGGCTGTGATCCCCTTGCAAAAATCAAAAGAAAGTTACTCATATCCAATATACAATGGCACTGAGTTAACATTTGAAATTTACATTTCAAAAGGAAGTAATAAGGGAATAGTAAGAAGGGATGGGACCAAAATAAGACCAAAATCCTGCTGGGCAATCAAGTCCTATGGCTCTACACCCAGCATTTGGAACATAAGGCATAATGATGTTCTTTCCAAAGGACTTGTGCAGCACTGTCTCATAGTCTTGCAGATTACAACCAACATGGTCTCTCTCTGGTGTCATTTTGTTGTATGTCGGCACTTCCTCAGCACATTCCATATTATTACCATCTCTTAGTCTTAGAGGTTTCCACTTCAGCATAAATTTCCTTCGTACATCCTCATGCATAACCTTCTTAGGGACAGCCTGCAGGGATTTTGCCCTTGCTACACTTTCCCTGGCTTCCTAGACATTCTTTTGAAATCTTAGTGGAAGCCTCCATGATTGCTAACTCCAGCATCTTGCATTCCTACAGAACAAAGCCATGTGCATTATGTCAAGTTTGTCATCATCTTGAGCCTCCTTGGACCATGACTGCAGTGGCCTCTGAGCGCCTGGATTGCTGAGCATAGGGAAACAAACTTCTATCACTCCTGCACAAGTAGGGCATCCCCATGGTTCCTTCTTAAACGAAATTTTACTTTTACATCCTTGATCCTGTGAAGGATGTGGTCTTGTCAATTCCTGAGATTCCCTTAAACCTCCTTTCCTATTTTCTATGTGTAAAATATTTAGCACCACTTTTGAGGCTATAATCTCTTCCACAACCACTCATTCAGCTCCCTCTCCTATTCTTCTTCTTCTTTCTCCTCCTCCTCATCCTTCTTCTTCTTCTCAATTCATCCTCAACATAAAATCTCAATACATGGACAAAATGTAGACAACTTCTTTGCCAGAATGCAGTAGAAATTACCTCTAGTCCAATTTCTAATAGTAATACTCTGAAATATCATGAGCCCAGTATTCACTGTCTGCAGTCATCAGCATTCTGGTTTTCTGAGCTCCCATCAGAATCACACACTAAGCCCTGAATACTACATTCTAAGGCTTCTCCTTCCTGCATTGCCAAACTTTTCTAAACTCTTCTTACAAACTAGGCCCCAAATTCTTCTGAAACACATGTTCAGGTTAGTCAAAGTGAAGGCCCCATTCCCAGTACCAATTTTTCTTCTAGTCACATTTTCTAGCTGTGACCAAAAGACATGCCAAGAACAATTAAAGGCAAAATTATGGAATAAAATGGGGTGTATCCATTTAATGGAAAACTACTCTGAACTATTTTGGTTCATGTTTTTAGGGGTTCAGTTCATAGTTGGCTGACTCCATTGCTTTGGGCTCAAGGTGAGGCGGAACATCAAGACAGAAGGGAGTGGTGGAAGAAAAATGCTCAGTTAATGACAGCCAGGAAGGAAAGAGGGTTTGAGTGAAGGAATCTAGGGATAATATAATCCCCAAGGACATGCTCCCAATGACTTACCCCCTCCAGTCATGCCTTAACTGCATCAGTTACTACCCATTTATCCACTCAAATTATTAATCCATCTAATTAAATAATCTATTGCTTAAGTTATTGCATTGTCTCACACATGAGAGTTCAGGAGACATCTCATATCTAAAGCACAACAATTCCCTTCAGTGCTGTTGTAGCAATTGTATTAGATAATATCTGTAAGTACAGAATATATACCATGTAACAAATAATGGAAAAAAATCTTTTGTAAAACTGAGGTATGCTTAATGAAGACATGCTAATATAATGCATTAATGATAAACAGGACTGGGGAATTTACACTTATAAACTGATTTTTTGTTATTATTATTATTATTTTAATTTGCCCTCAGTAATCTTTTCCATGTAAAGTCCTGTGAGTTGAAAAGTGTATATAGATTCACGTAACCATCACCATTAAAATGATACCAGACAATTCGAGCATCTCCAAGAATTTCTTCATGCTAGACTAACCCTCAAATCCTAATCTCTGGGAACTACATAAACTTTTATTGTCATTAAAATTATGCATTTCTCAATGTCATGTGAAGGAAATCGAGAAGTATGCAACTTTTTGGTCTGGTTTATCCTACTTACCATAAAGCCCTTACTATTTACCCAAGTTCTTACACACACACACACACACACACACACACACACACACACACACACACACAATTTGTACATATGTTACATATGTATATGTAAATTGTTTGTTCCTTTTTAGTTCAGAGTAGTTTTTCATTAAATGGATACACTCCATTTTATTCTGTCATTGAGGGACACTTAAGATGTTTCCACTTTGGGGTGATTACAAATTATCTTGCTATAAGTCTTTGTTGTTCTCGAGGGTTTCTCAATGTCAGCACTATTGACAATTTAGACTGGATAATTCTTTGTTATCAAAAGCTGTCATGTGCACCATAGAATATGTAGTAACATCCTTGTCTTCTTACTACTATACAGCAGTGGCATCTTCTCCCTAGCTGAGAAAACTAAGTGTACAGACTTTGCCAAATTTACTAGCAGGTAGGTGAAAATTGCCCTTAGTTCATGAGTTCTTTGTGTGTGAATGTATGTTGTGAGTTTTCTAGGATAAATAGATAGATATAGAGTTATTGGGATATGTGATAATTTTAACTATGTAATTAACTTTAAAAATACTTCCTATGGTGCAGAATTGTTATTCCCTCAGAAAACTGATATAGAAGACATTCTAGTCTTTGTTGTGCTTTTGTAGTAGCCATTATAATATTTTAGTGGTATCTCAATATGATAGCAACTTCAAATGATGTAACAATTGATAATGTTGAACACCTTTTCACGATCTTATTTTACAGGAAAATATTTTCTTTAAGTGCTTCTTGAAAGAATTGGATGATTTTTTACTGGGTTGATTCTTCATACTGATTTTATTTTCATGTGCTTATATATTGTGGGTTCAAATCTTTTGTTGATTTTGTATACTGTAAATATTTTCTGCTTCCCTCTTGATTTTATTCTCATTTTCTGTATAATGTCCTTCGAGAGCAAAAGTTTTTAGTTTTGAGGAAGTCTAATTCATTTTATTATTCTTTTATAGATCATGTACTTGATTTTGATTTATGAACTATGTGCTTTATCCATGGTCATAAAGGATTTTTCCAATATATTTTTTAGTGTTTTTTATTTCATAGTTAATTCTATGGCCCACTTTATGTTGGATATAAAGTGTTATTACAGATTAATTTTTTTATGAATGTTCAGTTGTTACAGCACTATGTGTTGAAAATGCTTCCTGCTCTCCATTAAATTTCTTTTGAACTATATAAAAAAATCAACTGATAATATCTGAAGGTATGTATCCTTTTCAGTTGGTCTGTACATTTTTTCCAATACCACACTTTTTTGATTACTGTAACTTTATAATAGGTCTTCATATCAGATAATGTAAATTCTCTAACTTTATTCTGCTCAAAATTGTTTTGACTATTCAGGTTCTTATAGCTTTCTATATGCATTTTGCAATCAGCTTTTCTATGTTTCCCATCAATTCTAAAGTTTTGGTTGGAATTACATTAAATCTATAGGTCAGTTTGAGGAGAATCAACATCTCCTTGTATCTTTCAGTCTACTAATACAACTTCTCCTTCTGATTTCTATAAGAGTTTGTAGCTTTAAGTATGTATGTGTGTGTGTGTGTGTGTGTGTGTGTGTGTGTGTGTGTATCTTTTACATGTTTTGTTAGATTTGTACCTAGTACCTAAATATTTTGGGAGATACAGAGGTTATTGCAAAATTTACTGTTTTCTTTTCTTTCTAAATTTTGTTTTTTAAACGTTCATTGTCAGCATATATTAATTGTTATTTATTTGCCTTCTATTGTTCAAACAGTGAATTTACTTATAAATTCTAGAAGCTATTTATAATAAACATTGGGGGTTTCATAGAGAAAATCATGGTGGCTGCAAGAAGGATATTTTCCTTCTCTGTTAACAACTAAAACCATTTTTATAAAATTTTATATTGCACTTTCTAGAACTTTCAGCATATTTGTTCTGCATTAGTTTTCAGTAGGCATGATTAAGAGTAGACATCCTTTGCCTCAACCTGCACATCCATTAATTCAGGTTCCTGAACTAGTCATTAGGGAGATGAAGAAAAGACATACACACACAAAAAGAGAAAAAGCTGTTTTTTTTTTTTTTTACCTTTGCACAATTGTCAATACCTTTAATATTAAATATGCAAACACATGCAAATACACATGAACGTATGCAACCTAAGTTAATTGAAGTTAGCAAAAGCACATTTATAAGTCAGACTTTAACAATAGAAATAAATGTATTACACATTTAAGTTAACATAATTGTTTCTTGCCTAAGAGGCAGCACATTCTGATATAGATTTTTTGTTTTATTGGTTGTTCAAAACATTACATAGTTCTTGATATATCATATTTCACACTTTGATTCAAGTGGGTTATGAACTTCCATTTTTACCCCATATACAGATTGCAGAATCACATCAGTTACACTTCCATTGATTTACATATTGACATACTCATGTCTGTTGTATTCTGCTGCCTTTCCTATCCTCTACTATCCCCCCTCCCCTCCCCTCCCCTCCCCTCTTCTCTCTCTACCCCCTCTACTGTAATTCATTTCTCCCCCTTGTATTATTTTTCCCTTTCCCCTCACTTCCTCTTGTATGTAATTTTGTATAACCCTGAGGGTCTCCTTCCATTTCCAAGCAATTTCCCTTCTCTCTCCCTTTCCCTCCCACCTCTCATCCCTGTTTAATGTTAGTCATCTTCCCTACTCTGTTCTTAGTTACTCTCCTTATATCAAAGAAGACATTTGGCATTTGTTTTTTAGGGATTGGCTAGCTTCACTTAGCATAATCTGCTCTAATGCCATCCATTTCCCTCCAAATTCTATGATTTTGTCATTTTTTAATGCAGAGTAATACTCCATTGTGTATAAATGCCACATTTTTTTTTATCCATTCGTCTATTGAAGGGCATCTAGGTTGCTTCCACAGTTTTGCTATTGTGAATTGTGCTGCTATGAACATCGATGTAGCAGTGTCCCTGTAGCATGCTCTTTTTAGGTAAAAGCTGGGTCTTGATGGTTGACTACAACCCGGGTAGGGAGGTAGTGACGCACAAGAAGCTCAGCATGTTTATTATATAGGTATAAACATCAAAAAGATTTATTGTAAGAAAGTTTCTTCAAGATAGAGAGAACCAAAGTTGGGGTGTAAACAGCCAATTAGAACTATCAGCTTGCACCCATAATTCTCCCTGGGCAGTTGGTCTTTGAACCTCAAGGTCAAGAACCAAATAGCTCTGTGGCTGACACAGAACCTCCTATTGAACAGGGCATCACCATAATAACTGGATAGTCTCAAATCAATGCCTTCATACCCAGAGTTCCCAAGAGAGGCATTGCCTCTGTCACAGGATAGTTCAAACCCATAATTCAGTCAAGGCTCCTAACAGTACTTGCCTAGACACAGAGGGGAAAGTGCTGAGTTTCTCACTGCACAATAATATCTAAAGCAACCCTTTGATTCCTGGAACAGAATTATGTAATTTAAAAAATAATAAGTGCATGTTGAATTTTGTTAAATATTTTTCTAAATCTATTGATATAATCAAATGATTTTTTTCTTGTTTAGTCTGTTAATATTGTATAAACCAATAGCTGATTGTTAAATTTTGATTTTTTGGCATAAAACTATTTGGCATGGTATATCATATTATTTATATATTTAGTATTCAACTTCATTATATGTGTTGAAGTTTTTCACACTAATTTTCACACTGGCCTGTAGCTTTCATTTCTTGTATTATCTTTGTCTGAGTAGCAAAGTATTCCTATTCTTCTGCTATCTACAAGAAAAGGTGTGGAATTGTTATTAATTATTTCTTAAATGACCAATAAAATTTTCCAGTGAACTATTTATATTTATTTATTCTGAATTTTTGAATGGGTTTAGCTACAAAGTTTTTTTTTCTTTAAAATAATAGGTACCATGGAACACACCTGTAATCTCAGATGATCGTAAAGCTGAAGTAAGAGGGTCAAAAGTTTGAGACTAAACTGGATAACCCATCAGGACCCTGTCTCAAAATAAAGTAGAAAGAGCTGAGGATGTAGATTAGTGGTAGGGCATAGGCCCAGCATACCCAAAGTCCTAAATTTAATCCCCAGTACTGCAAGCAAATAAAATAAAATAGTTAGACTACTCAGGTTATCTATTTATTTTTCTCAGGTTTTAGTAGTTTGTATCTTTCAAGGAATTGGTACATTTCATCTAGGTAGCAGAATCAATGTGCTTACAGTTTTTCCAGTTATTTCCTCATTATCCATTTAATGCATGAGATCAGTATTTATATTATGCCTGTTGTTGGTAACACATGTCTTCCTTCTTTTCTTATTGGAAAAAGAGGTTTATCAGTTTTATTGACCTTTCATAAAAAACACTTTTTGGCTTAGTAGATTTTCATCTTGTTTTTTTATGTTCTTAATTTAAGTGATTTTTACTCTTATCATTTTTATTTTCTTCTGCCTGCTTTGGTATTACATTTCTCTTCTAGCATCTTAAATGTTTTTTAAAATAATGTGAAGGTTTAATTATCTACTTAGAATGATATCTAATAGCAAATAAAAGCAGTATAACAGCAAGAATGCAAAATGGTACAGCTACGTTGGAAGACAGTTTAGCAGTTTCTTACAAAGCTACACAGTCTTAGCATATAATTCAGCAATGACACTTCTAGGTCTTTACTCAAGTGAATAAAAAACATTCACACAAAAAGCTGCATATAAATGTTATAGGATCATTAGTAGTAATATCTTAAATTATTGATTTAAGCTCCTTTTTATTATCTAACATAAACATTTTAATCCTGTAATTTTTTATGTAGACAATATTCTGACTGTACCACATAAATTTTGATATCTTAATTCTTCTATATAAATCTTCTACTTTTATTTTCAAATTATTTTCTAGGTTTCCCTTGAAACATCTTCTTAGACTCAAAAAAGATCATTTTGTTCTGCATTAGTTTTCAAACACATGAGATAAACAGAAACCCTGGTCCTGATGTTTAGTTTAATATTATCACTTTCAAAAATACAATTTGAATAATTACAATCCCTATAGATTAGCCACATGAAGTGACAAATCCCTGTAATCCAAGTTACGTAGGATGCTGAGTTTCCTTGGGTTCAATTCCCAGTACAATCAGTACAATCAAAACTAAAACAAACCCATTATTTTATATTTATGCATGTATATTTTATGACTCAGAATATGGTCTATTCTGAGGAGTATTTCATGTGCTTTTCAAAATAATACATATTCTGTTTTGCTGAGTGGAATATTATAGAGATAATATTAAGTCATCTTGGGTAATTTTTATTCTTCTCATGTTATAAATTAATGACAGGTGAGTGTTGGAAGACTCCAAGAATAATTACAGATAAATCTCTTGATACCTTCAGTCTACTAACTTTTGATTCTTGTGTTTTAGAACTCTAGATTTAGGGTCACATTTATTTAAAATTATTGTATATTCTTAGTGAATTGATTTTTTCATTATTTTGTAATATTCTTTGTTCTTGACAGTTTTCTTCATTCTGATTGTTTGATATTAGTAAAGCTATTTGGACTTTTAAAAATTGCTGTATATGGCATTTCTTTAACACCAATCTACTACATTATTTATCTTCAAGTATATTTTGTTAAAGATGGCATATAAAAGAGATATTTTAAAAAATCAGCAGTTTTTATCCCCTTGTTTTTGAATGTGACATCTACTCATGCTGAAATTTCCATCAAGGAATATTATAACTTTAGATTTCAGTAATCTTTCATAATTAAATAATTGAAAAAATATATATTTTGTTTAACCAGATATTTAAATTTTCTTTTGCTCTTCCTTTTTTATCTAGGTTTCCTTGTGTTACCCTTTCATCTAATCATTTTACTCTGGGCTTTATTCCTGAAAAATATTTTTGTTAGATGAGATAGCACTGTTTTCTATTCATATAATATGTAGTTTAGCTGTCTTTAGAACTCTACATAGTTTCTGTTGGAAATTCTGAAGTAATTTGAAACTTTGTCTTTTTATATGATATGTGTCATTTTTATTTTGAATTCTTTCTGTCTCTATATTTCTTATCTTTGGTACCTAACAGTCTGATTCTAGATATAGAATTTATACTTTTGGGTTCATTGAGCTTGTTGGACTTTGTAATTTGTGTGGTTTTGTGTTTGTTTTTGTTTTTTATCAATTGAGAATTTGGATCATTTAATCTTTAAACATTTTTTTACATAAAATTTTCTATCTCAGACTCCAATTAGACAAAGGTTAGACCTTTTGATATTGTCTAATAGTTGTTTGAGGCGCCATGTTATTCAGGTCAGATAATTTCTTTTGGCCTGCCTTTAAATTTATTAGTTATTTCTCCATCATTTCTTTTCTGCCATTGAATCTGTAGAGGAAATGTTCTTATTATTATTCTCATACTTCTCAGTGATAAATTTCCCATTCATTCCTTTTATTGTTTTAATTACTTTTAAGAAAAAAATTCTGTTTTCATTCATTGCAAGAATGTTTTCACTCATTCTTGGAGTATTGTTTTTATGGCTATTTTAAAATCTTTGTCCTTTTAGACCAGCACTTGGGAGAGATGGAGGCAAACTCAAAGCCACTCTGGGCAACATAGAGAGACTATGTTTAAAAAAAAAAATCATATCCTGAAAAATCTAACACTTAAGTCATTTGTTTATTGGAATCTCTTAATTTCTCCACCTTGAAAGTTGTTTTTGTTTTTCTTGTTTTTATTATGTTAAATAATTTTGGATTGCATACTGAGCCATTTGAATACTACATTTTGAGGGTGTTTTTTTTTTTCATGGAAACTAAATGCTAAAATTTTGCAGATTATATTATTTACTTTTTTTAGCAGGTAAATCCTGTGGGATTCAGATCACAATTTCCAAGTTGGTCTTTATGAGGAACTTATTCTATATTATTTTAGTTTACAAGTCCTTTGTAGTATTATTTTGAATTTTGCTCTATATGCACCTCCCATGTGCCATTCTGAGACATATACAGTGACCCTCACTATTGATCAAATCTCAAACATTTATGGGGCCACTGCTGATGTGTATCAAGCCTCTGAAGCTTTTTGGTGAGTTTAGAACTGAATACAGTGATTTGAAGGATCCTTTCTCAAGCTCTCTTCTCTCCATGTCCCACACTCCACTATCTGGTTTCCAGAGTTCTTTTCTTCTGGTGTTGTTTCTAGAAAATTAGAGATTTTTTCACCCCTTATTGCCTCATACCACTCACGAATGATTTCCTTCCAAGAGAAAAAGAGCCTGGAAGAATACCTCTGATGCCTGAACATGGCCACCACCTCTGCCCAGTAATGGTGGCAAAGTAAGAGAATGTGCCCCACGGAATAAGGCCCTATTATGCCAGTGAAGAAGGGGTGCTGCCTCATTTCTAAAAACATTAAATAGACTTCTTTCACAAAGAAGACTGAAAGAATGTCTAATTCTTACATATATGGCAATAGCGCAGTTGTGAGCTGAAGTGTAGATATGTGGTAGACCTAAAAGAAACTTCCCAAACAGGAACCCTGAAGGGCAGGATTCTTAGTAGAGAAAAATGTTCCCTAGCCTGAAATGTGACAATGGATATACTGGATCAGGAAGATGGGGAGTAGGTAAAAAATAAAATTTCAGTAGACATTTAATATATTTATTGTATAATTTATGGACATAGAAAACCAATCTGGATAAACTTGAAGCCTCTTTAAAATGTAAAAATAATAAATGCAATATTTGGAGGTTAGGTAAATTATTTCAAAACTTTTACTTAAGAAATAATAGTAATAATTTAAATAAAAAGTTCTGAAATAACACCAATAAGTCTGAGGCCAATTAAAACAGATTTGTTTGTCTTTTAAGAAAGGGTTTTGTAAAAATTAGAATTTTGTGGAAAATCAGACTGCATTGTGAGATAATAGGTTCCCTTCTTGGATGTTATGAAAAAGATTCTCCATCAGAGACTGTACAATTGCCTGACAGGAATTGCACACAGGGACTTCCATTCTGAGGATGAGACTTCAGCAGACAGTTAAAGGTCCTTTTCAACTCTAAAAGGCTTGAGTGTTTACCTGAACATGCTTATTTACAAAAAAACAAAATCCACAAAACATGTAATAGGAAAAATCCAAAATATTTGGTAAGGGAATTTGTAAATAGTACTTTATTTTTCATTTATTTTCTAAGTTTAGATCCATAGCATCAACTGAAAAATATTCCCCACCTAGTCTCATAAAGAAGATATATACATAGTATTACAAGAAAGTTATGTTTCATTTGACTTATAAATAGTAAATAATAAGGCATCTAACAGACTAAATTTGTTTTCAGAAAATAGACTCCAAAATATGTGGAGATAAATGTATTTGCTGATTAATAAGTTTAAAACATTCCTTAGAATTACTGATTATGCTACATGTAAACTAGCAAAACAGTATCCCATGATTTTTAATGTTCTTAATATTTGAAAAGTGCATACTTATTAACAACTTCATTTTTTAGTTGACTGCAAATACACGAGATCAAGGAAATTTGATATCATTATCTATGCAAACTGTCCTAATTCCTTAAAATTGAAGTATTTTCAAGAAATCAAATACATTTAGAAAACCCATAGCCTTAATCTCTAAGAATCTAAATGGAATGCATTTATTTGCACTTTTATAATCTTTCTTCTATCAAAATTCATTGTTCACTTAATATGTGCCATATACTCTAATAAGTACTGAAAAAATAATGATATAGCCACTATCCTGGAAGAATCTGCAATCCAGAATATATAGATATGTAAGTAAGAGGGAAGGGTCATAATTTCAGTTATTTTCAGAATCCCTGTTGTATGGATTACACTGCACTGAAGTATTCTTATGTATTTATTTTGAGATCATAACAATACCGAGGCATGAACTGCTGATATAAACTGATCAAAAATTACAGACACTCTGCAGTAGGGTTGTGATCCTATGCAAGGAGTGTTTTATATCAGTTTCTAGTGAATACAGTGAAGAAGCACTGGCAGATTCTGTGGTTACATTTTTGGTGTTCTATTCTCTACCGAAAATATAGGGAGGCATACATCAAAGCCTGAAATTTTTACTTCATCATTAGGCTACATTAAATCTGGAAAAAAAAACATTCTTTGAGAAGAGAGGCAGAGTACAAAAAATTTCTATTTATGATGATGTACATCAACAGACTATGTAGTTTGAGTGCTAAATGCTTTTCAATAATGCATTTGACTTACGGATGTGGCCATCACACAGTTATGGCAGAGGTGGCTTGTACTAGACTTCATGGTCACAATAGCCATTTCTTGGGTCATCAAGTCATGGTGGAGGCACAGCTCCTTTGACCTTGTTTTGAGCTGTGGTCTAGAAAGTTTTCCTGGCAGTTTAGCTCAAAATTCTTTTCTTAAGCCTTCCTAGTAACTATTGCCTAATACCACAAGCTGTTAATAACACTTAATAAATTATTTCTGTTTAAACTACTGTTATAAAATTATTTAATATAGTGGTTGCCTCAGCATCCATCTTTAGTTTTGACATAGTTGTTTAAAACTCAGTCATATCCTATGACCTCTGACTTGGCTGAATTGTCTTCTTGTTGTGTTGCTTATGATATAAACTGTCTTTTCCTTGTCCCACTCACCCAATGCACCCGACAGCTGCTGCCTATGAAAATACCAAGGAGGTCAACACCAGTACACCTTGTAAGTATTCCTTAACATAGCCAATCCATTACCCCCAACCTGATGCCTCCAGACTTCACATTGCCCCTGACCATTGCATGGCACCAAAATCTCTCTGAAATCTGGAGGGAATTTCTACTGTTCATACATTTTGGTTTCATTTCCTCGTGTGTCTCTTCTGACCAACACATCTGAACCTGAATTTCCCTGGGTTGGGACCTTCCTAGAGTGGCTATCTTAGCTTATGGCCACTCTTGAAAAAGACCTGAAGACAAAATTATAAAGAAATCCTAACAATAAAAATCACAATAATCTAGAGTGTTTATAGGGTCTGTACCTAAAGTTTCTGACCAATATTGGTCATTCGATTCAGCTTGAGGGCAAGGAAATGGGTTAAAGAGAGGACCCTGGAAGAGAAGACTTTTGAGGTGACTTTGAAGGGTAAACCCAAGTAAAAAAGAATAAAAATTATTTATGAGCTATCCATGTATCATAAAGTTCAAAAGCATCATGTGTCACATACAGGAGTATATAAGCACTAGAATATTTGCTACTGACATGTGATTACTTGAAGTTTTATTTATGACACAAAAGTTTTTCTGAAAAGATTATTCAAAATATCTACATCATTAAGGAAATCTTTCTGAGTTGTGCTGGTATCAAAAGACTTGACAAAAGAATATGATCAATGTAATCATAGTTTGCTACCCATATGACAACATGTCTGTTGGATAAAAGTGTTTCTTTAAAAAGTGCAACTTCATGTCATAATAGTTTTTGCTTTTTTCAAGTTCTTTGGCTATAAATTTCCATTAGCTACCATGTTTGTCAGATTTCTATTACCTTATTGAAATAACTGTGATAATTGACTTAAAGTGAAAAGATTTATTTTGGCTCACAATTTTAGAGGTTCTGGGCTGTGATCAGGCAGACCCATTGCCGTTAGGCCTTCGGGCTGTGCAAGATGGTAATGGCAGGGAAGCACGTGGTGAGCAAACTGGTCACCTGATGGCCAGGAAATAAAAAGAGAAAAAAGAAAGGGTCAGGGTCCCACAACCTCCTTTGAAGCCATTCCCCAATGACCTAAGGTTTTCCCACAAAATTCCTCCTCTCAAAGGTCCCACCATCCCCCAGCAGTCCCATCCCGGGGTCCAAGTCTTTAACACATGAGCCTTTGGGGACTCTTGGGAGATCCATACTATAGAATGCCCTGTGTGGATTATCAATAAAATTCAATGGTTTGGCCACATATATGTCCTTTTCTTTGGATCAATATGTTTAAGGCCACTTTCATGTTTATTCGATTCTATTTCCTTGTTTTGAACTGATTCATTACCACCCATGTTTAGCCACATAGTCCTTTCCCCGTTATCTTATAGGTCCAAGAAATAACATACCTAGAATTCTACTCTATTCTTCATTGTGAAAAGTGTAGCTAGATCAAATGGTTAAACAATCTGCCCCAGTTCATTTAGAGTAAGAACCAGAGTGTTCTGCTGTATTTCAAAGTCCTTAACTAACAATTAAGTTAAACCACAATATTATACGAAAGAGGAAACCATATAAAAATAGATGAAAATTCTTAGAAACAAACAAAAAATGAAGCATGCTTAATATATCTATTAGAAGGTAATCTGAATCAAATTAGTCCTTCCTCTATGAAAATGTAGTTCAATCAGGGATATATTAATATATTATTCCCCAAACAAGATGTATCTATTAGTATGAAAAATAAAAGCAAATATAATTACATGAATTTTTGCATATATTTTCTTGTTAAAAATGGCCTTATAATTTAAATGTGATACAGGGTGGGGAGAATTGCCAAAAGGAGAAAGTTAATTGTCAAAGAGAGGATAGTTAGGGCTGGGGTATAGTGATAGAGCACATGCTTAGCATGCGAAAGGTGCTTGGTTCAATCCCCATCTCTCTCTCTCTCTCTCTCTCTCTCTCTCTCTCTCTCTCTCTCTGTCACACACACACACACACACACACACACACACACACACACACATAAAAAAGGAAAGCTCCTTGAGAGAAATCAAGTGCTATGTCTGATAAAATTCTTAAAAATTTTTAAAAATATAGAATGCTTTTTATTTAAATCCAAAAGCATTTTTATGTTTAATTTGTCACCAGTTTAAATTCAATGACTATAATTCATTTTATGAAAGCTTGAAAATTAAGACAGTAATGCTTTCTAAGTACAGCTTCTGGGATTTTTTTCTTTTCTGTTTTTTTTTTTTTTTTTATTCTTTTGTGTAGTGAATGTAACCAAGGCACAATTCTTCTATACCCAAGAGAAAAGAATATAACTGTATGTAAGTCTTTTAGAATGTGACTAAGAAAATTTAAGAAGTGTTTTAGAGTATAGTGGGAAAAAGAGTCTTCTTCTTCCATGAAATATCTTTGAGAATCATGATCAAAATAGAAGTTGTGATTGTGTTAGATCAGTAATATGATCCCATGTATCATGTCTCATGACTTATATTTTATGTTAACGTAAACACAGGACTTTGCATTTCCTTTTTCTCACAACCAAAAGATGAAAATACTGGAATTTCAGATTTCTGGTCATTGATTATACTGTTTAAAAGTCGGGGGGCGGGGGGCGCCAAGAAACCCCTTCACAAGTCACATATTGATTTTTTTGCTTTCTGCCTCTCTGTGGTAAACTGAACCAGCTCCTAAGCTTAGGTCTCTTTCTCTGGTCAGCTCTTTTATTCCAATCAAAAGGCTGAGACAGACATTGATTTATGTATCTTCTAGAATAAGCACATCATACTAGGCCTTAGCGAAGTAAGGAATATTTTGTTTTGTTTAATATGTTAAATGCATATATTGAAATAGAGGTCAGCATAAATATGTTTGCTTTCTGGTGATCTGCATATTTGTGTTATTAAAAACATGAATGGTTATAAGGAAAACATATGAAAGTTTTCAAAAACCTCAAAATAGAACTGCCATATGATCCATCCATCCATTTCTGGGTATATATGGAAGCAAATGAAATCACAGTATCAAAGAAACATCTGCTTTTCCAATTTATTGCAACACAATTCATAAAAGCCTTGAAAAGGAAACAACATAAGTCTCAATGAATGACTAGATAAAGAAAGCAGGCTATATGTACACAATGGAATATTATTTAGTGACAGAAAGAACAAAAGTCTGTCTTATGCAGCAACATGGGTGGAATTGGAGGGTATTATGTTAAGTTAAATAAGTTAAACACAGAAAGATACATACCTCATAGTCTCATTTGTCTGTGGAAGCTAAAAATTGATCTCATAGAATTAGAGAATCCAATAGTGGTTAGTGGAGTCTGGGTAGATAGAGGATGATTATTGCATAAAGGGCACAGCTGGGTACAAGGAATAACTTCAATGCCCTACCATACAGCAGGACAATGATGGCTGACAACAAGTAATTAAATGTTTCAAAATAGGTAGATAAGAAGATTTTAAATATTCCCCAAACAAGAAAATAACATATGTATCTAAGATGATAGAAGTGCCCAAAACTCTGATATCATCATTACACATTACATAAATGTAAAAAATGTCACATTATACCCCACAAATATGTGCAATTGTATACATTAGTTAAAGTGAAATACATTTAGAAAATCAAGCATGGATTAAAAATGTTTTGAAAGAATACACCCTAAAATAATTTGACTTGTATCATTAAATTGCTCTCAATCAACAAACTCATGAAAAATGAAATGACAGCTACAAGTTCACAATTGCTTAATTTAGAAAAAACAAAAAAGATATATCTCTCCCTACTCTTGGATTATTTCCTGTGAAACTGTTCATACTCTGAAACTCCAGCCACACATTAAATCACATTATGCTGAACTGTCATTTTAGATTATTCCTGAACCATATTACCCCGTTTCATTGTGAAGAGACCATTTTACATTGATTTACATAAGTGAAATACTTAATAATGTATTTTGTGTGACAAGTCAAAAGAAAATCCTGACAGGTTCCACACTCCAAAATTAGAAGAAATAACGACTCTACATCTTGTTGAGAAATATGAGTTATCATTACTGTTTTGTATTAAATTACAATGTATTCTTGAACTATACTATAGTGTTTCTTTCTTTTTCCCCTACACCATGGGACTTTGATGACTGTTCATAATTGTTTTTTAATAAAAAATCTATTTTGGCTTAATGATGTGCTGTTTTTTATGGTATGATGCTATGAACTCAAAATGACTGTTTTCATTACCATATAAGTAAGTAGCATGTTGTTTAACAGGACAATGAAATCAAATGATTTCAGGTTAAAGTTAATAGAGAGTGTTCAAATAAAATATGTGCAACTTTTATTTAGCAGGACCAATTTCTCCTCATAAATATGGAAAACTGTATTGATATTTATTTATCTCCAAAAGTAATAATCACATTATCCTCTCTTGAGGAGTGGTAACATAAATGAATTTCAACTGGAGGGAGCTGCAGCCACCTCTATAAGCTATGTCATAGCAACATATTCAATAACCTATGAAAGTTCCATGAGAAGTGATGTAAGGATAAGGGAGAAACAATGTATTTAATTAAATGTACATGAAAGTC
Organism: Spermophilus citellus; assembly: GCF_964194105.1. Lineage (NCBI taxonomy): Eukaryota > Metazoa > Chordata > Mammalia > Rodentia > Sciuridae > Spermophilus > Spermophilus citellus. Next base: position 177,962,722 of record NC_138183.1, read on the forward strand.
ATTCAAAGAAATAAAAGAAATATAAAGATATTTGGGTATTTTTTAAATAAACAGGAATTTCTAGATTTAGAAAAATAAAGATTTGTTTTTAATATTTCCTGAAATTCTTATCTAGCTTTGAAAACAGTCAAAATTGTTGATCCCTCTTCCTCTAATACCTGGAGCCATGCTGAGAATCAATACCAGAAAACATGTCATTAAGAAATCTTCAGTGAAATTAAAGCTAATGTGTATTCTGAGTATGTAGTAATTTACTTTTTGTAATAAAGATAATATTTAGTTTTTCCTTTGATGAGTTGTGCTGACCAACAAGAGTAACCATCCGTGAGATTCCTTTCTTAAAGTACAAGAAAGTATCACATGGTTGAAAAACATTGAAACAACAGTGACATCTAGCAGCAAGCACAGTCAGTGTGATATGTCTCAAATACGACTCTTACAAATACATCAAAATATAAAGAACTCAAGACTCCCAGTCTTTATTTAAGGTAACAAGTACAATAATTATTTTATTAAATATGCTTAAATAAGGGTCTTTTTGAAGGTAACTGAAACAAATCACATTTGATTTCTGCCTCACAAATTACAACCCACTTTAAACATTCAAATAAGAATACCTTAAATGACTTTAATTTTAAGATGTAGTTTTACAACAGCTGTTGTATTGAATCTATGTACAATGCAGATTTTTTTAAAAGAGAGAGTGAGAGAGGGGAGCGCTACCGCTTGAGCCACATTCCCAGCCCCAATGCAGATTATTTTTAACCTGGTGCGTCTTAATAATTAAAGCTGCTCTCTATTAGGATAGTGAACTAGCAGCTTCTAAAATGGCATTTATTTCATGCTCATGGACAGAAAACAAAACGTTTGATACTCTAATTTAGAGAAGTACAATTAAGTAGGAAATACAAGTTTAAGATAATTTTAACTGAAAACTTATTTCCCATCTAGAGACAGAAGTATGAAATTAACCTTAGAATTGTTTTCCCTAGAATAAATGTGGCAAGATTTTACTCCAGACAAAACTAGAATTTGACCCACATAAATTACATATAGCCAGACAGTTTACTTGGTTTTGATTTTGCTTAATTATTGATATTCCTTCTTATTGTGTAAAAATCTCATTCCAAGTACTTCTTGTGGAAGAAACAACTACAACAACAACAACCACCATCACCACCACTTCTACCACCCCATTTGGACCAGGTCCCTACTCTTGTGCCACTATCCTCTCTTGAGCATTTCAACAGTGAGAACTTGAACAGTGTTATAAAAAAATCAGACTTTGCTGACACCAGGACTTATGTATTACATTGAAATATTTTCTAATAATTTCTATTATTCCCTCACACTGAGTAAAGGAAAGAAAGCAAACATTTTTTTTTTTTTTTTTTGGTAGCAAACATCAATGTTTGTCAATACCCCATGGAGATAGTAGAATATATTTTATTTTGAAAAAATTCACGAAAGTCTAATGTATGAAAATGCTAATACAGAGGAATAGAAAGCAAAGAATAAGCATGCCTAACAGTGAGGACATGGCTTGCTTGCCTTTTTGTCTAAATGCTATTGAGAAGTCTGGAGGGAAATTAAAAGAAAGCCTCTCTCTGCCTCCATCTTAAAGAAGAAGAAGAAAAAATAATAGTAGCAAATCCATATGAAGGTTAAATTTAAATTTACATAGTAGTGGGGTTTTCTGTTCTGTGAATTTGTAAATGTAGAGATTCTGCATTTTTTTTTTTTTTGAGAGAGAGAGAGAAAGCTGATATCAAATCAGCTGAGAGGAGAAGGAGAAAACGAGACTCATTCAGATTCCACAAGCAGTGCTTAAGATTTTATGCTAACTGTGGAGTGAGCAGCTTGTACAGTCAGGCAAATACTTTTCCCTTGATCTGTTAGTTCAGATCTTAAAACCTAGTATGTATACACAATAAACACAACATAGCACTATGGGAAAAACAAACAAAATAGCTTTTGAATGGAATTGGAGAGAAGACAAGTAAAAGAAAACAAGCAAATATATATTATATGAGCCCTACAACAAAACAAAAAAGTTTGACACTAAGAAAGATTTCAAAATATAGATGTAGCAACTGATTATTTACTAATAGCTCATATTGTGATCTCTTATATGAGCTAAGAATTTTCTATAAATTTTATATTTGCAAACTAATATTTTCCTTACTATAGGCCTATCAAGTAAGTGTTACTATTAAATATTTCTTACAGATATGAAAGCTAAGAAACAGAGGGCTTAAGTAGGTTGTAGTATTCATATCCAAACAGTGCTACACTGATGCCCACTAGACCAGTCTATATTTGAATGTGTGGTTATTTTCCTGTGATAAACTCTGGGATGAGCAGCTACACACATTTATCTTGTAACAATTCTGAGACATATGCATTTATCTGTCTTACAGATGAGGAACTGAGGCTTTTAGAAACCTTGAAAAGATAGTGGTTTGCCACAATTTCAGTAATTTATTTTCCTATTGCTTTTTTTTTTTTAAATAGACAAAGTATTGCTGAGTTCACCAAGCTGGACTCAAATTTGTGATCCTCCTGCCTCAGCCTCCCAAATAGCTGGGATTACAGATGAAAGCTACTATACTGGGATTTATTGCATTCTTAAAGAAAAAAGAAAGACTCTTATTTTGTGATGCTCTGTTTCTGATAAAGAACTATGATTTAATTACTAGTTGTCAGCTGTGTGTTTTCTGCTCACTCCCACAATAAGAATTTATTATTAGAAAGACATCCTGTGACTAATGGAAAGAATAGACTTCAGAATCATATCTCAGTCATATCATACCCTGGCTATTTATTCCTGGCATACTTCCTTCACAGTAAAAATAGAATGATTAATACTTTTCTCATATAGTTGCCACGAAAATTTAAGATCAATTTTTAAATGTGTTTATCCCATAGGAAGTACTCAGCAAATGGAAGCTACCTTGGATGTTTAATCAATTTTATTTATCTGTGCTTTTCCTCTAAGATTGGCCCTAACTTATTAGAGGTCCCCAAAGAAATAAAGAAGCTTCCAGGAAGAGTACCAAAGTCTGAGACAAACTGACTGGCTAGTATTATAGAAAGAATTCAGTTCAGTAGGAATGGCACCCATTAATAGCTATTTAATTAGACAAGGCCTATATATAGAAAACATATTGAGAGCTAATTTGTAGCACTATATGGATGATAATGTAGCTACATCTACTGTCAAAGCTGAAGAAAAAATGTTCAATTATTTCCTAGAGACATGTTTCAAAATATTGCTCCCTGCATCAAGATCTCACTTTCATTGATGTCATGGAGCTGGTGGCTGGAATTGCCTCCTATAAAATTTTCAGGAGACCTTCTCTTGAATGTGCCTTTTGGCAGTTTGTTGTTTATTTGTTTGTTTTTTGCCTTCTAAGTAAAACTGAATTATCTCTTCTGAAAGTCACACCTCTATTAGGTGTGACTCACCTCTGAGTGAAACTCAGATTCAAAATTTAGTGGTAGCCCACTTGCCGGCTAAAAACACACTAAAGAAAACCTTCTGTGGGAAAACCTTCTGTCTTTTCATGCGGTGTCTCCCAAGGGAAGTGGAGTCTCCTAAGGGAAGTGATGCAAGGCCCATTGCCAAAGAAAATAAAAAGGTTGAGCACAGGCTGCAACTGCTTCTTTAGGGGATTATTCTATAAAAGCAATGGCAACTATAGGTATTGTCTTTTATGGGACAGTATTCTTTTCCTATAATTTTATTATTTTCAATTAAACCGCTTCAGTTTAAGGCATAACTATAATGATTTAATTTATATAAATTAGTAACTTTTATATAAATTAGTTTATAAATTAGAAATAAATGGTTGCTTATATACCCTAGTTTGAGATTCTGATACTCTCATATAGGAAACAAGCACTATGATAGAACCGACTTATATCCAATTATTTAATTTTCTTTCTGATCAGAAAACAGAAAGAAAATAAAGTTGTTCTTCCTGATAAATCCAGTGATAAAGAGAGTTTAAAATAATTGTCTTAATTTAAAATATTTATACTGTTTAGAAATTTATATCCTTTTGCCTTTATAATTTATATTTTAGATAGAGAAAATACTTAGAATTCCTTTTTGCTTATTGGTCACATATTACTAAACTGACTCAGAAAGTCAACTTCATTTCTCAAATGTAGAAACTGAAACAAGAGTACTGCATAAAAAGGTCTATTTTCCACTGTCGTATTAAAGCATTGTCAAATTGCTTATGTAGAATGTGATGTACCTGAAAAAACATCAACCCAGAACTTTCTTAACAAATAAAGGTTGAGAAAAATCGAGTGGACAAGAATTCATCTCCATTCTTTCTCCTTTATTTCCAAATATAATATCACTTGACATCTTTTTTTAACTTCAAAGAAAATTCAGTAAAATAAAATGAGCATATAAAAGTACTAGACTGTTTCCAAAGAATGAGCTTTTCCATGTTCCTACAAACCATCTTGGTAGCATGACTTGAAATAAAAATAGATCTTATAATTAATTCATTTTCTTAATTATATGTTGGTCAGCCTAGAGTCTGTAAATATACATTTCTCCTTAATCATGCAGTGAAAAGTAAGGCTTTGTGTTTTGTTTTGATCAATGTTTACTATAGAAAGGTATAATTATCCAATCATTCTTAGTAGAGCTCATTTTGATTGAAAAAATATGACAATAAACTCACTTTAATGGGCAGGTAGCAGTTACATCAATAATGGATTATTTTGTAGAGGAATTTCACAGAAATAAAGGAGAATTCTTCTCTTTCCTCAACAAAAGAACTTATCTGCCAGTACTCTGGTAAAGCTAAAAATCATACAAGTACTTAGACACCACCTTGTCTATGATATTTGTTCATATTTTGTTTCCTTTTAAGGAAAATTGAGATAGATGACAAAAAAAAAAAAAAACTGAGATGAATCCTTGACCCTTAAGCTTATCTGGTCCTGAAGTATGTTTGCAGGTTGGAAAAAAATCAAATGATTCCAGAAAGTTGGGGTCCTGAAAAAACTCTCTGTCTTCACTTACTATACTTCTTTAACATTTTTTTTCCTGCTGGTCTGTAATCATATGGTATTAATCCATCAAAAACCATTTCAGTTAAAATCTACCACTAGAAGACTTTACATATTATCCTTTCCTCATTATTTAGGGGAGGTAAGTTGCAAGCAGAAAGGATAGAAGGAGACATTTATGCAATAATCCAGAGTGTCAAGAGTGTTGAATTCATAGGGAAAAAATCAGAAAGCAGTTGTACTTCACGAAGGACTGAAGAGAGGAAAAGAAACATGATCAAGTGGGAAGAAAATAAACACTGGATTTAGTCATATTTGGGTGAAAATGTCCAACATATTAGCTGGCTGTTTCTGGCAACTTAAACTCTTCCAAGTTTCAGATGCTCTCTCTGAAAATGGGTCTAATAACAACCTATTAAGGATGCTTTTGGAAACTAAACTTTTTTTTTTTAATTTTTGCAGATAAACCTTGGAAACTTTGTTAAGTAAAAGAAGCCACCAGATACAAACGGTCACATATCATATTATTCTATTCATATAAAACATTCAGGATACATAATTCCACAGAGGCAGAGAGTATATTAGTGCCCATCATATCTAATAAGAACCTGGTATCCAAAATATATAAAGAACTCTTACAATTCAACAACAACAAAACAAAAAACCAGAAACTGAGGAGAGGAAAGAGTGGGGAGGAATTGATTAATGGGTACAGATTTTGTTTTGGGGGGAGCTTGGGGAGTACAAGAGATGGAATTCAGGGGGATTCAACACTGAGACACATCCTCAGCACTTTTTTTTTTTTAAGAGAGAGTTAGAGAGAGAGAGAGCGAGAGAGAGAGAGAGAGAGAATTTTATTTTCAATATTTATTTTCTAGTTTTCGGCGGACACAACATCTTCGTTTGTGTGTGGTGCTGAGGATCGAACCTGGGCCGCAAGCATGCCAGATGAGCGTGCTACTGCTTGAGCCACATCCCCAGCCCCTCAGCACTTTTTTGTATTTTATTTAGAGACAGGGTCTCATTGAGTTCCTTAGTGCCATGCTGTTGCTGAGGGTGACTTTGAACTTACAATCCTCCTGCCTCAGCTTGTCTAGTGGCTGGGATACAGGTGTGTGCTACTATGGCAGCTTATTTTGTTTGTTTTAATTATTTATACAAACTTTTAATATCACATATACAGCACCTAAATAGCACAAATTTATACTTGAAATGACTGAATATCTTTGCATTTTCAATTTGTTTTTATTTTAAATATTGCAATTATTTTAGAAGAAATAGTATACTCTTCTAATTTCCAAAACCACTGTTTTTGTTTTGGACCATAAGTATATCTCCCTTCTTCAGGGAAGTATTTCTTCTAGTTAGGAGAAACACCACCTTGTTTCTTCCATCCCATTTCCTGGAAAATGATTCCTTACCTTAATTTCTGAATGTAGATGTTATTCCTTCAAGGATTATTTCCTGGATCATCCTCTTCACAATCTAAATACATTTTTTCTCTCTGTCACAGGACTTAGAACACCCTGCTTAATGTCCATATGTGCTGGAAACATACTATAATTATAACTGAATTATATTTGTGTTTTGGTTTAATTTCATTTCCCCCACTGTTAAATTCTCTTAGAAAGACTGTTTAAAGTACTCCCCTTCACACCTTCACATCTAGTGTGATGCTTGGTATGTAGGAGAGTTAAATAAATGTTTGTTGAATGTTTATGAATATTGAATATTTCATGTATATAAAACAATTTTAGTATCATAAATGTTATTTTAAATTATTTGACAACTATTATACTAAGTATTTGATAATAGGTAAAGAAGCCATGCAAATTAAATTAGGGAAATTATAGTAAAAATTTATTTTAAGTCAAGTACTCAGAAATTCAACACACATTCTCAGGATAATTTTTGGTTACAAGAATCTTTTATCTACTACAAGAATCAATCTCTTCCTCTCTCCCTCACCTTTTCCTTGGTTTTCCCTTCTCTTATTCCGGTGTACACTTTTATATACAGTATATACAGAGAGAGAAAAGCATTAATAGTATGGCTTTGAAGGATAATAATCATTTCAGCCTTTAGAAATGTATAAACATGCAATTATAGACATCAAAGTCTATAATTTGGAGCAATATATTGTAAGTTACCTTTTAGAGAAATTTATTTCTTGAAGATCCACATTGTGTCCATTGCCATGAGGTCAGTCAGTATTTTACATTCATGATTCATATCAAAATTTTCCCTTTTTTATTATTTTTCCCCAAAACAAAAATGCATTCTTGTATTTAATGTACTATAAGAGGAAAAGAGAGAAACTCCACTTAGTATTTTAAAATCTGCTTAATTTATCTCAGCATCTTTTCCTTCCTAATTAGAGATGTTTATAAAATATTGTGGACTTAGGCAAATAATGACAAGTCTGATATTGTCATAATGGTTTGTTCTTCCATATTTGAAAATAGTCTTAAACTCAAAATAGTTAAACTTGGTGAAAGAAATTAGCAGACAAACTCAATAAGCACTTGCTTTGCAGGTGATTCAAAGGTATCTTTTCTCTATGTCAACTTGCTTTTTCAATGATCTAGACGGTTTAATTCTTAAATTAATAAGAAAGTTATCTGATAAAGGTACTTGTAGTATAAAACATCTATAAAAAATTTTAAGCAATTAACAAACTTGGAATGTGTTTAAGTCTCTTTAAAATTTGATCCTCTGCTTTAATTTTGTTGGTTTCTATTTTTTTTTTTTTTTTTTTTTGGAAATGTGTTCAGGATTTAAATGCCTGTTCATTTCAGACAATTACACTTTGATATTTCACCTTCATGAATAGCTAGGGTTTTTTTCCCCTAAACCCTATTGACAACTCTGGTAGGATATAAGGTCACGGCATATTTTCCAGGAAATATGGCCTAGAGGAAATATTGAAAATTTTTAGAAAATGAATACAAAAAGCAACTGTCACTGATAACTCAAGAAGTGTGAGAAAGCATTTTGGGATATGTAAAGTATTAAGGTTTTTCATTACCAGTACAACAGCTAATATGCTCTAAAACTCAGCATTCAAGTTAACACTTAAATTGTTTAGAATTAAGAACAAGGAACACATGGAGAATTGGTCAGAGACATGATATGCTAAAATCAATGCTAATTATTAAACACTCTTGAGGATAAAATTAATATCGAAAGATCAACTTTACTTTTAAATACAGAAAAACTCTTGGCAAACTACTATATAAAACTACTATACAACTAAAACCAAGTCCTCAGTTTGAACGTCATGAATTGGATCATAAAATCTATTCTAAAGTACGTGTTTACAGAATATGCTGGAAGAATTCTCTCACAAGACAGAAAAGTATTTCACTTGTAAGATTTCACCCTTATTATACAAGAATTTCAAAAGGCTCCTTTGAAGCCATGAAGGATTTAGGTCAATGAATCATTCAACTCAGGATCAATAATTTTAAAATACAGTAAGGTTTGTGAAAGACCTTCATAAGTACCATTCACTCTAATCTCTACTTACAACAGAAAGCGTATGTATAAGCTACTCCCCAAGACAAGGAGGAGGGAAAGGGGAACCTTATGGTGGAGAAAGCTAATAAGCACTACTTCAGAGAGTTGAGGAAGGTCAGCATTAGCAGTGATCATCATATTGGTAGCATGTATCCTTGATATAATGTGAACAAAGTGCATTTGTCTCTGTGGTATTCCTCACTAAAATCTATAAACACAATATAATTATGCTACAAACATCAGATAGGCCCCAAGTGAAAGTTGGTTTACAAAATACCTGAACAATAGTCCTCAAACCTGTAAAGATCATCAAAAACAAGGAAAATCTAAGAAATATCATACCCAAGAGTGCATAAAGAAGTTAGGATGATTAACAATAATATAATATCCTGGTGAGACCCTGGAACACAAAAAGGATATTTGGTATAAACTAAAAAAATCTGAATAAAACATGGATTTTAGTTAACTATATACAAATATCAGATTATTAATTATAATTTAGGATGTTAATAATTTGAAACTAGGTGATGATTTTATGGAAACTTTCTTATTATATTTAAAAATTTTAGTTTAATGTGAAACTATTCTGAACTATAAAGGTTACTTAAAAAATATATCACACAAATAACAGTCTCAGTTTATATTTAATTTAGGGTAACATTTCTCTCATTGATTCTAGATAAAAATTTTAGTAGCCTCATGATTGGTCCAGTTCATCATATGGAATAAAATACACTGTAGTCACTGCAAGTCATGATTTTGATTTATTATTTGTAATATACTAGTAATAAAGTCAGAGTTCAATTACCTACAAATGGCAGCTTCTCTACTCTCCTTGCTTGGGCTTGCTGCAGTAAAAGAAATTAAGTACTTCTAAATTTAGCCAACCTTCCCAACTTGCTAACAGTGATTTTTTTCAACTCTTTCAAGTTTGAACAATAATAGAAGAGTAACAAGAGGAGTAAAAGCATTTTTACTTAATGGATTTCAGCAGGTGATCATGGATTGATGCTTCCTGGATCTGGAAAGTGTTGAAAACTAGGAAGACCTTTAATTAGTCTGAGTTTAGAGTAAATACTGGTCTCTTTTATCCAGCTAGTTAGTTATTCCTTTCTCCCTCTCAGAGCATCTGATATTGTCTTGAACTATTCCTCATGAGGTTAATTCAGTTCCCCAGGTTTTATTTTATTGAATAAAATCATATATACCTTGTGCCAACTTTACTAATTCATGGCCTATATCCAGACTATGGAATACTTTGGCACATTCTTTGCTCCATCAGACTCAGAGTTCATACTGGGAAATGCAGTCTGTTCATTGCTACTCAATCAAGCAATTCACTGACCCATCCATTGTCCTTACTAATTTTCATACAAGTGTAAGTCATCTACTGAGTATCCACACATCTCTATATAGTATCTCTAAAAAACTCCTTTCTATTGAATTCAGAAGAGAGACACATCTGAACTCTTCCCTCTTATGACATAATTTGAAGTTAGACCATACCCCAAATTCAACCCCAATGTGCTCTCTGAGTCCTTTATTCTTGAAATTATTTTTCATTGCCTTGAGTTGGAGGTAGAATGCTTCAACTTTCCATCTTAGAGTAGATTCATGAAAAACTTTTTCCAAAAATACATTTTATAAAAATTTTCATCCAATTTTCAACTCTCAGTCCTATTGTAGTTTCCATGCAATTAAAGAGTACAGTAAATAGCATGGAATTATGTTTTAAGAATTTCCTTTGTAGTTAGGTTCAGTGGTGGTGCATGCCTGTAATCCAGTTACTCATGCAGCTGAGGCAGGAAGATCTTAAGTTCAAAGTCAGGTTGAATAATTTAACAAAATAAGAAATAAAAAAGGCTGTGTATATAGCTCTGGGGTACAGCACATGCTTTCTACAAGTGAGGTCCTGGGTTCTATCCCTAGTACTTTAACAAAAAAGAAAAATAAAAATGTTATTTGTAATTACTTCAAAATATCCCAGTAGCTCTTTTAAAATGTGAACTTAATTATCTACTGACATTTCAATTAAAACTTACATTTTAAGAGCATACTATGTACGTGTGTGTGTGAGTCACTTTATTAATAACAAATCTACAGTGGGTTCTAGATGGAACTTCTAGCACCTATCCACTTAAAATAGAATGGTTCATCAATATCCCATATGAATGGTATGAAATGCAAGGGACACAATTAAATTTTAATTCAGATAATTATGACCAGTTTTTAGTATGAGTATATGCTAAATATTGAATGAAATACACTTTCACAAAAATTTTACTTTTTTCTTATTTTATTTGAAATTCAAATTTAATCACAATTACATTTGCTAAACTTGGTAAAACTACCTGAAAATTCCACATCATTCCCTAACCCTGATAAATCTGATATTCTAGGACTAGGTCTGGCAGTTTCTGATTTAACAAGGTCCATAGGTGACTGTGATATGCTCTGAAGTTTGAGAACTACTGCAGCAGGGTACTCTGAATCTATTGGCCCACAGTCTTGACAGTGTTTCCAATTTAGTCCTCCTCTCACAAGCTACCAGTGGGTTCATTCTTGTGAAGCACTTAAAATTATGAGAAATATTCTTAATGGCAATATATGTTTGATTCTAGTACTGTAAAGGAGTCTGGATTGAAATGGAGTTTGAAATGGCAGGTGTTTTAGCTTTTTGTTTTCACTGTTATAACCAAAAGACATGACAAGAATAATTAGAGAAGGAAAAGTTTATTTGGGGGCTCACAGATTCTGAGGCCTCAGTCCCTAGCGAGCTAGCTCCACTCCTTGGAATTCAAAGTGATATAGATCATCATGGTGGAAGAATGTGGTAGAGGAAAGGAGGTCAGGAAATGTCCACCAAGAAGCAAAGAGATAGAACTCTGTTCAACAAGGACAAATTATAAACTCCAAAGGCACACCTCCAAGGACCCACTTCCTCCACACCCTACCTTGCCTGTCCTTATCACCAAGTTAATCCCTATCAGGGGATTAATGCACTGATTAGGTTAAACCTTTATAACAATCATTTCATCTCTAAATTTTCTTGCACTATCTCACACAGGAGCTTTTAGGAAACATAAACCATAACAACTGGTTACTGGTGTTAGGTTCTCTGTTTCTGACTCATGTGGAAAGAACGAGTCTACTTACTGATATTTTGCTTATGTCTCTGTTTCCTGGTTTCCATACTGTTTTCTAGCTGCAGCAGGAGTGGTTCACAATCCATCCCTCTACTGAAGCTTTCTCCTTTATTTAGCATCCATGAAAATGACTAGAATACATCATAACCTATAAAACTACCCAACTGGAGTTGAGAAAAAGTATTGCCTAGAAACTCTCATATTGTGTACTGCTTGTCCTTAATTTGGTTCCCTTGAATATGATGTTTGCTCTTGGATTGGTGACAGGGACTTATAGTTACAGGGAGGCCTCTCTATCTCATTCTGGTTCTTCCTTACTCTGGCATCCTTCATTCAGTGTCAAATAGAGTTTGCCCTCATCTCTTTTATGTCAAAGTATGAGTTTTTCTGCATGAAACTATTGAAAGTTCAATATGTACAGTATCAAATCTTCAGACATAACCACAGCTACTTATCAGTTGTATTTCTAATGTCTTGCCCATAGCTGAGGCTAATTGTTATTGAACACATAGTTATTAATGCAGGAAGTTGAGAAAGTATGACTCTGTGTGTGCAAATGCATTTCACCACAGAATGTTCTACAAAAGGCTTTCTGTTGAAGGTCAGGGAGAGGAAGGAAACTGACATTTATTGAATGTGAACTCTGTGCCAAAAAATATACTAAATGCTTAAAGTCTTTATCTTACTACAGGAAATTATTTTTTTTTTTAAATTATGACCACTCTTTTCAATTGCTTGAAATCTCTTAATTTGAAGAATGGTGTTTTTCAGGCCTGACATAATTAGCAAAAGCAAAGAAAATCAGCAACATATATCTCAGTGAAATAAAGAAGAAAAATGAGGAGGGAAATTCTAGTAACTGAAGAAAGGAATAGATATTTTTATTTGACCCTCCTTGGCTCTACTTAAGAAAAACAGTACTAACAGATATTATGAAACATCCCCTTCTCTCAAAACTACATGGGGAGAGAAACAAAATTAGAGAAAGGGAAGATCAAGAATGAGAGAAAATTAGACACATGAACAAAAGTGTGATTGTAGTGCTTCAAGGAAACTTTATTTTTATCTCAAGATAAACCATTAGGTGCGCACTATGATAGCTTAGATTGAAGCAGCTTTTAGAAGCAGGGAAACTCTACTACTAGTACAAATTATGTTGCACAGTATGATCAGATCATGCTTATGTAAAGACAAGAGGAACTTGGAAAATTTCCAACCATTAAAGAAAGAGAATGATAGAAGATTTATTGAGCAATGAATAATTACTAGAATCAGGCCACCTGACTGAGAATATTTACTCTGAACTGTTAAACAGGTTTCCATTAGCCACTTGGAGATAACAAACCAGAACCTCCTGTGACATAATTAGTGTTCAGTGAGTATTTGCTGAATTAATTTTAAAAATGGGAAATCATTTTGTAAAATAATATTATATGCCTCAAATTGCTAGGATATAGTTCAATTTTTCATTTATGTTTAGTTGGCAATAGTTGGGTCAATGGTTTATATCAGGGAAATCAATTGAAGAATTTGTTAAAAGAAAGATCATTGGAATCTACCCCTAATGAGTATTATTCAGTTCAGTTGATCTAGGGCATTACTGGGGCATTTGAATTTCTACCTGCATTTCTACTGACTTCCCAGATCAAGTTTCTGCTGGTCTGGGATCACACAGTAGAAAACTGTTGATTTGGTACTCCAATAAGGCCCTCTAGTTTTTTCATAACTATTGCATGTGGAAAGTAGAGGAGGGATTGTTAAGGACTGGTAAAGGGACTTGAGGGAGAACGGAGAAAGGGAGAAAAGTGAATAGTCATGATTTATGCATGATATATGTATGCATGAATAGAGATATCCAAGGAAATTCTATTGATATGTACAATTAATATGTGTTAGGAAAGAATTAGGAAGAAGGGAGAAGAGAGAGAATTCAACAATCTTTAAAACTAACAAAAACTGCAGGAAAACATAGGTCCTTTAGTGATGAAGTACAGCTTTTTCTATAAAGCCTATTGAGAGTTTATTAAACTAAAATTACCATTATATGTAGAGTTGTTCAGTAAAAAACTACCATTGAGCTTCTTTTAAGACATCAGATACTATAAGCAGCATATAAAAATAAAACGTGTACAATAATGAATAAGATACTATTTCTGTTCTGTTCCCCTGAAATTCATATGTGAAAACTGTAATTCCCAATATGACTCTAAGTGGAGTAAGAAAGTAATTAAATTTAGATGGGGTAAATCCTAACAGTGGGACCATCATTTAATAGGATTTATGCCCTTATATGAAGACACACCCAGAGAGCTTGTTTTTCTCTGTTTCTTGAGGACATTAATAAGAAATCCAAGAAGAGAAACCAGGCCAAAAATAAAATTGACAAGCACCTTGATCTTAGAATTCCCAATCTTCAAAACCGTGAAAAAAATATGTATCTATTGTTTAGGCCACCTAATTTGTGTTATGTTATTATGTCAGCTCAGCAGACTAACATTTGCATAACAGCTAGATTTTTATTTCATGTACAAATTCCACTTGATTTACAGTAACTTTCTGGAATGCTATGTTGGAAAGAATTCTGATCTCAAGTTGGTATCCTCTGATATTGCATCCATTAGCTACATGTAGCTTTAAATTTGCATATCAATTTAAACCAATTAAAATTTAAAATTAATTTCCTTAGTCATACTAGCCACTTTCAAGTATAGGGATGTATTGTCTGCCATATTGGAAAGTGTAGACTACTGAAATTTCCATCACCACCAAAAGTTGGGGCAGTCCTCTTCTAGGTAAAAGAGTAAAAGGGAGTCAAATGCCTTACAAAATGCCTTACAAAAATGCCTTTCCCAAAGACCAACTGAAAACAAAAAATTTAAAAATACTTATACATGAAGTGTGGGGTAAAAAATATGAACAGCATTTTCTCCTCCAAAATGGACATATAATAGGCTGCTTTATTAAAGAGAAGTTTAAGAAAGCCTAGGACTACCTGCTCAGCCTCACTAAAACATTACCAAAGAAAGAAGGTAAGTAGGCTTGGTCCTAAAAATGAATAAAACTCACCAAATAGGACATAAGATCACCAAACACATGACCAAAGAGCCTGAGAAAAACCTTCAATCAAAATCAACAACAACAACAACAATAACAAAAATCCCTCTCAGAGTCTTAATTGGAGCAACATTTCTCCAATCTGGAGGGAAATTATGAGCAAAGGCTAAAATAATACTAACATAGAGATAATTATCTTCCGAATAAATAGGGACTAGATACAAAAGAAGGAAGAGAGAAATATTTCAGGATTTCTCAACAAGAATGTTATTAACATTTTGAATGGAAGAGTTCTTTGTTGTACAAAACTGTCTAGAATATTAGAGTTATATTCCTGAGTTTTGATCAGTAAATTCTACTTTTGTTCCAGTCATTGAGAAAATCAGCAATACCTCTAAAAATTTAAATTAAAAAAATCCTCCAGATGAGAACATCAAGAAATGTGAGTTTACAAAGAGACTGAGAATGGATCAATTTATCACCAAGGGTATTAATATAGGAAAAAAGGTATGACAAGAGCAATATACATTCTGAGAAACTGTTGACTGACCAGAAGCATTGGTAGATGATGGACTATACTTTCCTTCTTCATGCTTTGAAATGATTTTAATAGTATGGTGGCATTCAAACCCTATCTGAAAATTAAAAAATAAAGTTAAATTAAAAAGCTGGAAATGTAGCTTGGTGGTTAGGTACCCCTAGGTTCAATCCCCAGTACCAAAAGAAGAAGTAAATAAAAAGTGCAATAGTTAGGATCTCCTTTTAATCAGCTATCATAACCAAAGACAAGTTAGAATTTAATAAACATTTTGCTAATTTTCAAAATGTCCTAGGCAATTTTGTACAGCAAACAACTGTTCCACTCAAAATGTCAAACTTAAGTAGCTGCCTATGACTGCTATAATAAATCACCACAACTTTAGCAGCTTGAAAAAGTACAAATTTACCTTTTACTTCTGAAAGTCAGAATATGCAGCTGACGAACAAAAGTTGGCAGGCAAGCCTGCACTTCTTGAAGCACTAGGGAGTTCATCTCCTTGACTGATCCCAGCTTCTGGAGACTGACTGTATACCTTCACTCATGTCCCCTCTTCCATTTTGTTACTAATGCCAGGCCAAGTTCTTCTCAGGGGGCTGTCTCTTTGGTTTTACTTTTCAGTCTCCCTCTCCCACTTAAAAAGGAATCTTGTGATTTCCTAGAGCCAACTCAGATAATCGAGGATAATCGTTCCCTTTCATGTCCAGCTATTAGGACTTAATTCACCTTTGCCATGTAACCTACTGTATTCATGGTTCTGGGGATATGGACATGTTTGGGAGCCATTATTCTGCTACCACAATAACATGCTTTTTCTTCACTTAAACATTTAATGTGCTGGTCAGTATCTTCATGCAATTCAGTTCAGAGAGTCCTAGTCAGAGATAACAGTATAAATTTTATAAATAAGGCCTTAAAATTTTATGACAATTCTTTGTTTGATTCTGATTATATAGTTCGCATACATGTTGTTCTATTTGGGGTAAATCAGAAAGGAGATTACTCTGGCAAATTTGAATTTTTTTTAATTAGAAAGAAAGTAAAATAACTACATCTTAAGACAATGCTATTATAAGTATTATATTATCCCATATGGGCCTATTACTAAAATGTAGATTTTGATTATTGTTTTACAAAATGGATGTTAAGTTATTTACCCAGCTACAGAGTCACATAAAACGGAATAAGAAAGTATCTAAATCTCAATACATAATTGAATACGTACTAGAATATCCAAGATAATAGATTCTCCATTTCTAGGGTCTATATTTCCATGTTTTTTTTAAATCTATCTATTCTTTTTGGTTTATTTAGAGATGGTGTCTCACTAAGTTACTTAGCACCTTGCTAAATTGCTGAGGCTGGCTTTAACTCTCGATCCTCCCACCTCAGCCTCTCAAGCCACTGGGATTACAGGCATGCACCACCACAATGTCCAGTTTAAATTTCCATACTTTAAAAGGAGATAAACCTTACTTTTTATAAGAATAAAGTATACTTGATCTAAGAATGCAAACATTGAAATTTCTGTATTATGCAATCAAAAGCTGCATCTGAGGTTCTAAACTGGATTCGTTTGAATCTATGATGAAATATGTATTTTAAAATAGACAATCTATTTTAATTAAATTTTAGGTTTTAAATGTTTTTCTTCTCTCAAATCATTTTATTGCCATTATATGTGCCATTTTGCTTATTTTCATTTCAATATATTATACCAATCTCTAATATCATAGTACTTTTTTACTCAATAAATATTTTCCATGTGTATGATTTTATATCTTTCATTAAAAAGAAATTTCTCTCTGCATGAAACTTTTCTTGGGCATCAATAGGTATTTGATAACAATATTACACATATTTTGATTGTTTTTGACCATTAGTAAGAGATCAGCAATTTATTTTACCTCATAAATCTATTTTTAAAACCCAGAATTATATCATAGTTGTTGACTAGAGTGTTTTTAAGTAATATAAAATTTTTAATTATATTCTCAATCACAGCATGAACATTGAATGACTAAGAAGTAGAAAAGATTAATCTATAAATTATAATTTACTATTCAAATGTTCTATGAAATTTTAAAAATCTGTTCTTTTTTGAAGTATATATAGTTGGAATATTTGGGATTGGTACAAACTAGAACTGGTGAAGTTTATGCCTCATTTAACAATATTATTTTCCAGAAATCTCCATTTCATCTATGTGTTATGGTTTGGAGGTGAGGTATCCCCCCAAAGCTCATGTGTGAGACAATGCAAGATGGTTTAGAGAAGAAATGATTGGATCACCGGACTTTGACCTAATCAGTAAATTAGTCACCTCGTGGCATTAACTGAGTGGTAACTGAAGGATGGTAGGATGTGGCTGGAGGAGGTAGGCATTGGGAGCATGCCTTTGGGATATATTTATTTGTATCTGGCAAGTGAAGTCTTTCTGCTTCCTGATTATCATGTAAGCTACTTCCCTCTGCCACACCCTTCCACTACAAGGTTCTGCTTAGCCTTAAGCCCCAAGGAATGGAGTGAGTGGTGTATGGACTAAGACCTCTGAAACCGTGAGCCCCCAAATAAACTTTTCCTTCTCTACAGTTATTCTAGTCAGATATTTTAGTTACAGCAGTGAAAAAGCTGACTAAAACACTATGCTACTAACATTATTTCTCTTGGGCAAAGTATACACTGTTTATTATTTTTAGAAAGTTAGAAATTGTAGAGATTTGTCTGAAATAAATATTTCTCAATAAGACTAAGGCAGTTTTTACTATCTAAGGACCCACCATTAGGTAGGAAAGTTAGAAATGATTTTTTATGAAAATTAACAGTGCATGAAAAATAACTCCTCTCCACAGTCTTCTAAGCTACCACAATGTGTGTACACTTCATTTGCCTTTATACTTCGTTTATACTACATTTTGTTATTGTGTTTTATTTTGTTTATATTTTATTTTGTTTTTGTAAAAAAAAATGTCTAGTATGTTTCTATATTCCTAATTTTAAATGTATAAAACACTAAAAATGAAAAAATAATATTCTTCAAATGAATGTTTCACACATCCTGCAAAAAAATATCAAGGCCATTAATTTGGAGTTAGGGTTTAGTGATTGAATCTCTGTTCTTCTGGCACAATATTAATAATCAATACACAATTTATTTGGGAGGAAATGACTACTCAGAATAAAATAACATTGAAAATCAGAGAAAAGGCTCAGAAATAGAGTTGCTAGCTAGAATGAAGAACAAAGTTGAGAATTGTTTTCATGAATTAAAAAGACTTATAATAAATACAACTAAGGCAAAAGATTGGACTAAAAGTAGTAAATTTCTTCTGTTTTATAGACAGGATTAGTATTGCTACCATTGTTTAAACAAGAAAAACCAGCTGACAATAAATTATTGCCACTACAAACCACATTTGAATCAGGGACTCAAGTAGTAGGTTAACATTTGACAGCCATTATTAATAGAAAATATGGATCCTTCAGAAAAAAATGAACTTTCATCACCACTCTGTTGTAAGGGGTCATTAAAAGGACAGAAAGAAGGGGGCTGGGATTGTGGCTCAGCGGTAGAGTGCTCACCTAGCATGGGTGGGACCCAGGTTCAGTCCTCAGCACCACATAAAAATAAAGGCATTGTGTTGTGTCCATCTACACCTAGAAAATAAATATTAAAAGAAAGAATAGAAAGAAGTGATTGATATTTTACAAACAAGAAAACAAATAAAAAGTGCATGAAAGGAGATAAGAAGAAGATATTTTAACTTCTAAAACATTTTCTGTGTCATCAAATTTCTTTAATTTTATAGACCCTGAGATGCTTTAAAAATCATTAGCAAAGTTAGTTTTATTATCTCATTTATGAATGAAGAGTTAGTTCATTGGCCAGAGGCAACATTAAAAGTCACTAAGATCTTGAATTGAATGTTTCAAAATCTCCTAATCATTCCTTTAAAAAAAAAAGTCAATACAAAAACTTGAGTTCATTAAAAAGTCTGTTCCCTAATAGTCCAACATTAGCATAAATTAGCTAATTATTTGTTTCCATCATAAACAAAGCAAACTCATTAGGTATGTCAGTTTTCACCAAGTTCAATTTCAGACAATGAAATTTCAATTTTTAAGACATTGGCAGTCATATTATTATTTTCTCAACTCCAGTATTCAAAGAAAAAAAAAAGAAGAAAGAAAAAAGATAAAATAACAGATGGTCCACATACTGTATTATACACTATGGTTTAAAAGATGAATAAATACTGAGCCTAACCTGGAAAAGCATATGGTTAAGTGGAAGAGCCAAGTGTGAATAAATCATTACATCATATTTTTCCAAGTATTGTCATAAAGGGAACAATAATGGAAGAGATTGTGACTCTGGTTGAAGATAAATGTTTTCTTAGAAGACATGAATCACATTAAAATCGAAAAATATTCAAGGGGATAACTTTCACTTCTTATGAAAATTTAGGAAGTGGCAAGTGTTCTACTCCCTCACTAATTAAAAGATCAGGTAGAATGAGAAATGAAGTCACAGGGACCCAATGGGCCCAAATCAATAAAGAAAACCTACACTCAGCCAAGTCTTTTTCTCAAGGCTTTTACTGAGTGCATGTATGTAGTACACCAAAGACCAAAGACAAAGCAAGATCTGAGAGAGCTCTGCAGGCAAGCAGCACAAGGCTGAAGCTGGTTAGGACTGAGAGCAATCCAGAGAGCCACAGAGAATGCCTTTGCAGCATCCAGTTTTGATAGGTATAGGCGGTGACTGGAAGTCTGGGAATTCAGAGAAATCTAGATGATGCATCTTCAGTTATACTTTGGAATAACCATGAGATAGTCCCTTACTGGATGATAATAAATCTCAAGAAATTAAATGATAAAAATAACACAGAATTTATTTTCAGATCATAATGATTAGAGTTATAATTAGTAACTCCAAAATGTCTAAAATATCCTAGAATATATGGACATTACACCTAACAATTCTACAATTCTTCGAAAGATATAAGTATAAATATAAAAATTCACAGGGGACATTTGGGGATTGAGCTCAGAGGCACTCAACCACTGAGCTGCATCCCCAGCCCTATTTTTTTTTTTTTTTTTTTTTTTTTTTTTTAGAGACAGAGTCTCACTTAGTTGCTTAGCATCTTGCTTTTGCTGAGGCTGGCTTTGAACTCACAATCCTTCTGCCTCAGGCTCCCAAGCAGCTGGGATTACAGGTGTGTGCCACTGCACTCAGCAACATTTGGAAAGTATTTTAATTAAAGATAAATAAAGTGCAATATATTAAACTTAAGAGTTAGCAGGTATATCAGTGTTATAGAAACTTTATAACTTTAAATGCCAGTTAGTAAGAAGAAATATATAAAACCACTGGCCATCCAAATTAAGAAAGTAGAGAAAGAACAGAAAGGTAAGCTGATAGTATGCCATACCATTTTCCAAGTTCTGTTAAGCAAAATTTGAATGTCCCCCCCAAAATTCTTCAGTCAGAATCAAATATTCTCGGATAAAGGAAAATACTGATTTCATCACAAATGTATCTTTTCTATAAGAATAACTACCGGAAAGTCTCTAAACAGAAGGGAGATGGGAACATCTCAATGCACAGGAAATATTTAAAGCAATCATATTTCCTTTGTTTTTAAAAGATATTTACACTGTATAAAGTACTTTAAGCTGACAGTTTAGGATTTTTTTTCTTCAATGTTTTGAATAACTACTGTGTCTCTGAATGTAATGTTTCCAACAAGAAAACTGCGGTCACCTTATTTTTGTCCCTCCATCCACATCACGTTTAGTTTTCACTGTGTCTCCTTTTAAGACTTTTCCTGATCTCTGTTTTGAGCATTTTAATTATCACAAACATTGTTTGTTATTTTTAAAAAACCTGGGTTCATGGAGCTTCTCAGATCTGTTGGTTTTCACTGAATTTGGAAAACCTTTGCCTATAATCTCTAGCAA
The DNA here is from genome assembly GCF_964194105.1 of Spermophilus citellus. Taxonomy (NCBI): domain Eukaryota; kingdom Metazoa; phylum Chordata; class Mammalia; order Rodentia; family Sciuridae; genus Spermophilus; species Spermophilus citellus. The sequence goes on from NC_138183.1 coordinate 177,983,983, forward strand.
GGTTATGCTGTCCACCCATTTTATTCTGACTATCCAGAACCCCAACTTCACATGCATCTGACTGAGTTTTCCTACTGGTCACTGATGATTCCTATAATGCTTTTTTAAAATTTCATTTTCTTTTTGTTTCATTTTGGGTGATTTCTATGTTTTTAGTCTTACTTATATTTTTACTTTATAATGTCTATTTTTATTATTATTCCTATTGGTACATTTTTCATTGAATAAAATTTAATCCTCAGCTTTAGAGTTTGATTTGTGTATTTTTCATACCTCCTGTGTCCTAAAACTACTTCATGTTATATTAAACTATTTTAATAAGTTCATCTTCTAACATCTGACTCGGTCTTTGTTTGGTTTTGCCTGAGTTAAGGGTTTTGTTTTCTTATTTATTGAGTAATTTTTTAAATTGCATGTAAGACATTAATAATTCTGCCTTATTAAAAACATATTTTTAATCCTGTAAGTGTTCAGATGTTTCATTCGGAAACTCATGTATGCCATTGGAAAAGAGTTTGATGTCTTAATTTTTATAAGGCAGGAGGAGTGTGACATTTACTGTAGGGTTAAATTCCCTGTCATTACTGAAGCAAAACCTTGTGTGTTCTGTACCCAATGCCTCATGAAACATAATTTTTTTTAAAGTCTGTTTGGAGCAAGCAGTTTTTGTAGCCCTGTTTAAGTACTAGGCAACAATTTCCTCTAATAATCAGAGTCTGATGTACCTCCTTCCCAGACTTTCAAGAAAATTCCTCACATGGAGGAGCTGGTCAAAACTTAGCTGAACACTTGAGGAGATTCCTCTATAGATTTCAGAAATGCCCGTGTGCAGTTGTATCCTGAGACCTCTAAGCAGTTTGTTCTTCCTGGACTCTCAGTTCTGTCCCCTGATCTTAAAGAGTCAATGTGCCCCATCTGAATGCTCTGTGCAGGTGTTCATGCCTGAACACTCCTATTAATAACCTGGGGCATGTGCAACATTCTTTTGTCTCTCATTTTTCTTTGTTTCCAAATAACTAATCTTACAAACAATTGCATCATGTTTTGTTTTGTTTTGGTTTTTTTTTTTTTTTTTTTTTTTGGTTAAGTGGCAACACAAATGTGGCCCCTATTTATCCTATTGACCAGGTGTGTGTGTGTGTGTGTGTGTTTGTGTGTATGTGTGTGTGCGTGTACAAAAAGATACATTCAGGTTTGGTGTAGTGGTTTGCTTTTTTAAGAATAAATTAATTTGGAAGTAGTTCAAGGTCGAAAGAAATTTAGTCTCAAGATGTACTGCCTAGAACAAGAGATTGTAACAATTTGCTACAGTAGTTTTAGTTTGAAAATAAAGACTGTCACATGCATATCAGGTTTCTGTGGTAGGAGTTCAGGAAGCTGTTCTGAAGCAACCACTTTGAAAAAAGTTATGACCTCTCCAAGAGGAGATTGGCAAAAACTTCCAATTCAACAACAAGGCAAGAGTAGCAAAAAGTATTCAATATGATGAGACATTTGCAGTATTAAAATTATTATAGAAAGGGAAAACATAGTAGGCAACAAGCATCAACAAATGGGACTTACTTAAACTAAAAAGTTTTTTCTCAGCAAGAGAAAGAATAAGAGGGGTAAATAGGGAGCCTACATCATAGGAACAAATTTTTACTCTTCACACTTCAGATAGAGCCCTAATATCCAGAGTATACAAAGAACTCAAAAAATTAAACAATAAGATAATAAATAAGCCAATCAACAAATGGGCCAAGGACCTGAACAGACACTTCTCAGAGGAGGATATACAATCATTCAACAAGTACATGAAAAAATGCTCACCATCTCTAGCAGTCAGAGAAATGCAAATCAAAACCACCCTAAGATACCATCTCACTCCAGTAAGATTGGCAGCCATTATGAAGTCCAACAACAACAAGTGCTGGAGAGGATGTGGGGAAAAGGGTACTCTTGTACATTGCTGGTGGGACTGCAAATTGGTGCGGCCAATTTGGAAAGCAGTATGGAGATTCCTCGGAAAGCTGGGAATGGAACCACCATTTGACCCAGCTATTGCCCTTCTCGGACTATTCCCTGAAGACCTTAAAAGAGCATACTATAGGGATACTGCCACATCGCTGTTCATAGCAGCACAATTCACAATAGCTAGACTGTGGAACCAACCTAGATGCCCTTCAATAGATGAATGGATAAAAAATGTGGCATTTATACACCATGGAGTATTACGCAGCACTAAAAATGACAAAATCATGGAATTTGCAGGGAAATGGATGGCACTAGAGCAGTTTATGCTTAGTGAAGCTAGCCAATCCCTAAAAAACAAATACCAAATATCTTCTTTGATATAATGAGAGCAACTAAGAACAGTGCAAGGAGGAAGAGCAGGAAGAAAAGATTAACATTAAACAGGGATGAGAGGTAGGAGGGAAATGGAGGGAAAAGGGAAATTGCATGGAAGTGGAGGGAGACCCTCATTGCTATACAAAATTATATATAAGAGGTTGTGAGGGGAATGGGAAAATAAACAAGGAGAGAAATGAATTACAGTAGATGGGGTAGAGAGAGAAGATGGGAGGGGAGGGGAGGGGGGATAGTAGAGGATAGGAAAGGTAGCAGAATACAACAGTTACTAATATGGCATTATGTAAAATTGTGGATGTGTAACCTATGTGATTCTGCAATCTGTATTTGGGGTAAAAATGGGAGTTCATAACCCACTTGAATCAAATGTATGAAATATGATATGTCAAGAGCTTTGTAATGTTTTGAACAATCAATAAAAAAATTGGCAAATGGGAGTTTCTTATTATAAATGACATAATGAAAAACAGGTGACATTGTTTTGTACCACAAGATGATGAAATAAACTGTTGCACAAATATACATTTGTGTTTTTATTTACATAGTTGGTACTTACAAAATTCCACAAGTATGTATTACAGTTTCTGCAATCCTATACCCCAAAATTTCAGAAAAAGACACCAGAAAATTGAAGATGAATGATATGGAAAATGACAACCCCTCAACCCCCCAAAACTGTCTGACCTTGTGGATAAGGGAGGAGGAAAGCAGAAACTAAACCCCTCCTAGTAAGTTATTTTCCAATAATAATGAACCTCAAGGGAAAAAGGCAAATATTCAATCCCTCTCAACAACAATGGATCCTGAGAGGAGGAGGTAAATATTGAGCACTGAACCCTGGACTTTTGGGATGAGTCCTGGAGGGAGTAAAAGTAAATAGTGAAGCTTTGGGTAACAATGCATCTCAGAGATAAGCAGTGAGGTCCTGGCTCTGAGCTCTTATCTACTCCCAGAAATGATGAGTTTCAAATTTTTTACAACTGCCTTCCTGAGTTAAATTTTTAACCTTTACAACTAGTTTCTTGAGTGTCTGATCAGCATATCCTCATTCTTCAATGATTGAACCACCCTCATTGTTTGCAATAAAATTCAAACCCTTTTTGTAGTGGGGCCATTTTCTACTTAGAAAGTGAGCCCCTCCAGGGCCTGATTGATTGATTCTGCCACAGAATAAAGGAAAACTGGCTGATCCCTTTGTAGTCTGCTTTCATCCTGGTTAGTTGTGCTTTCATAATAGTGCTGAAACCATTTTGGTTATTTTTGCCCACAATAGCTAAATGATGAGCTATGACTTTTTTTTTTTTTTTCCTATCAGATAGTTGAAGACATTTGAACCACACTCAGTGGGGCATAAAGTGTAAATATTTTAATATCTACAGTAAGAAATTTGAAATATACATCTGAGTAATGTGATTATTCTTGCAACAGTGGGAACATACTAGACACTAAATAAATGTTTGCTGATTAAATTACTTAATAAAAGATGTAGAACATAGAGGGTTCTCTGGGCTTTTGAACAATGAATGGTTTGGAAAGCCTTCTTGGTAAGAAAATCTCAACATCCAAAAAGGTCACCAAACTAGAGGTACAATTAAAAGACTAAGTAGCAGGAGTGATTCACTTATAAAGAGGGACTGGCATGGGGATAGGGCAGGGGAGTTTCCTGTATCAGTACCAACTCACTTTTCTTACTTGGAAACCAGAAGTCTTTCAGAAGTTTTGTTTATTTGCTTATTTTTTAGTTTTATTTGTTTGTTTTACATAAAGGAAGTATATTTCCTTATGCAAATGTTTTAATGATACATCTGTTACATAGGATACCTTCACACATGAAAAGTTGGGCACACAGGAAACATAGGAGGTGAAGGCAGAGGCGAATTCCTTCATGCAGTTGCTCAACTCCTTTGTCACCTCTTTCTCAGGATGCCCTGAAATCCTTCACATAGACTGACTCATAATTGCCGCTGAGAGCAGTAACCCAGTCATGTTATGTTACAAGGAACTAGTCTGTCTGGTCTTATCTTGAATAGAATTTTAAAAGTATTTATTGAATTAATGGATGACTTAAGTAAGTAGGGTCAACAATGAGGAAAGTAAGAAAGGATAACAGGAGGAAGAGAAGAAGAAGAAGAACAAGATGAAAAAAGAGAGAGAGAAATGGGGGAGAGAGGAGAAGGGGGGGAGAGAGAGAATTATGACATCCTAAAAGTTTGTGGATTTCATGAAAATCATGAAATTACATTTACAGTGGAAAGAGACTGAGATAATGAGCATCTGACATTTGACTATAAAATACATAATAAGATTTAGAACTTCATAGGAAAACAACATATTAATAATTTTATAGATTATATATTGAAATTATTTTAGACATATTGAAGTAAAATAATTATTGAAATTAATTTTACCAGTTATTTTTCTGCTTTTACCATGTGACAACTAGAAAAATGTAAAACAGCATATGTGGTTTGCATTTGCATTTCACATTATATTTATTTTGGATAGCATCTTTGTGGTTGTGTTCTTTATCTATTTAGATACTTCAACATGGTACACAAATTCTTCTTTAACAAAAATACATAAACACCACCAAAAATTATGCATAAAATTGTGCATATAGTTCTAAGGATTCCTCTGATGTATTGAATTTATGTGTATGAGCCCAAGTTAAGAATCACTATTGTATGGAATGTTACTCAGACTTGAAAAATAATGAAATTATGTCCTTTGCCAGTAAATGGATGGAGCTGGAGAATATCATGCTAAGTGAAATAAGCCAATCCCCCAAAGCCAAAGGCCAAATGTTTTATCTGATATGTGGCTGCTAATTCACAATGGGGGGCCAGCGGCTGGGGAAGAATAGAGTTACTTTGGATTAGGTAGAGAGAAGTAAAGGGAGGGGAGGGTTGTAAGGATAGGAAGGATATTAAAGTGAATCTGACATTATTACCCTATGTACATAAATGACTGCATAACTGGTGTGATTCTACATCATGTACAACCAGAAAGATGAGAAATTATACTCCATTTATATAAAAAAAATACCTATTATAGAAGGATTACTGGCATCACACTAGCTATGCTATTTCATAACATAGAGAAGACAACACACCTGTCCAGGCTTCCAGACAAAGGCAAACAAGAACAGAGAAGGAGCCTGGAGCAGTGAGGCACACATGAACCACAGGAGGTAAGGCAGAGGCGAATTCCTTCATGCACTTGCCCAACTCCTTTGTCACCTTCCTTCTCACAGTGCCCTGAAATCCTTCACATAGACTGACTTATAATTGCCTCATTGGCTCTACAAATCCCAGTAGCTTGGAAGGCGGAGGCAGGAGGATTGCTAGTTCAAAGCCAGCCTTAGCAAAAGTGAGGCACTAAGAAACTGAGTGAGACCTTGTCTTAAAAAAATAAATAAATAACAGAGAAGGAAAGGTATTCCAACATTTCCCAAATCAGTGCTGATTTCTTCACCAAGGGTATTTTTCCTACCCAGAGCTTGCTCAGTTTATGTGTATTCCTAACCTCAGGTCAAGCTGCTGAGGATAGAGAATTGCTTTGTCTTCTTCATGCTTCAAAAACTGTGTGCACATGTGATCTTCTCAAGCAATGTAGCCCTAGCCTCAGATCTGAGTGATTTTTCAGCTCTCCTTCAGTTTCAAGATCATATAGTGTAGGCATTTGGATATTATATTTCATAGCCATAAAATCACAACTGTGAAATACGAATTGTTAAAGCATGAGCAAACCTCAGAAAAACTTGATTGATAGTGGTAGAAAAATAAGATAATCAGCAGTAAATGATCTGATATTAATTTGATTGAGATGAGATGCAATGCATTCTGTGTCACAGAGTCACCTCTGAACAATGAGCCTTTCCATAGTAAACCAGAAATCAACCTAACAGCTAGCATGTGGAAGAATGTCCTACTAGAATAGTTCAATCATTGAGCATCATCTTCTAAACCGAGATCCAAGGAATCCCACAGGAATTTGATAGCCACTGTGTTACAATATGAGAACTTGAGAAGTTTCATTTGTTTGCTTATTTTTTAGACACTCATACATTTTCTTATACAACTTAAAATTGTTTAAAGACATATTGTTAATCAAATTAATGCAAGTATCTTATGTTTTATTTACAGATACTCCTTAGTACCTGAAAATTTTCTAGTCTTCCATCCCATTTCCAACATTAGTTTCATTCAATTAAACTATTTTTACTCTGTTAAAGAAATTAGTAAATATTTACCCTATGCCCAATACTACAATAAGTATCATAATAGAAACAAAGGAAAGGATAAGAAATGTTCTTATTTATTTCATACTTACATTTTCCTTGCAGAAAAAATATTGGCTTATATATAGCTATGAAATATGTAATTGAAACGATTAAGAACACACTAAGTAGAAAATGTTTAAATGATGGTAAATATTAGAAATGCCCAGAAGTCAAGTGTGAAAAATATTGTGAAAATTATACTTAGAAAAGTCTGGTCTTGAAAGCTCTTCAGCTTTGGACAATTCAATTGAGAGAGAAAGTAGGCAAAATCACCAAGTCAGTAAAAATCTATCCTTTCCCATGACAAGGCACACAGGGAACATGACGATAGTTGTGAAATTGTTATCGTAAACTGAGAAACAGGCCAGAGGTAACCAACCAAGAGTCCTGGTTGCCCAGGTCCTGTCTGGGTTACATCATCTTAAGGGCTTCTATATCTTGGCACATTTCAAATATATTTGTGACATAATTTTTGGAAAGTGCTGAGTTGTTGAACAACACCTATCTGAAACATTCTTTCTGGGAAACAAACAAACAAACACTGTTTTGTTCTGTATTTATTTATTTATCTATCTATCTAACTATAGGATTCCATCATCTGATTCAAAGTCTGGGGGTAGGGGCACAGGGAATAAGATATACCATAATTCAGGGCAACACTTATGAAAGTAGTACTCTCGAGTTATCAGAACTATGCTTGGATCATAAGCACTACTGTTGAACCCTGAAAGGCCATGGTCTTCCCATTCTGTGTGGAGCCTGAGGGTCCCTGTCAGAGTCCTCACTCCATGCCTTTCTCTTGCTTTGGCTGATGTGAAATTGACACGAAGGATATAAATTATGTTTATGATTAAATAGGATTAACATACATAACATATGTATATACCTTGGTACTTACCCTCTCCTGCTCCTCTTTAAAGGCTTGAGACCATTGGTGGGGTGGGGGGAAGGGGGGACAGATTAGCCTGCCCAGTTGAAAACTTTCCAGGAATGAACCATCCTTCTACTGCTGAATACCATGCAGGAGACTATCCTTGCAACCCTGGATGAACTACCCAGTTCATAAGAACTATCCAGTTAACCCAATGAACTGAGATAAATAATGAATATACATTGTTTTAAACAAGGAGCCAGGAAACTTTTTCTGTGAAGCACCAGAGGACAATATTTTTTGACATTATAATTCATACAATCTTGATCTCAACTCTTTAGTTGCAACAGGAAGCAACAGTAGATAATATAAATGAATGGAAATGACCATGTAAACCAATAAAATTATTTACACTTAATATATAATTCCAGTAAAAGTATTATTACTGTACTTTATTGAACCCTATTTCTCACCAGTGAATTTTACATTTGTTTGGTACATAGTAAAAGTTAAAAGTTAAAGTAACCTTTTTTTTTTCAGGGTAGTTTTCTTTACTACTTTCCGACTCTAGTTAATTACTCCTATATGGCCTTTTCCTTTAGGAATCAGTAGAAGCATCATTTTTAAAAAATGTAGAATTTGAAATCAGACCAATCCAAATTTGAATTCTGGGGTGTTGAGATTTGGGAAAACTATTCTGTCTGAGCTTTAGTTTTTCATCTATAAGATATGCCTGAAATAAAACAAACTTAATTATATTGTTTTAACTTTTAATTCTTTAAATAATTATAATATGGTTAAAATATTACAGTCTTTTTACCTTCACTCCCAATTTAGATTAGATGTTTTGTACTAACAGAGTATCATGTGCATACTTCTAAAATGCCATATGCTATTCTAAAGATAAATTGCTAAGTTTTTCTTGATGTCATTTGACACAAAGAAATTGATTTGTCATTAAGGAAAATGTTTCCCCTTGCTTTGATGATTCCTTTCAAGAGCACACCCAGTTGCTGCCTCATCCTGGCCTTTCCCTGCCTTTTTTCCTAACTCAAGATACTGAGCTCAGTTCCTATGCCTCTTCCTCTGGGAGAGGGGAATGTACTCTGGGAACAACATCCTCTTCTGCCCTCTAGGGAACAGCATCATATATTGACAGGCCCAGACTCTCTGATCAGGATTAGTACATCAGTTTGTTTACAGGGCTCAAAATAAGGTATTAGAAGGAGCCATCTAGTCCCCACATCAAGCTTTATCATTTAACTTTTGGTTTTGTCATTCATAAAGGGTTTAATTTTGATACTTATTTTCCTGGTTCTCTGTTGTATTTTTCAATTGGTTCACAACTCACTCAAGGAACAAAGACATTTGTTACTGCATCTCTTTGAGATGCCAACATACAATATGCTTAGAAGTCTTCCTAGAAAATAGTGAACAATTCCTATAGTGGACAAAAGTAGAGTAGTGATTTTTTCCTTGCCCTAGATAAATGAAAGGGGATCCCAGAAATAAGATCATAAATACCAAGATTGTTTGCAAAACAAAACATGGGCATTTCACTCTCCACTGTCTACAGCAGAGATTTGTGTGCCAGACCTATATACCTGGTCAGAATTAGCATGTGTCCTTGAGAGAATTAAACAGGTACCCCCAAGATTTTTCGAATGTAAATTCAGAACGATAAAACCTGGAGGCTTCCTGGAGACTTCATTGGCAGTAGATTGAAAAGATAAATTTGGGGTTTGTAGTTTCTCCTGTGAGTGAATACCATGAATATCATGAAACACAAAAAGAAATAGGATTGTAGGGCCTCTAGAGATGGGTTCTTCAGTAGAAAGAAGCCATACATAGTGCACTGCTTACGTTAAAGGAATTAACAAGGAAAGCATAGGCATCTGGTGAGTTGCTCAAGCAGTTTCTCAGGGAGGAAAGATATGAGAAACTTTTACAGAGGGTTTCTAAATAAAACAAAGATCTATGTTGTTGCTTGCAAAAGGCAGATATAGTCAACTGTAAAAATCAGCAATAGTTAAGGAGGCAGGCTCTCCTTTTTCTCTCATCTCTTTTCCTCCCCTACACAACTCTCTATGGAACTTGAAACAGAAAGCAAAAGCCCATGAGAGGAAATAGAAAATGAATCATTAAAAAAAAAATTCAAAGGAGATCACTTTTCCTCCTACACTTCTGACCAGGAAAAGAAAAGGAAAAAATGAGTTCAAAACCTTGGTTTCACCTGAAGTAGACTTTGTAATATCTGATAAAGAGAGTGTTCTTTCAGCTGAAAGAGATCGGTGCAAAACACAAAAAGAAAGAAAGAAGCTGTTTCTTTTTCTTTATCTTACCCTCTGAGTATAGCGCCCATTCAATAATCAGTGTTATAAGTGCAATTGAATATTAACTACTGAGTTTTCTCTATAAATTAGACTAGGTTGTTGATATTACTGTAGAACAATAAATACACTACCTACTCCTTTCTTAGCAGAAATAAAAATTAAAGTAGATTATGATAGATCAGTGAAATGAGTTCAGTCTTAAGTAAACCATAAAAAATAATGTTTAATTGCTGTTGTATAAGCTCCAAAACTTGATCTTGTAACAAAACTAGAGCTGAATCAGCATGCCAGCCGCAAATTCATTAGTTTATGTTTCAAATGATACAAAGGGTATGTGCCTCAGAATATGGATACAGGAAGAAAACTTGGTATAGCCTCGTGGGTTTGTGGAAATAATAACTAGACCCTTCCTTCATCATATTAAAAGGAATGATAAGGATTCTCTAACTAAATTACTGTTTCTAATCTTTACTTTTATCCTTAGACAATTTTGTAAGCAATTTTTGTTTTTTTCTTCATTTGTTGCACTTCTAGTACAGCTGGGTTAAACTTTTCATCACAATATTTTATCACTGCATCTCCATCTAATACAAAACCATATGACTTCTGAAAAGGTCTACAATAATTTAAGTGTCCCTAAGCACATCATTTCTCTGACTACATGCATTTTTTATACTCTAACTCTTATTGTAATGCTTATGATCAATAAAGATGCTTGCTCAGAAGTAGAATAAATTTGCAAACTATTAAATATTTAATGTCCTAAGCCTTAAATCATTGACCACTCTGACCTAAATAAAATTCTTTTGTGCTGTCAGTATGGAAATTCAGATGGAAAAATCAACAAAATCATTGCTGTTTGTAAAAGTTTTATAAAAATTTCTTCTACATATTTATAATGAAGTTCTGTCTGACTTACTGCTGCTTAAATTCATTTAAAGGATATGTATGTAATATATATGGAAAACTTTCAAGGAATTTCAAGCCTAAAGTATGAATTCTCATTCCCAAATTTTAAAAGGTCTGGCTAATTAAAGTAGGATAATAATAATAATAATAATAATAATAATAATAATAATAATAATAAAATTTGATAGGTGGCTCTAAGAAAGTACCTATGTACTCGCAAACATGAGGCACTGAGTTTGATCCTCAGCGCCACATAAAAATAAATAAGTAAAGTAAGATAAAAAAGAAAGAAAGTACATAAAATTAATGGATGGGAATATCAGAAAATGAAACTCAGAAGTCTCTAAAAACAAACCTTCACAATAAGTAAATAAATAAACAACAAAAAAATGAAAACATAAAAGGTAACGAGCTTGCTGTCAGAACCACAACTAAATTAAGCTCAGAAACAGACCAGAGAACTTGCATTACTGGACAGCAGATGGTGCGGGCCACACCCATGCTGCCACCAGATGCTGCCTCCTGTGCTTCTCCCACTCAGCTGTGGAATTTCAATGACATTGCTGCCACTGCCAGCAGCAGTGCACAGTGGACACTAAAAATTTCCATGACTCTGAGATAAATACATTCTAAACTCATATTTAATACTTAATCACTTGTTTAAATTAAATAAACTAAACTGGATGAAATCTCAAAATAGCTCAATGTAAGCCATCTTCCCACAACCTAATTCCCAAAGGCCTAAGAAAGCAAGCAATTGCCTAAGAAAGTAAAGAAAAAACAAACAAACAAACAAACAAAACTAACCCTAACCCTAAACCTAACCCTAACCCTCACCCTCACTTAGCACTGAGCCCTCGTGGGAACTGTAGGAAGAGTTATGTATATAAAAAAGTAGTTGAGAATTTGTAAGTTGGAGTGAGCAATTTGCTACTTAGTAACAATTTCATCATCTCAATAGAAATGTGACCTTAGTGACTTTCATAATCTTAGAACCTGTAATATTGCTGTGCTGCAGATACCTCATCTTTAAAATAAGCTTCATGAAGATTTCTGCTTTCTTTGATTCTTGGGGAATTTAAATAGCATGATCCTTGTAAAGTACTTACTACAGTGTAAGTAAGCCCCCAACAACATTAGTTAGTAAGCTATAGCTAAATACTGAAATTTCCTGCTGCTCCAGAACCTTTTCTTTTTTTGTGAACATTCAAATAATAGATATAACATGTTATATGTACTACACAAAGCTTTTCACCTTGAGGAATTCATCTTAAGCTCTTCTGTATATTAGGTGTTCTTTTTTATCTGTTATGGCTTAATTTTCATCTTCCTTTTGCTTTGAGAACTTCTGCCTTTATATTGGGAGTCTGTTCATGGTTCCTAACGTAGGAATTTTTGTAAATAACCCTAACACATAGCTAAAGTTTATACTTTGCTTTCTTAAAAATGTATGCAAATACTATAGTATTTTTAACAGTCAATTGTTAAATCATTGAGTCAGTTTTTTTATTCCTTCCTGTCTATAAACTTTGAGGCAGTGTTCCTCAGTAATAGAATTGCTTTTAAACAGTGGTTCAAATCTTCTAATAATTACTTGTGTGAACTTATAGAATGTAATTAACTTCTTAACCTCCATTTCCTAGTCTTTAAATTGGGAACAATATCTAATTTAGAATTGTGATAAAGATTAAGTGAGATTATACATGTAGGGGTAAATATATGTAAATATATACATATTTATGTGGGGAAAGGGTAGTAATCACTCAATTAATAGTGCTACAATATTTTTATTATATCATTATATTGTTTGAGAGTGCCTAACACCTAATAACTATTTACAAATATGAAAGAAAATGAGGTTGTGAAAATATTTGTAAGAAAAGCATTTTAGGTCCAGAAAATAAATAATGCAAAGTCCTAGAAGGAAGAACATGTTCAGTATGTCAGGAACAAGGAGCCCATTGGGTAGCAAGCAATCCAACTGTTTATAGTAGACAAAAAGAGAGTGGAGGTCAGAATGCATTGGGCCCGAAGGCTTTAACATGCAGTTTGATTTTTGCTCAGGATGAAAGAGCCAGGGGATATTTATGACATCAGGGACAATACAGTCAAATTTGTATTTGAAGAGGATCACTTTCTCTAATGCATTCAAATAGACTGGAGGCTGAAAAGCAAGAGCAGATGCAGGAAGGCAGTTTGGAGGCCATAGCAATAACACCACTGAATAACAATGGTGCAGAGCAGGTGAAGGGCAGTAATTGGGTTCCAGAAAAATTCTGAACATAAAGTTTATGGTATTTCCTGAGGATTAAAACAAAATGAGATCTATGTCCTTGGATGAGCAAGTAGAAGAATGGCGTTCATAACCAGAGATGATAAAGGTAAGGCTATAAAGTAGGTTGTGGGAGTGAGAAAGGGCAGGTTCTGTTATTGTCATCATTGTTTACTGTTTGTAAATCATACTGAATTTGAGGTGTCTACTAGAATACAAGGGAAGATGCAAAATAGGCAGCTGGTCACATGAAGACTTGAGGCTAAAGCACACTCCATGCTGGAAATGCACATTTGAGAGTTATCACATGCTTTTCTAAAGGCATGGGAGTGCGTGAAATCACTAAGGAGATGAATGTTGTGGAGAAGGCCCAGCACAAACATCAATGTCAAGACATCAGGGTAAGAGGAAGGACCAGCCAAGGAAATTTAGGAAAAGTCAGTGGGGTGTGAATACCCTGGAGTATGTGAGGTCCCAAAAGTCAAATTATTAGTTAAATGTTTTAGTTTCCTAGAGGTCCCTAACAAAGAATGACAAAGTTGGTGTTCTAAAAGAACAGAAATTTATTCTCTCATAATTCTAGAGGCTAGAAGTCTAATATGAACCTATGAAGACAGCTATGGTTATACTAAGGCCTCTGAGGGAAATATTAGCTCTAGGACTACAATGGAATTGAGAAAATATTTTGACTAAGTAATAATGATAATACCGCATGTCAAAAATGTGAGGGGTACACTAAAAGGGTACTTAAAGTAAACTTAATAATTTAAAAGGCTTTTATTGTACAAAACTTAACGAAGCAAAGAATTAGTCCAAGGTAAAAGAAAGTTAAAGCAAGATAGTCTCAAAGAAAGTGGAAGGAAGTTATAGAAAAGAGCATATTTTAATGAAATTAAAATCAATGTGTAACAAATGAATAAAGAAAGTATAATAAAGGGTCGACGATGCTTATCTTTGAAAAGCAAAGCTGTACAGTCTCGTTGATTTTTCTGTATATATACAATGTTCCAAGACAAGCAGATTTTTTACATTGGAGAAAAGTAGTATGTATGTGTGCCTCTGGAAGTATGCAAAGTATGGGAATATAAAGTTTGCTTATTAATGGAAAAAAATAGCTCCCTCAGCCATGATTGATACACAGAATACAAAAGGGGGAACACTTCCCAGCTATTTTTTTTTTTTTTTAGCTACTGTAGCATTGGTCCTCGGACCCTACAAGGATACTACAAGAAATACAGAATATGCACCATTGTCATTGCTAATCATTGAAAGGGGCAATGTATGTAACCCATACTCAGCATCAGCACAATACAAATAGAAAATAAATGTTTATAGACATCTTAATAAATATGGTTTTAATAATTTAACAATGAAGTCACAGGCAGCACTATAATTCAGGCTCAACAAAACCTATCGAATACACATCATTTTCTCTGGGAGGCACATCACAGCCTTCTTGTGTTTAGAAATATGAGACAGCATTTCAGCACCTGGTGGCCCTATTAAACAGTGGTATCACAAAAAAATCACAAAAAATGTAAAATAACAGCACAGACTACAAAAACAACATTGCTTACAGTGTGAAAACTCCAACAAGAAGACAGAATCATCTAGTTCAACCTCAGCTGAGAACATGCATGTTGGGCAGTTCAAGGTTTTTACAATTCTGTGCATATATGTGAATAACCAAAAAAGCACAGAAAGCATGTCTTTTGGAGGTACAAATAAATTTGTACAAATAAATATTTGAATTACAGAATCTGCAAAAATCATGGTTTGTGTAAATGCACACACTCGCATATAATGGGCATAGAAATTTTTAAAGCTTTTTCTGAAATATGACAAATAAGACAAGTTGCCTGCTATCACCATAACTTATCAACATTGTTATAACCCTAACCAGTACTTTAAGAAAAAATGTTTTGAAATTGAATAGTTGGTATTCATATGATTGTGCATTTTAAAATTCAAAATGCCAGCCAAGTTTGTGAATCTTTCCAAATTAAATAAATCAAATTCAGTTTTTTAAATATAAAAGAAAAAAGTTAAAATATTATTTTCAACAGATTTAATTTGTAAAATCATACTGATATCAGATTTGGTGGTATATATTTATCTCTCTCTCTCTTTCTCTCTCTCTCTTTCTCTGTATATATATACACACACACATACACACACACATGCCATCTCTGGAATAATTAAAATAATATAATGAAAAAAATGATGTAGACTTATGAATAGGACATTTTTATCATATGTCCTTACATATTATAAAATGTCATTTCTCTCTAAATTGGTCTATAGATTCAAAATGAACTTAATGAAAATTATAGCAGGTATTTTACAATAGAAATTGGCAATTACTCTTAAGTGAGTATATTATCAAATGACCAAGAACAGTGACTACTAAGAAAAACAGAGGGGTGAGTAACTTAATTGAGCCATGATGACTTATCAGAAAGCTACAGTGAGACAGTAACCCTGGAGATAGGCAAATCTAAACAAATAAAAATAAATAAATAAATAAAATAGTACATCCAAATATGGAGCATAATTATAGACATTTAAGTTATGAAAATGTTTGCATTAAGGAATGAATAGAAAATTGTGGTATTTTTTTCATTAAAGACATGGGATACTTGGAGAGCTGAAAAAATAAAAATACTTTGGGAATTTTACCTTTTCCATATACAAATATCTCAAATACTACAGAGTAACCTTAAAGGTAAAATGAAAAATAATACATACCTTACAAGATAACAGAGAACAAAAGTTTTATATCATTTGAGTAGAAAATGATTTATTAAAAAACAAAAATTAAAAAATTCTACCTGTAAAAGAATTAATCAAGTAGAAAGTACATTATAATTAAGGTACTTTTAAATTAAAATATATCATTTACTTAGTTAAAATTCAAGCCAGCAAGTGGAAATAAATATTTGTACCATATATAAGTTATGAAAAATTTTATCTACAATGCATAAGTATTTCCTGAAGATCAATAAGAAAAGATAATCAGTACTTCACAAAAAAGGAAATCCAAGTAATAAACTTGCAGAAACTTACTCAAACTTATATGTCATCAGAAAAATATACATTTAAGATCACAGAAAGGTAATAAAAGAAATGATTTTAAAATACAGTGCAATAGAATATCAAGTTCAAAAATGGCCATCATCTACTGACTCACAATAGGCAGTGGGGATACAGGAGTGGAGGTTGACCATATTGGACAGGGGGAGTTGGGGAAAGGGAAGGGTGATGGGAATGGGAAAGACAGTAGAATGAATTGGACATATCTCTCCTATGTTCATATATAAATACACAACCAGTATAACTTTACATCATGCACAACCACAGAAATGGGAAGTTATAGTCTATATATGCATAATATGTCAGAATACATTCTACTATTGTATATAACTAAAAAGAATTTAAAAAATTTAAATGGCCATCATAAAACTATGAATTGTGAAAATTTTAAATATTGGATTTTGAGTAGCAGAAACATGAATATACTGTTGATAAGAGTGCACTGCAAGCAATGCTGAGCATGAAGAGCAACACTAGAGGCAACATAATACTGGATCTCAAATTGTACGGCAGAACTACCCAACAGAAACAAAAACAGCATGATACTGATACCAAAATAGACATAAAGATCAATGGAATAAAAGACAAATAGACAAACCCACAAAGATACAATCAAATGACAAAGGGACCAAAAACATACATTGGAGAAAAAACCTTCTTAACAAATTGTGGAGATAACTGGATATAGAAGAATGAAACTAGATTCCTATTTCTCACCCTACACAAAAGCCAACTTAAAGTGAACCAAATATCTAGGAATAAGATCAGAAACCTTACAAGTGCTAGAAGAAAATATAAGCACAACACTCCAGCATGATGGTAGAAGAACTGACTTCCTTAAAAAGATTTCCAAACCACAAGAAGTAAAGCCAACAATCATAGGTGGAATGGTATCAAATTAAAAATTGTCTGCACAGTGAAAGAAACAATTATGAGAATGAAGAATGAGCCTACAGAATGGGAGATTATTGCACCTGCTTCTCAGGGAAATAATATCCAGAATATATATAAAAAACTCATTTATAAACCTAACACTAAACCTCCCCAAAATAATAACCTAACTTATAACCTATAATGTCCAAAAGAATTAACAGATACTTCTCAAAAAAGTATAATTAGCCAACAATTATATGAAAAAAATGTTCAACAACTCTAGCAGTCAGGGTAATGAAAATCAAAAAGATTCCATCTCACTCTAGTCAGAATGGCAATTATCAATAATAAATATAATAATAAATGCTGGTGAGGATGTAGGGGAAAATGTTCCCTTATTCACTGTTGATAGGACTGAAAATTAGTGCAACCAGTCTAGAAAGAAGTATGGAGATTCCTCAAAAAACTAGGAATGGAACTACCATATGATCCAGGTACCCCACTTTTTGGTATATATCCAAAAGATCTAAAATCAGCATACTATCAGATTGCCACCAAATCAATGTTTATAGAGCCACAATTCACAATAGCCAAACTATGCATCCAATCTAGGGGGTCTGTCAACAGGTGAATGGATAATGGAAATGTGATATATATGTGCAATGGAGTATTCAGCCATAAAGAAGAATGAAATTTTGACCTTTGCCAGTAAATAGATAGAACAGGAAACCATCATGCTAAGAGAAAATAAGCCAGACTCAGAGAAAGTCGGAGGTCAAATGTTTTCTCTGATATATGGAAGGTAGTTTAAAATAAGGACCAGGGAAAGAAATTCTATCAAAATAGAAGAGAGATCAATGAAGATAGAGGAAGGGGTTTGGTGGGGAGGAGGGATGGAAAAAGGGAAAAACAGTAGAACAAAATTGACTTAACTTTCCTGTGTACATGTATAAATATACCATAGTGAATCTTACCTTTGTGTATCCTCACGAGATAAACAAATAGCAGAAAGATGGGTATAGTACAGGGAAGTGACAAGGAGAAAGGAAGAGGGAGGGGAAAGGGGAAATACAGGGGACTGAAATGGAACAAATTATATTCCATGTGTTTATAATTATATCAGAATGAACTCTAATATCATGTATAACCATAAAGAATTAATAAAAAATACAAAAAGTACATTGCAATAAATACTTTGGAAAATACAATTTCAGGATCAAATAAACATGAATACATGCATATATTATACTCTACAATTCCATCTTAATTTATTTACTATGGAAAAATGTGACTTTTTGCACAGATACATAGTGTACAAGAATCATCATAGCAACACTGTTTATAGTAGTTCTGAACTGAAAGCAACCAAAATGCAATTATACAAAGAAGTAAATATGGGCATGCATATTTAAGGAAATACTATATGGTAATTGAAATGAATAAACTACACCTATAATAAGGTTGGTTTTAGAGACAAAGGAGGAAAAGCCACATTCAAGAGAATATTAGCCTGAATCATTACAAAATTAGTGATAGCCACACATGCAGAGATATATACACACAAATGCATGCAAGTAAAATTAGATAAACATGTAAAACTGTAAATGAAAGTGAAAAATTGAATACATAAGTTTAGGGTAGAGGTTTCTGCTGGGGAGGGTTATCATGACGTGGGAGAAGTATGCAGGAAACTTGGGTTCTGATGATGTCCTGCCTCTTGAACTGAGTTCACCCCACTACTAACTCTACAATTCATTTGACTTGTACATATACATATGTACTATACATAATGCTTTTTTTTGTTCTAGATATATATTTTTATTAAGTTGAAAATTTATTTTAATTAATTATACATGACAGTAGAATGAACTTTGATGTATCATTTATAATGGGGTATAATTTCTCATTCTTCTGGATATATATCCTACCAGTCATACAGTTACATACGCACATAGGGTAATAATGTCTAATTCATTCTACTATCCTTCCTCCCCCCACACTCTCCCCTCCCTTCACTCCCTTCCATTGAATCTAAAGTAACTCTATTTTTTTCCCTAGTGCCCTCCCTCCTACCCCCCATTGTGAACTAGCATCCTCAAATGAGAGGAAACATTGAGCTTTTGGTTTTTTGGGATTGGCTTATTTCATTTAGCATGATTTTCTCCAGCTCCATCCATTTACTGGCAAACACAATCATTTCATTTTTTTAAAGACTGAGTAATATTCAATTGTGTGTGTGTGTATGTGTGCGTGTGTGTATCACATTTGAAAAACTCATTCATCTGTTGAAAGGAACCTAGTTTGGTTTGGTAGTCTAGCTATTGTGAATTGAGGTGCTATAAACATTGATGTGGTGGAATCATAGTAATATGCTAATTTTAAGTCATTTGGGTATAAACTGAGAAGTGGGATACATGGGTCAATTGGTGGTTTCATTCCAAGTTTTTTGAGGAATCTCCATACCACTTTTAATAATGGTTTCATCAGTTTGCCTTCCCATCAGCAATGTATGAGTATACCTTTTTCTCCATATCCTCACCAACACTTATTATTGCTTGTATTCTTGATAATTGCCATTCTGACTGCAGTGAGATGAAATCTGAGGATTTTTATCACATTTCCATATGTTTGTTATAATTCTACAAGTTTAGGAGTTAAAATGATGATTTTTTTAAATAAGAGCAGGTATAAATGAATGAGAATGAGTCATGGTTAGAGAGAACACAGTGTTAGACAGGCTTCAGACTTTCTGCCTCTATAATGAACAGCTTAATGATTCAAGGATGAACAGAGTGAACTACAGTAAGTTACATGCCTGCTATGGCAATTCCTCTTCTTGACCTCATTTAGTCATCAAAGGAGGCAATCCCTCTTTACCAATAAGGGAGAAATTGAGTTTAGAAATGTTTAGTGCTTTGCTGAAATTCTCACAAATAGTAAATAATAGATCGAGATTCATAAGCAGATGACTGAGCAAATCTAGCATGCTCTTCATTATGCCTCATTATATTCTTCCTCTGTTTTTTACTTTGCTTATCAAAAAACATTGAAATGTTTTTATTCATTGTTACATGTTTTTTGAGGATCACTATTGTCAGTCCACCATACTGGGTAGTTTATAAAACAGAAATTTAGTTCTTATAGTTCTGAAAGCTGAGAAGTCCAAGATCAAGGCTCTCTGGGCTGGTTTGTGGCTCAGTGGTAGAGTGATTTCCTGGCATGTGTGAGGCCCTGGGTTTGATCCTCAACACCACATAAAAATAAATACATAAAATAAAGGTACTCTGTCCATCTACAACTTAAAAAAAAGTATTTTAAAAAATCAAGGCTCTAGAAAATTCTGTGTCTGGTGAGATCTCTCTTCTTGGTTCATAAGACAGCACCTCTGGCTGTGTCCTTGCTTGCTGGAAGGACAAGGAAGCTCTCTACATAATCTCTTTTTATGAGGGCACTAATCTCAATTATGAGGGCGCTGCCTTATCTAATCACCTCTGCAAAGTTTCCACCTCCTACTACTATTACAGTGAAAGCAAAGTGGAGAGTCTTGAATTATAGTTTGGTAATGAGTAATGATTTTATTTAGCCATTTCCTTTATAACAGGCTTAGATATTACCTACTTTGTGTATTATGAATAGAAGATGCAAATTCAACTCACATGCCCACACAAATGCCATTCACATTGAAGGACAATAAAAGGGTCATCCATGTTAGACATTGTTTGCCATAATCTATGAAATATCTATTTTTAGGATTAAAGTGATATCTTAGAAGAACTGAGATAAGCTCTCAATCTGTATTGCATTTCCTCAGTCATACCAATGAATGCATTAGCAAATATCAGTAACAAACCTGAGAGTAGAGGAAGAGAAAACCTTTTTAAGGTAGTGAGGTGTGCTACATGTAAAAATAGCAAGAACACACAGGACAGTAGAAACTTGCTAAAAAGGTGCTACAGGAGACCAGGAGGCATGAATCATAAACTTAAAATAGTAACAAACATTAAAGCATGGATTCTGCTTTTACCCTGATGCACAGAATGGGTCTCTGCAGGATCTGTGTACAGTAAGTTCTGGTCTTGGTGTCTAGGCTTCTGAGAGTCCCGTTATAATAATCCTAGGTGTGCCATCCTGTTTACATACTCCTCTCTATAATTTAAAGTTCTACTACCTTTTTTGAAATGGTTTATTTCTACCAAAATAATTTCTAAAACTCTCATTAAATACTTTTATATAAACAATAGCTGACAAAAGATCACTGTACCTTAGATTTGTACCAAGCACAGTTTAATCCTGGATTTTATTAGTTAAGAAAGCACAATCATGAGAAGTATTTATTTTGTATTTATGGGTTTTATTCTAAAAATTATCTGATGTGAGCTGCTGTGAGATAATTATATCAGTGACCCTATTATTAGTGTAAATGTTTTTCTCTTATCTTGCTTTTAATGCTTTACAGTATTTATTCTGTTATTATAATGAGATTCCTAACTCAGTAATGAAAACTGATCTGAAACAACATCAAATCCAGAGCCGAGAGCACAAAAGGCAATTGTGGAGATGAGGATCCTTCATCTATACACTATCACACTGTGGGAAGATATTGATCCCCATTCAACAAGAGGGTAGAGTGGAAGAAGAAGGCAATAATGAAGAAGAATCTTGAGAAATGTGGTGAAAAGAACACAGCCTGCAGTAAAAGCATGATCCTGGAGGCAGGACACCTGATTTGCTTTCTGAATGGTACTGCTACCTGGTTTCATGTGCTTGACCAAGTCATTTCAGCTCTCTCTGCTTCAGATGCTCACTTATAAAGTATGAAGGATAAAATAAATATGCTGTATTAATTTCAGTACCTTTTATTATTTTCCAGTATCTACAGTGAAATGTTATACAGACTAAAACTAGGAAGACTATTATATAATAATTAGACTTTATATAATAATTAGAAACAATATGTAGGCGTTACTATCTTCTGATTTCAGTGTTCATGATGCCATGCCTTGCAAGAACAATTGGCTAAAAACCATGCACTGCTAAAGGCTCAGTCTGGGATTTATTTGCCCGTCTTTTAAACTCTAAAATTTATAGTTTTTCCACTAATAACAAGAAAAAAGAGTGTGAAACTACCACATATGCACTCTAGTCCAAGAGTCTTATTATGTAATAACTTGGGATAATTTACTTGTTTCTTAAATCTGTGACCCAGATATTCTCTAAAACTCTAGCATTCTTTTTCATACTAGCTTTTTCATCCACAGAATTAAATGAACAGGACCTGGTAAGTGAAAGCCAAAGGAATGGCTTTAGCTAATATGTGAAGATCATTTGCAAGTCATATGCTTTCTATTTAGGGATCATCTGTATTGAGTGTCATGCTCTTAGCTGTTCATAAGGCAATGTAAAGATTAAGAATTAGAAGGCATAGAACTTGGAACAAGTTTACGATACAGTTGGGAAGAGAATACTGCTATATGTAGAATAAGATAAAACACTAGATAGCAGAATATAAGCACCAGTTATGTAACACACTCCAACTATAGACATAGATAGTTTCACTAGGTATATATATGTGAAATAACGGGCTTTAAATTCTATGACTATTTTAAAGAAAACCAATGAGCTCATAGCAGTAAGGAGCTCTTCAAGGAGGAAGTGAGACTTTGGCTATTCTGAGAGAGGTAAGACATATCTAAGCAACAGAAGGAGAAAACAATTTTAGGTGAAGGTAACAGCATTATTTAAAGCATAGGAAAATTTGAAGTTGGAAAGTTCGGATACAGTGAAATGACAATTTAAACAACTCTTAAAAATCTCATGAATAATATGGCGATTATAGGGCAAAAGAAAAATTCATATTCTGAATTCAAGTGAGGTCAAAATCTTGGAAATGAAGAGCTATATAACTTTTCAACAAGGGAGCATATGCCATGAGGGTAGTTATGTTTAAGAAGACTAATTTGAAGTCAAGAATGGAGCAGAGATATTGCTGCAAAATCCTGGCCATAGAAATGTGGAAACAAGCCAGAAAGGAAATATTGTTTGCTTTAGGCATGCTCATCCTCTAACAAAAAATAGAATAATTACAGATTAATAGAATATTCTTTCTTCTTCAGGTTCTATTCAATCAGGGCTGATGCCTAAATCCCTAAACTGAACTTGATAAACTCTAAGGAAGAGAATTTGCTTCCATCTAAAATTATTCCACCACAACATCAATTTTTTAAAAAATATTAACCCAGAGCTTAAAGAGATCTCCAAAGGTTAGTCTTTTTGCCTCCAGCTAAAATTGCTTTAAGTCATGCCAGACAGCTGTGTATATAATAATTTAAAGATGCTCAGGAAATTTATACAAAAATTCTACTAGAATGAGAAAGAGATCACAATCACAATAAAACTGATCTCTTCTCGTACAGAGCAAGACAAAAAGGCTTTGACAACCTTCCAGAAAAGTAAAACTAAAATATCTGTTTATCATGCAGACAGAAAGTGTAAATAGCATAGGTTAGCTTTAAAAAGAAACACAGTATCAAAATTTCTCAATGTGTAGAAAATTAAGCAAGAGTCTGATCTCATGAATATTATTACTAAATGGCAGCTAAAGAGAAAAATGATGCTAATGAGGCAGTATTCTTTATCAGTAAGTTCAACAATGCTGAACAGGAATCACCATAATAAAATTAAAACTAAATCCATTCTCTTCTGTTTTCTCTTTAGCACATGTTAACTCAGAACATGCTGTATAACTAAGAATGATGGCAGAATTTTGTTTTGTTTTGTTTTGCTTTGTTCAAATTCTTCCCTAGTTTCTAGAAGAGTGGCTGAATATACCAGCTCTACAATAGTCTTTTGTTACGACCAAGTACCGTGTATGTGTGTGTGCATGTGTGTGTGTGTGTGTGTGTGTAAACATACACAGTCTTCTATATATCTATTATAAGATTGTACTTTTATTTTTACTTTCAGTAGTTAGAGATAATAGCAGAGGCACTCTCTCAAACCACATGTAATACTGACAAATCCTGAAGTACATGGTTGTAGAATAAAGACCTCCAGAGCATTGGATTTGGATTTAAAACATGACTGTGCTTTGGGTTGAAAGCTGATGTGTACCACTTACAGATCTTAGGCAAGTCATACTATTTCTGTAAATGTGACTGCCCATGTCTATAAAACAAGATTAAAAGCAAGTATCATGTTGAGAACCAGATTTCTCATGGTTGGATAGAGAGATTACAGACAAGCAAGTGAAAAGATCTAATTAATTAGAGTTGGAGACATTACGATAGGCACTTGTTGAAATTAATGTAGATTTTGTAGATGGTTATAGAACTATTAATAGGTATGAATATATAAATGAATTCATTTACAGACATATGCAGTTTCACTTTCTTATTCATGGTTTTGCTTTCCAGAGTTTCAGTTACCGGCCATCAACTTCAGTCTATGAATATTAAATGGAAGATTTCAGATGTGGACAATTCCTAAGTTTTGAATTGCATGCTGGTAAGTAGCAAGATGAAATCTCATGCTGTTCTGCTGTGTCCCACCCAGGATATGAATCATCCCTTCGTCCTACATATCCAGGACAAAGAGATATGAGCCCACTTGCCTGCTTGTCTCATTGCAGCTGTTCAAGTTATTTAGTTGACTGACCTGAAATCACAGGGTTGGTGTTCAGGTAACCCTCACATAGTAGTCAAACACCTCATCACGTGCCTGTGTCATTCACCACACTGTGTCTCTCCCCAAAGACATGGCACCATCTTATATCATCATAAGAAGTAGAGTACACTACAGTAAAACATTTTGAGAGAAAAAACAAAAGGGAGAGATCACATTCTTATAAATTTATTGCATTTATATATTGTTGTAATTATTATTATTTGATGTTAATATCTTACTTTACCTAATTTATAAATTAAACTTAATCATAGGCATGCATGTACAGGAAAAAAACATAGTATATTTATATGGTTCAGTAGTATCCAGTTTCAGATACACACTGGAGAGGATTGGAATGTATTTTCCAAAGATAAGACAAAACTACTGTATTTCCTTGCTGTACTCACTGAGATGACCTAGCATTAGTGACTTTCCAGTAGCTATAAACACATCTACCACTCAGATCTTATTTGTAGAACCACTATTCAATGAAAGAAATCAAAATCCTTGGAGAAATAATTGATTCTAGAAATGGGGAAAGAAATGCACAAGATTAGACCAGATCATCTTGCAATTGCCAGAAAATGCTCAACATACACACACACACACACACACTCACAAATAGAACAGTAATGGATTGCTACTCTGGAACTACCTGTTATGTTATTATACTGAGATAATATTTTTTGGTACTGGGAATAAAACCAGGGTCAGTTTATCCCTGAGCTATGTCCCTAGCCCTTTTAATTTTTATTTTGAGACACAGCCTTGCTAAGTTGCCAAGGCATGACTTCAAATTGTGATCTTCCTGCCTTGGCCTCTGGAGTTGCTGAGATTACAGGTGTGTACCACTTTGTCAACTTTTATGCTGGTGTAAATTAAGTGATTGAATAAAAAACTGAATGAGAGAAAACAGACAAATCTGCTATGCAGAAAAATTCCAAAAATTGTATATATAGGCTGTGACTTGAAGAGGGTAGAATATAACCTTTTAACTATAAATAGTAATACCTTTCACAAGAGAACAGAATGGAAAGGGAAGAAAAAGTAACTTCATAATGGAGAAACCTAACAAAAATCATCTCAATTGGGTAATTAAGGTCATCATTAATAGAGATAAATCATGTTGTAGCAAACACCCTTGAAATAACATGATGAGGACTGGGGATGTAACTCAGTGTCTAGCATGCAGGAATCCTTGCACCACAGCAGAAAAAAAGAAAGAAAGTACACCTGTAATCCCAGTACCTCAGGATGCTGAGGCTGGAGGATGTGAGTTCAAAGCCAGCTTTAGCAATAGCAAGGTGCTAAGCAACTCAGTGAGACTTTGTCTCTAAATAAAATACAAAATAGGGCTGGGGATATGGCTTAGTGGTGGAGTACATCTGAGTTCAATCCCAGTACCCATCCCCCCAGAAAAAACTAAGAAAATCATGAAAAAGTATGGATTTTCATTAATCACATATCAGTAATAGTTCTTTAATTATAACAAGTATATTATACAAATATAAGCTGATAATAACAGGAGGAACTGCATGTGCATGATATATAGGAACTCTATTATCTTTGTAAGTTTTCTGTAATGCTAAAACTGTTCTAAAATAATTATTTTAAAAATATGCACCACATTATTTTGTACAAGGTTGCTGTAAAAACATCAGATAATGTGAATATGGTATACATGTAAGATACAATGCACAATAAAGTTTCTCTCTCCTGCCCCTCTCCTTCTCTCTCACTCTCTGTCCTTCCTTCCTTCTTTTCTTACAAATGACATAAAGGAAGATATCACAGGTGGAATCTGAGAAAAATTAGAATTGAATTGCTGGAGCATCTCATCCTAGCAGGAATGTCATTTCCTCTCAGGCCCAGCTAGAGGTGAGTTGATGGTCTCACTGGAGGCAGGGTCAACTTTGGCATCTTTTGAGTATATATGGGACTATTGGAATAGACTAGATTATACTCCACTAATAAATATCTTCAGCATCTTAATCTGATGAATGTTTTACAACACATCTTCATTGCAATTTGACTGTTATGCATAATACAGATTCAGGAACACAAATGGATACGTTTTCCACCAAAGAATATCTCACCATTTTCTGTTGTATTGTGGCAAACAGAGAACACATGGTGAATCTTAAAGATGGCTTTCATACAGTGATACATGTTACTTCAGTTCACATTTGATTGACCAAAGTAAATCACGTGAGCACATTTACTTCAAGAAGGTAGAAAATAAGGATCCTAGAAAATATCTTGAAATAGGAGTGAAAAGAATGAATGGTTAGCTCACTTTTGACAACCTTCTGTTAGGTATTTATTCATTCAACCAATATTTAGGAACCAACTACTGTCTGAATGACATTGGAACATTGGCATATCAAAAACTTGTTTAGCATATTTCTTTGTAAGTTTTGGACTTCTTTCATTGGGAAAATTATGATCAAAAGTTCAAGATCTCAAGATTGAAGCAGATAAACAAAAGAAAAGCTACTTATGTTATTTACCTGGAAAGCTCAGGATGAGAAGAACACATTAATTTTTAGTAGATAGCCTCCTTTCTGTGGTCAGGTACAATCCTGACTTCTTCCATAAGTATATGATGACATGTTAAAAAAAGAGGTACACAGTAGAAGGGAAAAAATCCACTATGTTCAACATACAGGAAGATCTTCTCATGATAAGCACAGGTTTGTGTTTAAATACCAGATGGTTCTTTTCTTCCCTAGCTTCCTCCGGTTTCTCCTTGCTTCATTCCTTCTCTTATTCTACCAAAATAACAAACAAAAAATAAGCAAAGAAAAAAAATATCTGAGTCAATTACATTTACCAGTTGGACCAGAGGCAAAGCCAGAAAGAAAATAGAAAACATACCCTCTGCCCTTTAGTGACTCACAATAATGGCTAATCTATAGTTTGTGTTTCTTAAATTTGCTTTTGATGAATACGGGGTGTGTATGTGTGAGTATTCATCCCTCAGTGCAAAGCCATCTCAGTTCCCCCTGTGATTTCCCTCTGATATCAACATCATCAATACTCACAAGTTAACACATTTCTTTTTAATGGGAAAAGATTGTTTCCATTGTATAACAGCTTTTAAAAGGGTTTTATACTGTGTGTTTGGATTGTGTATTACAGTTTCTAAAATTTCACTATTCAGATTCATTTCACTTTGCTTAAACATTGTGTATTAGTAGGGTAACTTTACATCTGCAATAAAAATGTGAAGACCTTAGAAAGAGGAGTGTATTAGGCTTCTCTCAGCTACAACTAATAAAATTATCACTAGATGGTGCAGAGAGACCAAGACCTTGGAGTAATAGGTAATAGTAATGAGCCCTGGAAGATACAAAACGGTAGAGACAGGCACTGAAAGATGCAAGCTGTGTGTAAAAGAGAAATCTTGCTGACTCCACTATTTTGCCTGAGGCTAAACTTGAATAAAAGAAACAGTGATATAAACATTGGAATAAAAGTTGCCTGCTGTTCAAGTTTTCCATTAATTGACAGACTAATATTTTCAGCTTAATATTTTAAAACAGTTTAATAAATCTTAAATGCACAGTATTAATAAATATATTAACAAAGAAGAGGCAGTCCTAGGGAGAGCAAAATTCCTTTAAGTCATTTCCATGCCATTATTTTCAAGAAACGCTGTAGGACTTAATATGAGATTAGCATCAAAATCAAGACAGGCCATTATAATTTTTTTAAACATCCTTCCAATATGCTTTCCTGGGTAGATTGCATTGGCCTCCCACTGCCATTCTGTTTGGAGATAGCATTTGAAATCAGGGCTCTGCTCTGCAGGCCACTGGCAAAAAGAAATTAGTAAGTAAAGAACTGTAGATGGGCTAGGAGAATCTATTCACAGTTCAACAAGGCAAGCATTATGATTTCACTGACCAGATAAATGGGGCAGTAAGGAGACTGAAGTTACATGAAAATATGTATTATTAAAACACATTTCAGGAGCTTTCTGTTCTTCAAGGGATTAAGAATAAATAAAGGTATTTATGATTAAAATATGAAGCCTGCCCTTTCTGTAAACAAAGCTTATTTGATAAAACATTCTAGGGAATGTCTGCTTCCATAATGTGAGTGCTGTTTCATTTTTTGGACCCTGCAGGACCATATATTTTCCTTACAGAAAGCAGTGTCATTAAGCATAAGCCAATAGCCATTATTCATAGGCTACTTGAAGGTTAACCATGCATTCATGTTTGCTCAGGACAGTTCCAGTTAATTCTGTCGTTCCAGCATTGTTATTAATAGCAACACTTCACTTTCAAAATCGTCCCAATTTGGATGATATATCATAAGGTCACCCTACTAATAAGCAATCTCTGTGACTGATTTTGGCTCAATATAAATTGATATCAGCTTCACACCAGTCATGATCAATGCAAAACTGAATTGATCATGTCATTTGCTTTGAGTGCTGCACTCATGAGGTCAAAATCATGGGTCTTACCCAAGTACTGGCTGGGAGGAGTAAATCTATCCTAAGATCCAATGATTTTCTCCCAATCAGGCTAACTTTCAAAAATATTCATGGTTGTTTAAAGAGAATATGTTTGCAAGTACGTGCACTTCATTTGAATTATTGCCATCCATATGAATTTTGGCAAGTCATTTAACCTTTAAGAGTGTCTGTATTTACATGTATGGAACTGAGATAATGAAAATTTGAGTTATAATTGAGATATGAATCCAAGCCTTAAAAAGGAAATTCAAGTGGATAAAAATCACTGAATTTGAAATCAGCAGACAACAGATAATGATGCTATTACTTTCTGGTTGTGAAACCTTGAACCATTTATTTCAACCATCACTTGCTTTAATTTCCTATGAGTAAATATAAGTTCAGAAGCTTTCTGTTTCCAGGAAGGAGCATAACAGAGATGGTAGTGGGGTAGGAAAACTGTGTAATTGTTGTGGGTGTGTGGGAATACTATATGATCAAGTCATTCAAAGCAGGCTTGAGAGTGTGCTAATACTTGGGCATGAGGATGTTCCTGTTGACGTGGTTGCAAAAAAGTTTTTAGATGGAAGAATGAAATTTATTCTGAGACAGTGACTTTCTTGATACTAAAAGGTATTGAATTCTCAGCCTCCTAATTCTTAAGATATAAGACAAATATTTTCTTATTGTTGGCAAAGAAAATATGTAAACCTGTGTAATCACCCACTGCCACCAGTTACAAATGTGCAATTTTAAAAGGTAATTTGAGTATATTTGGTGTATTATATGTCTACACATTTAATTTTTTTATTTTCAAAACTGTGGATTTAAATTTTCTTGTAACTGAAAATTATTTGTTTCTAGGATCATATATGTGAACTAGTTAGCTTAAAACAAGGATTCAAATGAGCATTTTAACTACCAATTCCTTTAGCCTTACTCAATGTTACCCCTCAAGATGGGTCTTGGCATTATGAAATATATACTGTAAGGTCAAAATCTTGGTGCTTTGTGATTGAAGTTTTAGAGTGATAAATACACTATTACACTCTCATCTCTTTCCTCTGGAGCTTGTGAAGCCACACTTGCCAGGAAGAGTATTGTATCCTTCTTTTAAGACTTCACCATTTTCATTCCAGAAAGTTGTGAATTCTACATCATAAGAGAGCTGGCTCTTAAACTGAGGGGAAGAAAGGTGTGCCCTCTCTTTAGGTCTCTGTGGTCCTGGGGGCTGAGGATGTAGCTCAGTGGTAGAACACTTGCCTAGCATGCAAAAAGCCCTGGGTTTGGTTTCTAGCACCACAAAAATAATTCATCAGTTAATTAAAATAAAATAGATGGCCCTAAAGTTAATTGATGAAGGTGCAAGAGCATTCGTGAAAATGACTTGATCCCTTCAATGAAAGATTTTCCAGAGGCTAGAGAAGAAGCCAGCCTCATGCAAGACTCTGAGCTCAGGCTTAAGCTCATGGGCTTTTGAATAGCAGTTGTATGTGAGTTTTTTAAGTTATATTCCTATTATTTCTAAGCCATGAGTAAATCTTTTCACAAAGCAAAATATGTTTTCATGCCTTCTGTGGGAAAACAGAAGGATCAGTGTACCTGATGTCATGGTGAAGTAGGAACAGAGGCAATCAGTGGAGGGAAGCATTGTACACTGAAGGCAGGTCACTGGTGGTCATGGGGGAGGCAGCTATAGAGGGACAAGAAGGATTCTGGGCAGAGAAGACTGGATTCCATTAGGATTTTGGTACTCACCTCCTTGCCCACAGTTTTACTTTCTGTGATCAACAGGGAGGGTGAATAAAATACAGTAGGATATTTTGAAAAGTAGAGAAAGACCACATTCATCTATTTTTATTAAGTATATACAATTGTTTCATTGTATTATTGGTTATAAATTAGGTATAGTAATATTAATAATGAGTTATACTTTCTTATATATATGAATGTGTAGAAAAAAATGTGTATATAATTTGATACTTTCTATGATTTCAAGCTTCCACTGAGGGTACTAGAACTATGTCCTGTGGCTAAGGGGACCACTACAATTTTAGTTAGTATCTGAGAAACTCAGAAATTGGGAGACTTTTGACAGAAGATAGAATGGAGAAGTTGGTGATATTTGAGTTTTGTCATGTGGAGGAAATAAATTAAGTAGCTTTCTAAAATGTTTTAGAGATTTATAGTCACCAGATTCAATTTTTTGAAGACATTCAACTCTTAGAAAAAGAAAATGAATTTAATTTTAGGATAAAAGCTGTATGAGTTTATGGGCCATTTTTGTATGTTTTATGACTTCACCCCTATGCCTGAGAAGGATCTGTTTAAGCAGATTTCTCAGTATTCAGGATGGATGTAAGTGGGGACTGTGCTTCTGACTCTGCCCCATTTGTTGATGTGGTCATGCTGACTATACTAATTAGCAGGGGAGGTACCAAGGAAAGATCCTACACAATGAGGATAAGAGGACCTACAAAATGTCCTCTCTTCCTTTCTTTCTTCTTCCACATCACTTTAATGCCAAGAAGAAGGGACAAAACACATCAAGTTTGACAATCTGCAGATCTCTTTTGCTACCTCAACCCTTTATCTATAAAAAAAGGATAAGACCAAAATGTCTGGTTATATCCACTGGAGATGGTCCAAGACACGGTACAGTGAGCTCCTTGACTACAGGGAACTTGTTCATCCTGTTCACATCTTTGTTGCCAAAGATAAATCACTTAATAAATGAATGCAAAGAATAAATGAATATATTAAATAATACTTATCACTTTACCTTAATTTCTCCATGCAGCTGTACTGACCCCAGTCCTGGGTCTTTTCTCTGACCAGTGCATTCATCTTGGTATCTGCTTTATATTTGTTCACAATCTTAGGCATGAGAACTGCACTCTGTGGGCATCTAGGTTAAGCTATTCTGTAATGAATGTCAATCCTGCAAATGTTTTTCCTCTGGGTAGTGATGAAATTACTTCTGTAAATGTTTTTCCTCTGGGTACTGATGAGATTGCCAATCGCAGGAGCACAAACTCCAGAACACAGAGTTAGGCACATCTTACTGTAGTGTTACCAGAATGCTTACTGTAGACCAGATTTTTTTTTTGTGTGTGTGTGTGTTCAAACTTCTTTAGGATATTCCTCACACTGTACACACTTAGGATAATAGCTTATTACTACTAAGAACAAAGTTGTTTTTAAGTGGAAAGCATGTGTATGGTGATTTGGGAGAGGTTAGATTACCAGACAGGTGAGAATGTTGAACTAGAGACATTTTGTATTTTTCTCAGGGCCACTTAAATGGTCAGGCAATGACTAATACTGGCTTCTTAAAAGCAAACTAAAGTAGCTCCTTCTAAGCTAAGACATTAACACATCAGAGATGCCCTAGATCAACAGTGTTGGTATTGCCATTGCTTGTTCCTTACTATCTTCCCTTGAGTTCTTATACTTACCAACACTTCCCATAAAGTGTACACTATGAACAAGGCTTCCCTTTGCCGCAGCCCGGCTGGCTGGGCAAAATAACCGGGGGTGGGGGGGGTGGGGGTGGGTTATGAGCAACTTGTGTACATTGATAAGCAGGAGTGGGAGCCGTTTATTGTAGGACAGAAGGGGTATATATACATTCCACACAGCTTATCTTAATTAACATAAACTAGATACAGCAGTCAACCAATAAGGAATCTTCACACTTAATGGCTCACTCGAGAGTTACTTCACAAACCACTCCCTCTGGCAAAATGCCAGGCGCCATCCTGACTTGTTTACAGACTCTAACATCCCTTCATACTTTTATTGTAACCAGACATTTCTCCATAATTATATAAATTGGCTGGTGGAGTTGCCCCAAACATGGAGGTTTGCTTCCTGCTGAAACTGGACAGTGCCTGGTACTAAATAATTGCAGCACAAGCATATGTGAGGGAAAGGACTTCCATGTAAAAACGAATTTTCCATACTCTCTGCCATTAATATTATTTTAATTCTCTTTTTTAAATCATTATTGTCTATTTTTGGATATTTATAGTAAAATTAATAAAATTTATTTACTTTTATATATGCACCCCTATAGTTTCTTCTACTTATAAGTATACACTCATTATAGCATAGATATATTCTTCAGTACATAAAATCATAATGCTGTTCCATGATTTAAAATATAAAAATATGTATTGTAACTCATATTTACACACTTACATCAACTTTTTGTTTGTTTCTTTGTTTTGGAGAGAATATTGATAATGTTTTACTTTTTTTCTTATGGTAAAATATACAGAACATAAAATTTACTAGTTTAATCATTTTTGTGTACAGTTCTCTTGCATTAAAGACATTTATGAGCTGTGCAACCATACTTACTATTCATCTCCAGAACTTTTTCTTCTTCCCAAACTGAAGCTATATATCCATTAAACATGAAATCCCAGTGCTTTCCTGCCCCTAGTTCCTGAATGCCATCACTTTATGTCTCTATGAATTTGAGCTCTCTAGTTATTTCATGTAGATGGACTCATAAAAATGTTTATCTTGATAGTATAATTTTATAACTTATTGTTACCAGCTTATTACATTTAGCATGATGTCATTGAGGTTCATTCATATATTGTAGAATATGTCTGAATTTTCCTTCCTTTTGGAGATAAATTACATTCTATTTTATTATATAATACATTCTGTTAATCTATTTGTCCAGTGATGAACATTTGGGTTGCTTACACCTTTTGACTATTATAAATAATGCTGCTATGAACATGATTGTACAAATATCTCTGAGCCTCTGCTTTCTTTCTGTTTGATATATTCCAGAAGTGTAGCTCCTGGTTCATATGATAATTTTATATTTAATTTTCTGAGGAATCATTGTAACATTTACTACAACAATGATTCCATTTTACATTTCCATCAGCATCCACATGAGTACAGATTTCTCCACATCCTGGTCAACATTTATTTATTTATTTATTTTTAAATAGACAACTTTCTGGGTGGTAACTGATGTATCATACAATGAGTTTGAAATATAACACATATTTGCTATCTGATTTAAGAAAAATGTGGATGCCAGCCAACACTTGAGACAGGTTGACTGTGTCATTTTTTCCTGCCCTAATTTTACATAGGTCTATCTCCAGTCTTTTGATTCTATGGCTTTCAGAAATCATTTCTAGCTATTCCAGATATAAATTCTATTTAACTTTCTTAGGACCTGGCAATACTTCTGTCACTATATTATGGTTCTGTCCATACCTCTGACTCTTAACAACAATTCTGTTTCAGCTGTGAATTCATTGCAGATTTTTAGCACAGAAATTCAGACTAATCTTATAATCACTAACATTTCTATCAATAAGTAGCAAATAAGCATCACCTGTGTGAGATTCTCCAATCTGAGATTTCTGACCATCATGTTAGATAGATCTCTAAATTTGAGGTTAACTCTAGCTCTAAAAACCAAACATAAATTATGTATGTGCAAGCTCAAGCACATCCAGTTAGAAGTAAATCATCACAGTAGGATTTATTATAGAGGAGACTCACCTACTTTTCCCACTTGGGTACCAGAGTCTATGTATGCAAGTAGATATATTACCCATATAGTACAGACATCTCACTTGAACACTTTCTCAGAAATATATGAAAAAAGACATGAGAACGAGTTAAGAATATTTAACCTCCAAGAAGAGATAACTGTACCATTTTTCATACAACTAAATTATATAAAATTATATAGAATACTTAAAAATAGTGTATGAGGGAATTTTTTTTTTAAAGAGAGAGTGAGAGAGAGATTTTTTAATATTTATTTATTTTTTTTAGTTCTCGGCGGACACAACATCTTTGTTGGTATGTGGTGCTGAGGATCGAACCCGGGCCGCACACATTCCAGGCGAGCACGCTACCGCTTGAGCCACATCCCCAGCCCTATGAGGGAATTTTTAAATACCTACACTTTTCTTCCTCCAAGGAATTCATGAGATGTAGAAACAAAGAGAATATGTCAGTATTTATTTGGTTCCACTTTACCTCCTCTTTATACTGCCCACATTTTGTTGGCCTTGTTTTATGTATTTTTCTTGCAATGATGGCTTTAAAAATCTCTGATATGCATGTCTCCATGCATCATGGTGCTTACCATTATTTGTGTATAATGCCTGAAACATTTGCAATTGCTTGTACTTTTACTTTTAATTTAGAGCCTTTATCAGATATATTTGAACTTTGCAAAGTTTTGATACTACTCATTCTATGTCCCTCCAAGTGGTCTTCCTGTCATTGAGCATTAAACCACTATTCCTGCTCTGAGCAACTGCTTCCCCTTCTGCATCTCTGCTTTAATTTTGGCAGAATGGGGAATGATGTTATATCTACTGCTTCTTTACAATGATCTAAGCTCAAAAATATTTTTCCTACAGTATAAAAAGATATGGATGTTACAACCCTTCCTTTGTACTATCATTGAGTATTCTATGATTCAATATCATTTGTAGATTTTATTATTTAACTGTTTAATTGCTAAGTACCACAAGACTCTGTATTCATTTATAAAAAAGAGATTGATGATAATATATCCATATTAAAACATCACGTATTTCAAAATTACTGTTGGTCAGCATAATTTAATGTAATTCAAATAAATAAAATACATTTCACTTTTCTCACTTCAGTTATATTAGTTGTCAGTCATGATACACAGCCAAGAAGTTGATACCAGTACCCTTAAAACTTCCCTTAAGTCCTGAAACTGGTGCCTACTTATTTCCTTTTTGATTATCAAACTACCAAAATCATTACTTGTACCCTCTGCATACAGCAAATGAACCTTATCTACTGTCCAAGCTTTGGTCCTTACACATCTCTTTTTGCCAAAAAAGAAAAAAAAAAGGAAAGCACTAGTTTTTTCCATGTGCATTTGCTGCAAATCATTCCATCTCTTCAAAATAATATAATAGTCATTTTTAGTCCCATTTTAAATATCATAAGTTGAGAATATGCTCATGTTTATGTAGCTGGCAAGTGTCTAAATACTTTTAATCATAGGTATTTCTTTGTAATCCAGATAGGTCACCTTTTTGGAAACTTTAGTTAACAGTAATTGCCTTTAAGATAAGTACTAACAGTGTGATATTGAGCACAAGTAAAGTGAATTCAGGACAGCACACGGCTTATTGGAGATGAAGGGAATTTCTGTTTCCTTTGACTCAATAATTTAATTGATTGGCATTTTTCACATGTGAATATTGGGTTATGTGTCCCTAAAACAAAATTATTTGTCCATTTCTTCATAGAAATGGTGTCTTATCAAAAGAATAATGAAAGAAAAAAATAAAAAGTATATGCTAAGAAAGTTTGTTTAAACATGGCATAATGAACACAAGTGCTTATTATTCTGCCATCTCTCAGCTCTAAGTGAAATCAAAGGAAAGAAATAGTTTAATTTAAGGACAAAGAGAATAGAAGAATGGTGAAAGAGGATGAGAAAAAAATATGAGGTCATGACATAGAAGCCAACGAAGGAGAATGGAAAGGATCTCCCATGACAAAAGTGGTGCTCCACACATCAAAGAGCAGTCTTCCCTGATTTTCTGCAGCAAGACAAGGAGCTATGAGAAAAAGGGAAAGGGTGAAAAGGGTGAGAGAATGGAAGTTAAAACATTTACATATAATATTAAAATATTAACACATATTATCAAACACTATAAAGAACATATTTCCAGTTATTCAAATACATTTTGAAGTGTACTGTGTGGAATTCAAGCCACAGTGCAAAAACTAAGCCAATAAAAATAAAATGCACTGAAGAATAAGCCAAAATAATTAGATAATGAAATTATTCATTGGTGAAAAATATTTGGATATTTATAACATCCTAAGTTTTGGCAATTGCTTCATTAAATAAAAAGTTATGAGAAAAATACTGAGAGGAGGGGGAAAGCAGAAGTTAGTACAGTTTGTATTCATGAAGGAGTCACTCAACTTCCATAGGAAGAAGATGCTAGACAATAATATCGGGAGTAGAGAGTTCAAGTAGCAATGCACATATATTTGGGGGGACAGAAGCCATGGCCAAGAGATTGATACTTTACATAGAATTCTTTAGAATTAAGTAATTTCTTTAAAAATATGTACATATTATTTTGATTAAAAAATAAGTTGAAAAGCAACAGCAGCAAAACAGATATTCAAGAACTTTAGGCATTACATTTCAAGTTAATTTGAAAGAAAAGATTCTTCTTGAGGTGACACATGCCAGAATTACAGACTTTCTAATCAATCTTCTAATGATTTTTTTTACACTTTCAATAACTTATGGTCTCTAATTAAGAAGCACAAAATTACGTGAAAAATCAGTCAGACTTACTGATGTAGCTAAATTGATGTAGATGAAGAGATCCATATGTATGATAAGTAGGCTTCTGTTCATAATAAAGATTTTTAAATCCAAGTGTTTTTAAACATAAGAAAAATATGTAATATCTATAGAATTTCATGTTTTCCTTAAGTATAATCTGTATGCATCAAAATGAATAGATTATAAAGAAAGTTTGGTAAGTTAGAAAATGCACACAAGTGTTCAAAATACAGAGCATTTATATCAGAAGGGAGTTCCCTCACTCCTCTGCCCAATAACTGTCCCCTCAAGAAACAGACATCATTGGATACTAATTACCATAGATTAGTGTTACTTATTCTAGAATTTAAAAAGGCTAAAATCACCACTTATGTATTCTTTTGTATATGAGTTACCCTGCTCATCATTGTTTAAGACATGAATACATCCATGTTGCCGTGTGTATTAGTGGTCCATCCATTTTCTTTGCTGATACTATTCTCTTATGCATATGCATCTTGATGTTGCTTTATAATCTTATCGATTGGCATTTGGTCTATTTTCTTCTTTCTTGCTAATTTGAATAAAGTTGCTATGAAAATTTGTGACTATGTGGGTTTTTTTGGTGACATATAGTTTCACTTATCAAGAGAAAATTCACACAATAGGAACTGTTGGATTGTTAGGTATGTACAACTTTATAAGAAACAATCAATACTTTTCCAAATCGATATACCATTTAGCCTCCACTCTCACCCACCAATATATAATGATCCCGGTTTTATCACATGTATTCATATCACAAAATAATGAACCAACATTTGGTGACATCAGGGTTTAATTTTATTTTGTGTTGTATCTTCATTTCTTTAAAGTGTGCCTTCCTGGAAGATATATCGCACAGATATCGTATGATATCACACAGATCTTAATTTGCATTCTTATGATTACTAATAAATACTTTTTTTATTAATACTTTATGAAGTATCTGATCAAGTATTTATTAATTTTTATCAAGTATGGTTTTTAGTTGATACACAGGTTTATATGCAAATTTTCAACTTTGAACTATTTTTATATATATTGAGAATATTTTCCTTCAATCTGTCATTTACCTATCATTTTTAAACAAATTTGTTTTATGATCTGATTTTTAATTTGGGTCATCTAGTTTACTAACTTTATGATACTTTGATTTTTTTTGCCCTGTTTAAGACTATTTGCCTTCTCCAAAATATCACATGATTTCTTCCAGAGTTTTCAGAATTTGAGCCTCTACATTGTAGCTGATACACCTCAAATTGAATATTTGCATATCATGATAGGGGTTATTTTTAGATATATTGTGTTCCACAAAAATTTATGAGAAGCATTTGTGAAAGACTTCAATTTATCCTTAAGAATTTTGTGTTTGACTCTACCTCATTGATTGATTACTTTGCTATGCAGAAGCCTTCTAGTTTTGTTCTTCTGCAATTAGGAATTGAACCCAGAAGCATTCTACCTGAATTACATCCTTAGCTCTGATAATTTTCTTGCTAAGTCACCCAGGTAGGCCTCAAATTTGAGAGCCAAGTATCTGGTATTACAAGTGCGTGCCATGACACCTAGCAAGAAATTTTCTATTTTTAAGGAGCCCTACTTATTAAATTCAGATTTTGTTGCCTGTTTTGAGGGAATACTGTTAAACGGATTAATTTCTAGGCAGTCTATACCATCTAGTTTTATGCCAGTACCATGATTTTCTGATTACTATAAATTTGTAGTGCATTTTGAGATTAGGTAGGACAATGCCTACAGTTTTGTTCTTTTTTCACTTAGCATTGTAAATTATACCTTTATACAAACAAAGTTCTTGTCATTGACTATAATATATTTAAAGTTTTATTATTTTGAGAATTTTCTAATACCATAAAGTAATCTGCATAATCCATTTCATTACTTTTAATGAGCTATCCTATAAGTATTTTCCCCCTTGAAATGTCCAAACCAGGTTGGATTTCTATCATAAACCATCTTAGATCACATTTTTGCAAAACATTCCCAGCAAAATTTAAAACAAAACAAATTTTACAGCTGAGGATGAGGTTCAGTGGTAGAGTGATTGCCTAGCATACATGAAGCCCTGGGTTTTTTCCCAGTACAGACAAAACCAAAGGAAAGAAAAATTAAAGACTTAAAATGTTCAAAAATATTTTCTCTTTTAACCATCTGATTTGTCACATAACAGAGTTTCATAATAATAATTTATCCAGTTATTCATTTAACAAATATTTATAAAATGCCAATTAAAACATTTAAACTTAAACTCATTTTTCTAAATGGATGTATTTTGTGGAAATTGAGAACTTAAGATATAAATGTATATATATATGTCTTATTGGTTGAATAACAAAAAGAGCTGAAGAAATAAATTAGAGAAAATAAATTATTTCAAAGAAAACTGGGTACAAAAAATTACCGAACTATTTTTTTAATTCATGCTATTATTACTAATTTTCACTTGTTTGATGCAAATTTAGTGCTAATTACTATTATGGTATCCCCCATTAGCACTTATAGTGTCAACTATCTTGCTAACCATGTGCATGTAATACATTGTAATGCATCTTTAATGAAATTCAAACATGTATGAAGTTTCACCACATACCCAGTAGTATTCAAGACAATGGTGATTAAGGATGGAAAGTGTGTGTGTCCATAAGGGTGTATATAGACTTCAACAAGTTCATGATCTTTAAATGGGAGAGGCCAACAAAAATATATGAAGAAACAGATGTTATAATAAGCATAAACTCTCTTATTAGAGCATAGTGAAAAAAATAAATGAATTCTAGGGGAATCTGTGGCTTTACAACACTGATAACTTTACTACATTTGAGGCATAATTATAATTTTTTTTAAATACAGACAGATGATAAATCAGAAGGTACTCTGGGGATGGGAACGTACATCCAATCTCAGAAAAATAAAGATTAGCATTTATTTTGGGGATTGTAGTAGTCAAATTAGAGTCATGTTAAAAGGACAACATTTTAGGAGAGAGAATCTGGGGCAATAATTGGGATCCCATTTTGTATCCTGAGTGCCACGTCAAGATGTTGGACTATTGTTTTTTACAGAGAGCTTCCCTGTTCCCAAAAGAAAGAAATCTCTGTAGGAAAAGGCAGAAAACATTATATATTTTAGTCCTATACTTGTTTTGATGTATACAAAAGAAATTATATAATCAGCTCTTTATTTTAAGAAAACTTGCAGCTAGTTAGTATCAGGGGAGACAATTAAGAGTTAATTTCATTTATCCCTGTGTTAGGCATTGAATTTTAAAAGTGAACAAGAAAAAAATTTCTTGCTTTCCTGAGGCTTATAATCTAATGGAAGAGGTCAACAACAACAACAAAACAGTATTTTGTGTACTATGTACAACTGAGGATCAATATATGTTGCTTATATGAATAAAATAATCTACTTTGCATATCTTAATATAGTACTTTAATTTGCTTTGCCAAAAACCACTAACTGTCAAATTTACCATTCATCCATAATGTCATAGGGTTCTATTGAAAATATAGGTATCATAAACTGCTAGATTTTGAGATCCCTAGAAAAAAGCTAAAAAATTTCTAAGGTAGCTTTGGAAGTTGTCTGAGCATTAATTTGTCAAGTAGCTTTGAACATATGAGAACATAAAACTTTAACATCCCGATTTTCTAAACAAACTCAATCCCTTATTTCAAACCATGCTTTATAGAAGTAACCTGAGATTAAGGTAGTAATTATCATTCAATTCAGTTTAAAAGTTCTTTGAAAAAGTGAATACACTGCACTATTCAAGGCTTGTAGGTGGAGTTATATAAAAGAATTTTTTTGATGTAAAATAGGAGGAATAGAATGCAATGGGTTTTATTTGTATATTTTCTTTTGTGTTGTTTTTGTTCTTATGTTTGTGATGTTATCATTTCAAGAAAACTTATTAAAATCAAGATATTTTTGATAAGCTGCATGGGGACCACATAGCAA
Organism: Spermophilus citellus; assembly: GCF_964194105.1. Taxonomy (NCBI): domain Eukaryota; kingdom Metazoa; phylum Chordata; class Mammalia; order Rodentia; family Sciuridae; genus Spermophilus; species Spermophilus citellus. The sequence continues at coordinate 178,025,453 of NC_138183.1, forward strand.
AAATCATAGACCAAAAAAAAAGCAGTAAGGAAATGAAAACACACTACTATAGTAAATCACTTAACCATAGAGGAAGACTGTAAAAGAAAAGAAAGGAATCATAACAAAGCTAGAAAACAAGTTGCAAAATAGCGATAGTAAGGCTTTACCTACTGATGATTACTTTAAATGTCAATAGATTAAATTCTCTAATTGAAAGAAAGAGTAACTGAATAAAAATAATAGCATTCAGCTCTATGTTGCTTGCAGGAATTTCACCTCACCTCTAAAGACATATATAGACTAAAAGCAAAAGGATGGAATAAAACATTCCATGCAAATGGAGTCCAAATGAAAGTGGAAGTAGTCTAGCTATATCCGATAAAATATAATTCAAGAGAGACAGGAAAGATGAAGATGTAATAATAAAGGAGTCCAGTCAGTTAGAAAAACAAATAGCAATTCTAAAGGTATGTTCACCCAATATCAGAGCACCTAAACATGTAACAGAAGTATTAATAGACAAAAAGGAAGAGATAGACTCCAATCCAATAATAGGTGGAGACTTTAACATCCCACTTTCAGTTAAGAATAGATCATCCAGACAGAAAATCAACAAAGAAACTGGAGCTAAACTGAATCCTAGACCAATAGACATAATTGCTACAGAACACTCCATTCAACATCTGCTGCCTGCATGTTAGTCTCAGTAGCACATGGGACATTCTCTGGAATAGATAATATGCTGGCCAAAAACAAGTCTTAATAAGTTATAAAAAATTGAAATTATGTTGATTATTTTTTCTGACCATAGTGCACTAAAAGTAGAAATCAATAACAATGACCAAAAACAAAATTAAAAAAATGAAACTTTAGAAACTATCATACAAATACATGAAAATTAAACAAGTTATTCTTGAATGACTAATTGAACAAATAAGAAATCAAGAAGGAATTTTAAAATTTTCTTGAAACAAATGAAAATGGAGCTGCAACATACCAAAAACTATTGGATATGATAAAATCAGTACAAAGAAGGAAATGTACAGCAATCATGGCTACATCAAAAAAAAAAAAAACAAAAAAAAAAACAACCAGAAAGATCTCAGATAAGCACCCTAGCTCAAGGAGTTAGGAAAATGAACAAAACCAAATTTAGTAGACAGGAAGAAATAATACAGACAAAAAAATATAAAAACAAAAGATCAATGAAATGAAGAGCTTGTTCTTGGAAAGATAAAATTGACAAACCCTTAGAGTAGAACAAAATAAAGGTTTCAAATAAATTAAAGATGAAAAGTGAGACATTGAAACTAAAACCAAAGAAATGCAAAGAATCATTAGAGATGATTACCTAGAACTATATGGCAACAAATAGTCTGGAAGAAGTAGACAAATTCCTGGACCCACACACCTTATCAAGATCTAATCACAGGGCTGGGGATGTGGCTCAAGCAGTAATGTGCTCTCCTGGCATGCGTGGGGCGCTGGGTTCGATCCTCAGCAAACACATAAAAATAAAATAAAGATGTTGTGTCCACCAAAAACTAAAAAATAAATATTTAAAAATTCTCTCTCTCTTTCTCTAATAAAAAAAAATTTAAAAAATTTAAAAGATCTAATCACAAAAAAGAGCCAACTTGAATAGACCAATATACAATTACTGAGATTGAATTGATAATAAAACATCTCCCAACAACATGAAAGAATAAGACCATTTCTCCTTAAGTAATGATAAAATAATGAAGAGGGAGATCTTCAAACTTATTCCACAAGGCGAGTATTCCTGATACCACAGCCAGACAGAGGCAGGGGACTATAGTCCAATCTCTTTGAAGAACATAGATGCAAAATCCTCAACAAAATTCCAGGAAACCAAGTCCTACAAAACATGAAAGAAATTATTTACCACGATAAAGCAGGATTTACTGTGAAGAGTCAAGGATGGCTCAACATGCACAAATCAGAAAACATGCTTCATCCCGTAAACAGAATGGACAAAAATCATATGCAGGAATTTCATCTTACCTCTAAAGACGTATATAGACTAAAAGCAAAGGGATGGAATAAAAAATTCCATGCAAATGGAGTCCAAAGGAAAGTAGAAGTAGTCTGGTTATATCTGATAAAATAAAACTTGATAAAATTCAATATGTCTTCATGATAAGAACACTGAACAAACGACATATAGAAGAAGTGTACCTCAACAGAGGGTATACGTAACAAACAGCTGATATCAAATTAAATGGGGAAAAGCAGAAAGCTTTCTAAGATCTGCAGCAAGACAAATATGCCCAATTTTTGCCACTGTTGTTCAATTTAACAGTAGAAGTGCTAGATAGAGAAATCAAGAAAGAAAAGACATCTGAATTTGAAAAGAGGATGTCAAATTGTTACTCCAGATGACATGATCTTATTATGTACAGAAAACAAAGATTTCACCTAAAACTATCCAAATCTAAATAAAATATAGCAAAGGTACAGTATATGAAATCAATAGACAAAAATCAACAGTGTTGCTGTATGCCATTAGCCAATTAGGAGAAAGAAAAAAAAAGCACAGAACAGCAAAGGAAATAATTGACAGTGAAAAGACAACACGCAGAACAGGATTTTTCCTGTTTACAAACTATCCATCTGACAAGTGTTAGATCAGGAATAGATAAGAAACTCCAAAAGCTCAAGAGCATAAAGCTTGATTAAAAGGTGGGCAATAGGCTAATAGATATATTTCAAAAGAATAAGTACAAATAACCGACAAGAAACAACATTCAACATCACAAATCATCATGGAAATGCAGATAAAAACCTAGAAACATCACCTCACCCCAGTAAGAATGAATGTTATCAAAAAGACAAAAGATAAAACAAGCTCTGATAAGGGCCTGGAGAAGAGGGAATGCTTGCAAACTATGAGTGGAAATATAAATTAGGATAGTGATTACAGAAAAAAGTGTGGGAGAACTCAAAAATTAAAATCAAGCCTCTACATGATACAACTATCCCATGTTGTCATTTGAGACAACATAGACGGAACTGCAGATCATAATGTTAAGTGAAAACAGCCAGGCACAAAAAAATAAGTACACATGATGGGCACAGTGGCGCACACCCATAATCCCAGTGGCTCAGGAGGCTGATGCAGGAAGATTGTGAGTTCAAAGCCAGCCTCAGCAAGAGTGAGGTACTATGCAACTCAGTGAGACTCTGTCTCTAAATAAAATACAAATAAAAAAAGGGTGGGGATGTGGCTCAGGGGTTGAGTGCCCCTGAGTTCAACCCCAGTACCAAAAAAAAAAAAAAAAAAAAAAAGTTAACATCATCTTGTTCACATGTGGAATCCAAAACATCAATCTCACAGAAATCTAGCACAAAATAATTGTTACCAGAGGCTGGGAGAAGTGGAAGTGCAGGAGAAACAGGTAAAAGACCAATGGATGCTAAGACACAGTTAGTTTGGACCAAATCTTCTGATGTGTTATTGAACAGTAAGATAAGTATAGATAACAATAATGTAATGAAATACAGTATATATTATATATAATAATGAAATACAGTATATAGTATATATAATAATGAAATGCAGTATATTTCAAAAAGCTAGAAGAAAGAATTTTGAAAATTTTTACCATTAAGAAATGCATCAGTCACTAGAAAAGCAATTTGTAAATCAATGGAAATGTAACTGATGTGACACAGCAATCTGTATACGGGGTAAAAATGGGAGTTCATAACCCACTTGACTCAATCTGTGAAATATGGTATAATAAGAACTATGTAATGTTTTGAACAACCAACAATAAAATAATTAAAAAAAAAGAAAGAAATGATAAATGTTTGAGAAGATGTGTTTAACATAATGTAAACACTACACATTACATATATATACACATATATACACAGACATCATGATAACTCATTAATGTTTATTTATTTTATGTTTATTTGATATTTATTTAGTAGTTGGAAATAAATGTTATAAAATTGAAAAAAGAAATAATGCTACACAATGCATATATTTATGAAAACATCATATAGTACCCATAAGCATGTACAATTTCCATATTTTTATTTAATAGCTAAAAATTTATTTAATAAAAAATTCTTTCAAAGACTATAGATTTTGACACAGACTACAGACACAACTCTCTATAATGCAAGGCAGAGTTAAATAGTACTAAACCAAAGAACTAGTTACATACTGCATGGAGGAAGTGAGAAGTTGTAATTAATTCTGTCTTGTGAAAGCAGGCAAGTGGCAAGGATAGCATAGAAATCAGAAAAGCTTCATGCTGAAGGTTGTAGCATAGCAGGCTGCTGCAAGATAAGATGGATTTAGAAGGGGATTTGGGATGGCATTTAACTAAAGAAAAAACAGCGTGGACTTAAATCCTGAAAAAAAAGTTTTATTTTACTATTAATAATTTTGCTTAGAATTCTCAAGGGGTAATGTTTCCAAAATTCTTGTCACATTGAAAGATACGTGTCTAGTTCTTTTATTATTATGAAATTCACATGATAAGAAATGAACAGTTCAAAAACTGAGGCATACCTCTGACAAGAATAACCCTGAGCTTTTGACTGGGATGATTTCTCAGTAATAATTTGCCTAGTTAATGAAACTCTAGCAGTCCCTAAATGCTTTCTTTGTATTCTCTCTCTTGTTTTTTATTTTATTCTTTTGAAGATCACAGAGATCTGTGTAATAGGCTACCTGTAGCATGTTAGCAAAGCAGTTTGCCTCAATTCCCACTGAAATTGAGTCTTAATAAACAAAACAAACAAACAAAAAACAACAAGAGAGGTTAAAAAGTCAAATTTGGAAAACAGAGAACACTATCTAATAAATCCCACCACTTAAGGCTAATTTCACCATCAGGATGACATTTGAAAATGTTTCATGTGTGAATTGATGTTCAATATTTCTTTTGATCACATACTCCCAGGGTTGAATTTCCTTTTCCTCCTCTCCTCTCTTTTCTTCCTCTCCTCTTTTCTCCTTCCCTTCCAGTCACTTGTGCCTTTTCTCTTAGGGTTGACAAGTAAGTACATTATTCAAGGGATGCTCAAGTATATTAACATCCATATGCTGGAATATAAATCATACTTATGAAATATTATTTATTTCAATTTTGGTGTTATATCATTAAAAAAAACCACTGATATTTCCCTAAAGTTTTAAATTTTGAAATATTAGAAGCAAAGTTAGTTGAAGTCTTGTATGGTTCAAACTAGGAGGGTTGGGATTCCCATTAATTATATATATTAGTACACAATATCAGATTATTAAATTAAAAGTGTGGCAAATGTTTACTCAGAAATGCAACACGTTTATCCAAAGTGTACTCATATCAGGTAGAAGAAATACACAGGGGAGATTATCACAGGAAAATCAAGCAACAAGTCAAAATTAAAATTGGCCATGTTTCTTTCTAGCAATGAAATAATGATATAATAAAAGGTGGCCAGTTCTGGGCATTGACCCATTTGAGTACAGATTCCATCTCCATTGCTTTGAAAACTCTGATTTCAAAAAAAAAATTACTTAATCACTCTTAGTCTCAGTGAACTTATCTATAAGATGGTGGAAATAAAACTAAGTCTCAGGATTATTCTAAGAGATCAGAATAGTATTAAATAACATACAATAAAAATAAAGATTTGATAGGAACTCAAATGTTTATAAATAATAGTAGGAAGGACAGAGTCTCATTACTACTTTGTAGTGTCAAATACCCAAATAGTAATTTTTTACTCCAAAGAGTTAAGTAATTCTTTTGATTCACATCTTAAAACATTAGACTTTCCTATTTTTATTTATTTCCATTAAAGTACACGTTCCTCAGATGGCACTGCTGGTGTCTCTTCTAGTGACATGATAAATGTAGCCATATGCCCAGCATTTTTTTTTTTTTTTTTTGCTATAGGACTTTACACAGATTAGCTGTGAACCCACACTTAAACAAAAGAGAAAAGGTGGTTCTCTTTCAAAGATGGATAGTGCTGCCTAAATATGCAGTGTGCACACAGTTCAGTGACTACTTTCTTGCATGATGTCTCCTGTAATGGAGGAAGGGCTCTTCCCTCTGGGCTTTCTCCACAACAGCACTTACTCCTGCTCACTTTTCTTCATCCCTGCCAAATATTCTGTGAGTCAGTCACAGGGAGTTAGCAAATTACTGCTATTCTGAGCTCTGTGTCTGCAAAAGGAGACACTGTCAGAGACACTAAGATCTGGTTAGCATTATAATTTAGTAGCTTTGTTGGAGGTTGAAAGATTCTGCATGCAAACACATGCAGTGTAAAAGGACTAGGAGCCAGAAAAAAGATTCAATTGTCAACACAGTCTTGGAACAAGAGATACACAATCATAAATATATTAACACTGTATACATATATGAATGATTGTAACAACACTTCTGTTGATTTTATTTCCAAAAAGATCAGGATCTGGAAAAAATATATGCCATGTATAGCTAAAAACAACAAAAAAAAGGAATTCTGCCTACTCACATTACACCAACACTCATCCTACATCAGATTGATCTATATAGCAATGTGTACCATACACATAATATACAAATATAAGCATTATATACAAAGCATATTAACTATACAAACATGTAAACATTCTTACAAATCTATAGTAACCAGAATATGCATTTGACTCTATATAAACTTAGAAAATTGAGATACCATAAAATATACTAAGATATTTTGATACAAGGAACATTGTTTTTATTGCAATTTCAAAAGATTGCACTTTATTAAATTCTTGTCTATAATTTTTCTTTAAATATTCTTCATTCTTTTTATATATAAGATCTTTGATTTTATTCTCTATAATCTTCACTCAAAAAGAACAGTGTTGCCTCCTGTTATGAAAGCATAGTCACCCTGCCTCTTTTCAGATAGCTCTTCAAAATCCATCACTTAACTGGAACTTCTTAGATATTCCCTCTGTATTGATGACTCAATATGGCTTTGGGATTTACTGACACAGCAAAATTCACAGAGCAGAGAACTCACCCATAATAAACTATTAAAACACGATGTCTTTTAGAAAAACATGTAAAATAACCTGTTCGAAACTTACTGAGAAATTCTATTATGTCATAATTGAGACTCTAGGCACTGAAGGGACAGGTTAATAGATTTGAATCCTGACCCTGCCTGTTTCTGACTGCCCAAAGTTAGGCAAATTACTAACTTCTTTAGATCTATTTCATCAAGAGGAGGTGCAAATATAATGTCTGCATCAAAGGAGTGAATTTGAAGACTAAATGAGATGATGCATTTAAAACACTTTACACAGCACTGGAAACAAAGTGTGCTCTCAGCAAAAAGAATCTGTTATTTTTGCTATTTTTAAAAAATTATTGGCAGAGCTCCCTGATAACTGCAGTACAATTTTTAGAATGCACCTCTTGCATATGTAGATTTAATGACCTCCAAAAAAACATTATTTCAGAATGTGGGATGATGACTTTGCCACTGTCTGTCCACAAATAAACCTTTATTAGGTATAATTCTTCTATGTGTTGATAATGACATATATAATAAAATATGATAGAAAACCACAGATACTCTATTTCAAGCAATTAAAAACCTGAGTCCCTTATTAAGTGGATTCCTCCAAGACATGCTGACAATAATAAGAAAAATAATCCACATCCTATTTTGTTAGAGTTAAATGCCAATCTCATTTAGATTTCTCAGACATTTGGAACAATTGTTTTCTTAAGATTTGCCACTTTTTGTCAAAGCAGGAAGATGCAGTACTTGTTTTCCTCTTCATGCAATCTATACTTACTCATGAAGAGGCTCCTTAAACACCTACACACAAAATGACATTCTTCATAGAGCTGTTCATTTTAAAAAATTAGTTTTCCCTAGCTTCACTGTGGGGTTCCTACTCTATTATAGAAAGGATTAGTATACTAAATAAAATTTTTTACCAGGAATTGTCATCTTATATTAATTGGAAGAAGGGTGGAGGGAAAGGCGAAGAAAGAAACAACTGAATATTTTCTGCTCTTGTTTGGTATGTGTGTGAGAAAGAAAGAGTGAGAGTGAGAGAGAGAGAGAGAGAAAGAGAGAGAGAAAAGGGGAAAGAGATATTGTAAAGTCAGGTACCTTATCCATACCTTAGTAAATTGTCAAAAATTTCTTTTACTTCTTCATCTCCATTTCTCATTCTCATTGAGGCTTAGTTCTGTCAAATGACTCAATGTATGAGAAATGTAACTTATTTAAACACAATGATACCACTAAGATACATAAATTTCCCTGGGTGGTGAGAAAGCACTCTATCAAAAATAACACAGTTCCATTATGGATTCTAGGCATACCAAATATAGGGTTTTTAAAAATCTAATTGAATTCACCATATGAAGATCTTTGTCCATTTAATATGCTTATTTACTTGAAACATTTTGCTTCTAAAACTCATATATGTCTTAATATTTCACAATACCTGCCAAAATTAACATCTGAGGTTCTTCCCCCAATTTAGATAATGTGGGTATATTGATGTTTTCTTTAATTATTTTCATAAGCTTCACTTAAACTGCTTGTTCACATTTATACAATATGTACAATAAAATTCTACCTCCTGATACGATTGAGCATGTTTTTTTCTGTATTCCCTGAACTCCCCTTACTTCAAATTCCCCTATTTAGTCTTTGTTTCTAAAGGTCAACACTCAGGGAAGTAGTTGGGGGCCGATTTGCTCAGTCTCTATGTTAGCAGGGCTGTTGGAAAAAACTTCTCCAGATGACTGGGTGAATATTATACTTGGCCAGCACCATTAATTCTCTGCAACCAGGAATGGTCAATTAACTCATCATTAAAAAATTAATTAATCTCATTTGAATACTTCACAGGAACAGTAATTTTGTTTTTAAATGGCAATGTGTATGTGCTACAGGGAGGGTTACATGAAAGAATACATATCCTAAATATTGCATAGTTCTTTCTTTGTAATATGTCAAATTAATGCCCATATAATTGTTCACTACAGCAAAATTGATGTGACAGATGGTGTGTGTTATATGCATACACATATACATAAATATATGCTGTTATATGCTTCTGTAACATTTAATAATTTTCAATGTGTCTGGAATGCCTTTGATTTAAAAAATGAGAACTTAAATTGGATCACTTTGACTTATTTTTATCATCATGCAGAGTAGGAAGGCAGTCATATCCTAATACCACTGACTTACTATTAAGATTCAGCTATAACAATATTTGCCGACCAAACATGTGGAACAAAAAATGCAAAGTTCACTTTGCTAATATCTGTCTTGCTCTCTACCTTCTGTATCTTCATTTTCAGTGGCCAATTCATTTTTTTATTTATAATAGTATTATTATTATTATTTATGTATTTATTTTATCTAATATAGGAGTCATATTTCCTGTCCTATGGGGTTAAATCTAAGATTTAAAAATTTTCTCATAGTATCTTCCTTTATAAGCTTTCCACAGTATTTTCTTTAGAGGATGAAATGTATTACAAGTCACAAGTCAATCACAACATTCAAATATTTTTTTCTTTAATTAAGATATCACTTTTTAGAATTAAAGTTGTTTCACAATGGCATCAAAGTATCCTATACTTTATTCCAATAACTTCAGAAAGGTAAGTCTTCAATAAGTGTTTCTATGGTGAAAAGGAAATTATGAAGAGTCAACAAATATATTTCATTTTGGGGAAGGGTGCTGTTATAAACTGGAAAAAATTAATAAATATTAAATATGTTGACACTTTGTCTTGGAAGGTACTTTGATTTTGTCTCAGGTCATATCTTTGCATGAGTTTGATTTAAAATTGGAAAACTGAACTTATTTCTATTTTTTCCTCCTCCCCTCAGCCATGCAATAATAGTAAGAATGTGTAAGTTCACATTAACATAAACAACTTTGGAAATGGAAACCACTCTCATTTTCACATTCAAGAAATTGAGTTTTCAGAGCCACCTGTAGTAGGATGAGATCATATTGTCTGAGAAACATAGCCGGGGAGATTGAGGCCTGGAGTATAACCAGATAGAGATGGGAACTTTTCTCTCATACTTGGCTTGAAGCCTTGGGAAGTTTAGACTCTGCAACTACAGAGAATAGTCAAATACTGCCAATAATCAGGGTAATCAGTGGCCCCTCTCCTATAGTCATCCCCAAATAGAGAATGAGACAGCAAGTGTTTGTCACCAGGGATGAATTCATGACTGCTTTCTAGAGATGGGGCATCTTTAGCCTGTAAGTCTTTAGCCTAAGAGAAAAGTAAAAGAGATCAAGAATCTAAACTTCCATAAACCATATAATGGGAGGCAATGGGAGATAAAAGGCAATGCAGGTTACATGAGAAAAAAATATGTTGACATGATATAGCCCTTCTTATTTTCACATTTGCAAGAGTCTTCCAGCTTATCTGACTACTCTTGGTATTCCATGCCTCCAAATAATGTTCTACACTTGAGTTATATACATAAATTAATTCATCTAATCCTCACAATAGCCCTATGTATTATGATAAAAACTATTAAGAGATGAAGCAACTGGTACACATAAATATTAAGTAACATAAGTTCACACCGCTAGTAAGTATTAGAACTGAAATTTAAATTTGATCTAGTTCTAGTTCCATGTTCTGAACCACTACCCTAGGTTCCCCTAAACAAATGTCTGCCATCTGATGTGCCACATTTATTCAACAAGCCAACATTCCCACACAGGGGAGAGGACCTCAGAGTAAAAAAGACCTCAGAGGAAGGCAGGTGAGCTCTCTGTGTTTACCAACCAAGTTCCTTGTTCATAAATATGAACAGACATTCAAAAATCAGACATTTGAAGAAACTTTACAGACTGCAAGAGGAAAATAAAAATGAACAAATGAAACAACTGATGCAGAAAAACACTAGAAACAATTTAAAGAATAAACACAAGATATTTCATCAATTAAAAAATATGTATATATATATGTTACTGCATTTCCAATGTGATTCTGCAACCTATACACTCAGAAAAATGAGAAATTATACCCCATCTGATTCAAATGTATGATACGTCAAGATCATTGTACATGTCAAGATCATCATGTGTGTCTAATTAAAAAAAAATAAAGCTTGCAAAAGAAACTGAAATTATACTTACAAAAAAATGAAGTTTCTTGGAAATTTCAATTAAGACTTCTAAAGTTGAAAAAAAAGAAAGAAAGAAAGAAAAAGAAAAAATCCCAGAGAATGGCTCATTAATAGAAATCACTGGTTTAAATCAAACTGTTCATCTTGGATAAAATAAGTATGAACTCTCTTAGAATTCAAAGACAGGAAATGAGAGAAATTAAGGAAAACAAAGGATTTGACAGGCATTCCAAATTCCATTTAATAGACATTAATGAATTTAAAAACAGAAAATTTGGGAGAAAAGACAGTAAATTATAATAGACTATAATTTCAAACATTTTAAATAATTTTTATATTTAAGTAATTCACTAAGCATCAAATAGGATGGGAAGGAGAACTTAAATCTAAAAATAACTTGGCAAACATTTCGAATTTAAAAAGAAATTATACAGGCTCTTAAAAACAGAAAACAACTAGCAAGTTAACTATGGAGGAACCAGAGTTCACACTGGCCTCATACTGCCTGCAACTAACATCAAGTATTTGATGATAACAGGGCAATGCATTCAAAGTTCTAGGGTAAATGACGTTGAATTTATAATTCCAAACGCAATCCAACCATCAATTAAGAAAGGAAATCCCAGAGATTCAGATATTTTCTGTCTCATACACATGCTTTCTTCAAGAAAAACTTCTCCAAAATACACTCAAACAAAAAAGTCAGTATATCAAAGATTAAAAATATAATGGATCCCAGATAGGTGGAACTAACTCGAGAGAAAATAGAAAAAAATTAAAAAGTACAACTGTTTTAGTCAGCTTTTTGCTGCTGTTTGTAAAAGGACCCAACCAGAACAACCATAAAAGAGGAAAGTTTTTTCTATGAGCTTACGGTTTCAGAGGATTCAGTCCATATGTGGCTGGCTCCATTCCTCAGGGCACAGGTGAGGCAGGATAGGTGACAGAAGAGTGTGTCAAAGGAAAGCAACTCGCTCATGACCATCAGCAGAGAGCTAGAGACACCACTTGCCAGATATATCCCAAAGCCATGCCCCCAGTGAACCACTTCCTCCAGCCACACTCCACCTGCCTCCAGTTACCACTTAGTTAATCCCATCTGGGATTCATTAACTGATTAGGTTAAGGTTATAGCCCAATCATCCTCCAAACCTTCTTGCATTGTCTCACACGTGAGCTTTTGGGGGGCACTTCATATCCAAATCATAACAACTATGCAGGAAATCTAGAAAGCTGTAGATTCCAACTAGAAGAAAGGGCTGCTCATATCATAGCTCATCTTCAAAAATAAAAGTGGGTTTTACCAACAGACTGATTAGAAAAGACATTTGCTAATCTACTTTATCAACAAAAATCAAACAAAAGGAAAGCTTTAATTTTTTAAAATCTTAAAAATACAAGAAAAGCATGTTTCTAATATAAAATAAATGAAAATATGGCATACTTTTGAGATAATTCTTGAATACAAGAGGAAATAATTCATTTGACCTAAGCATATAGAAAATCATTGAGTGGCACAAATTGGACAAAACATTAAATTTTCTTTCTTTGGGCAAATCATTGTTGTATATTCAAAGCTATATTTTACCTTACCAAATTTGATTTTTATTCATTTTCTGGATTTAGAATGAATACTCAACTAAGCATTTAAGAATTCATTTTAATTACTGAACATAAGTCCTAGGATCTTGGAACCTCAAAAAAATGGAAGTCACGAGAAAAAGAGTCTGCATGAGTTAGTTAGTAGATACTGTTTAATAATTATGTGCTAAAAATAGAGACATATCTAATTTTATTGTTAAAAACATAACTAATAAAAGAACAAAACATACAAAAGGAAAAAATATGGCAGCGAAAGAAGAGGAACATAAAGCTATTAGGTAGTATACTTGTACTACATTTCAATTACAATAGTAATATGCCAAAATATATTGTCTGATTAAATGATACTGATAAGTCAAAAAATAAAGATGTAATAACTTTTATGTTTATAGTCATTACCCATAAAATACTAATATTAAAAGATACAGTAGTGTGCCCCTCTAAAAACTAGGGCAACACAGTGTAGGTAAATGTAGAAAGCTTTTTAATTTCATATATCGGGTTATAGCACTTGAAATATTAAGCCAGGAAGAACTATATTGTAATACAAAATAAAAACATCAAAAATATAAAACTTGTATGCACTACATATGTATATATTTACAGGTATCTGTATATACATTTATATGCACATCTAAATACATACAAGAAAACATGCATATATGTCAACATATGTATGTGTGTATATACACATTCATACATTTCATATTTATGTGTGTGTGTGTATATATATATATATATATATATATATACACAAAATATATTCTTTATTGAGACATAAAGTTGATATATGACTCAAGGCTTGGGTGATGTATTTAGCTTTATGAAGCTAAATTATTTTCTCATTAATCATTAGGTCTTAAAATGCACAGTTGCTCATGAAAGAAGCTGAACAATTACCCATCCAGAGGCATTCCTGTGCATTGGTTGCTGTTCTGAATAGTATTCTAGGCTCTCAGAATACATAATGAGTATGTTTATTTTTAAGATGTTAAAATTTCATAGCAGAACAATTTGGTCAGGTCATGATCCAAACTAATTCAAGAAAATGGTGAAGCTAGAGGAGTGCAAATGTAGCCAGTTAAAGCATTCTCTTGATTCACCCAAACTATTACAGACTGTGACTTGGATAAAGGTTTTTCTCTAAACTTAAGTATGTTATCCAAATTTTTCTAGTAAAAAGCATTCTTGTTAACATTTTTTATAGCTCTTCATTTAAATCACAACTTTAGTATTGCTTTCTTCATGTATCTTTTCTAATGATCTCAATCCACATTCATTCATTCATTCATAAATTACATGAATGAGTACCATTTGCTGAGCACTAATTACTTAGCATGTAGTAGAGCACACATATAAATGAAAGGTCTAGACTTTGTCCTCAAGAAACTTGCAGTCTATTGAGCAAAACAAATATGTGGACAAATCAACACAAAATATGTTAAAGGAAATGAAGGAATTCCATGGAGGGCAGTATAGAGTGCTTTGAGAATACTGCAGGGCACCAACAATCTAATGAGAAAGGAGAAAAACCTAGTGTTCAAAGACTTCAAGAATGAATATCTGAATTCAATTGTTGAAAAACAGATGAGAGCAAAGTCTTCTGGGTAGAGGGCAACATTAAACCATATATTAACTGTACTCCTTATTTGCACAGCGTTTTTAAAAATTGAGTTGCTAAGGAATCTCCTCGGGTGGGTCAAGGATGAAAGCTGACAGAACTCTCTCTGGAGTCTGTTGCAGTAATTCATGTGAAAGTTATTTGCACCTTGGGTCAGAGTAGTAGAAAAGAAGAAAAGAATAGACAGTTTTTTATGTATTTTGGAAGAAGAAATAACACAAGTAGATAATGTGTAACATGCCAGCAAATGAGAGAAAAGTAAGAACAAAAGTTAATTACCAGCAATGGGTGAATAGTAGTATCTTTATTAAGAGGGAGTTCTGGGGGAACAACATGTTTGGAGTCAGGGAGGTAATATATGTAGAGTTAGAAACTCTAACATATATGTAGAGTCTATATATATATATCTATATATATATATCTATATATATATATACACACATACATACACAGAGAGAGAGAGTGTATATATATATATATTCTATTATATATCCTCTACATTATATAGTTATATATATTTTCTATTATATATATATATATATATATATTCTCTACACTATCTTATAGTAAAAATATTAAATATTTCATATAACTTAATTGCTCTTGTCTTTGTCCTATATCCTAATCTCCTAAGCAAGTTAATTTTAGTAAATTGTCACATGTAGGATTCTGAGAATAGTTTTACATTATTGGAAGTAAATATAAATATAGCTATAAATAAATAAATCATTCAGGAATCTAGTGAGAATGAAGTGGCAGGAGTGAGGAGAACCTCAATCAGGGCTTCAAGATGATGCCTGGAACATCCTTTACCACGATTTCTGGGGGCAAAAGTTGAGAAATGAGGATACCCATGCTACTGCTTCCAGAAGAGCCACAGCTTCTTTATAAACATTGGATGACTTTTCATTGCTCTTAGAGGAAATCATAAACTTCTTGCCAACCTTAAGCAGCACTCCAGCCACGTTGATCTCTGTTTATCTCTCTCTTGTCTGATCTTGTGCTCTTCCTGTCTCTGCACTCACCATGTCCTCTGCCTAAGTGCACCTCATTTAGTTATTTGAGGGTAAGACTCAGTGTCATCCTTTAGAGCAGGCTTCTTTCAGTCCTCTAGTGAAAATGACCTTGCTTCTACCTTGCTACATATCAGCACTAGAATAGTATATGTGTTTATTTTTATTATTTCCAGAATGTAATGAAGGCAATTTTTGGCTATCTTCTTTACTACAGTTCAAGGCTAGACATAAAAGGTAATAAATAAACATTTCCTAATTCACTAAAAGTAAAGATTAAGTATTACAAAACAGATTAGTATTGCTGTTAATATGTGCTTTAATTTTCGTCTTCTGCCTAGAAGGTGTTTTGCTCTCCTCTTTGTTTTGTTCCTACTTGTTTCTCACAGTTTAATTCAAACATCCCTTCTATGTTCTTAAGCAGTCATTTTTATCTCAGATTACTAGAATGAATTTCATGCCTTTCTATGTCTCCAGAGCATTCCGTTTTTTTTTTTTTCCCTATCAAGCACTTTATTTCTTTTATTGTGTTGTGTAAGACTGAACTTCCTCTCTTTCCCCTTGACCTGCCTGGTGCCTGACTCTCTGGAATGTTCCTTTAATCTGACACACCTGACCTGAGTTTGCCCAGTTTACAGTTTCTTTTCAGATAGGACCACAAGTCCTGTGTGAAAATACTACCCTATTTCTATTCAGATTACATCCTAACTTTCCTGAACATTTCCATATGCTTTATTTTATATATTTTAACCAATATCACCCTTTCCTTCATCTGTCTTTCAGCTGATAACCTTGCTTCTCAATTTACATAGAAAATAGAAGTAATCAAAAGGGAAATTCCTCCTGTTCCTACTATCAGATCCATGCAATGATCACATACCTATGCTATTTATTTGTTTAACTGCATGATTGCATGGAATTTGTGGTTCTTAGTACAGCATAAGTCAGCCCTCCTGCTTATGCATTGGCTTACATATCTTCTCCCATATCCAAAGACATGGTAATATTTTTCTCTCTTTTAACTCATCAGAACTAAATAATTTTCATCAGTTTATTAGCTCCAGTAACATATATCTTCTTAAATTTATTTTAAATTCCTTTTTTTACCACCACATTAACCTCCAAAAATTACCTTTACAAAGTTTCTTAAAACAATTACTTATTCTCGCTGTTTTTTTCTCTCTCTTTTGCCATGCTCTCTTACTACTCTGTCAACTCAGTCTGTGTCACCAATACTCCCAGGACACTGCTCTTGGTAAGTCACTGAAGACCTCCACTGATACTCTATTCTTAGAACAGTTTGTCTCTACAGCCTCCAAACTACATTCCTCTTTGGTTCTCCTACTTCATAAACACAAGTTCCTTTCTTCCTCCTTATGTCTAAATGTTGAAGACCTTTACTCACTACCTAGGAAGTGAAGGATAGTTGCTCCTAAATTCATATCTTAAGCCCTAATCTCTTAAACCTTTCTTGATATTTCCATATAACATTTCCAAAACCCGTCTTTTAACTCCTACAAATGTACTCCTTCTTCCATCTACCTCTTCTTAGTAAGTAGAATCCTCATTCTTCCAGTTTTTCAGAACAAAAACCTTGGAGCAATACTTAATTCTTCTTCTTCTCACCACCATGATTCAATCCATCAGCTAGATATATTGTTTTACCCTCCGGACTATATCCATAATCAGACTGTCTCTCCCTACCTCTACCAGTGCTGCCACAGACCAGGCCACTTTGACTGCTTCCTGGAGTATCATATCATAGTATCCCAAATTGCACCCCTAGCTTGTTTGCCTCTTTGGAGTCTATTCTCACAAAAACCATAATGAAATGATCTACATAAAGCCAAGTCAGATTAGTTTCTTTTTAGTTCAAAAGTTTGCAATACATTTGATATCTGTTTTATACTCCACTGTCATGCATATTTAAAAAGAATGAATAAAAAGTATCAGAAAATTTTAAAAAACAGTAAGTTCTCCAGACAGACTTATGGGTCTTAATCTTGGCTGCACCATTTCCCATGCCTATACATTGGCAGCAGTCACTGTGGAAAATATAATTCAAAAATTAATAATAAAGCATGTATAAAAATAGAGCATGTACAAATATAGAGCAACAAATTCCAGTATTATGTATGATTATAATGCACTGATACAATTATATAAATAAATTATAATTTATAACAGAATTACATATGATTCAACAATCTTACTACTGGGTTTTTACATAATGGATATAAAATTAGTATGTCAAAGAGATATCCACATCCCTGTGTTTATATTGCAGCACTGTTTATAATAGCCAAAGTATAGAATCAATCAAGTGGCCACCAACTGATGAATGGATTGAAAAATATATGGTATACATACACAGAATACTATCCAGCCTTAGAAAAGAAGGAAAAGAAACCATGCACCTGAAAGACATTATATTAAGTGAAATAAACCAAGCACAGAAACACAACATGGTATGATCTCACTTATATATGAAAAAAAATTATACAAGTAAGGTAAAAAGGTTATGAGAAGATTGGGGTAGCAGGGAGTTGAGATGTTAGCAAAAGTACAAAATTTCTGTTAGGAGTAATAAATTCAGGGGATCTGTTGAACATCATAGTGACCATACTTGATAAAAATATATTGTATACTTGAAAGTTGCTATAAGAGAACATTTTAAGTGTCTTTAACACAAAACAAACAAATAAATAAATGTGTGTAATACAATGTTAAATAACCTGATTTGGCCATTCCACAATGTATACATATTTCAAAATAACATTCTGTGCATTATAAATACATATATACTTCTGAATTCAAAATAAATTACATCAATGCATTGCTATTCACTAGAAAAAGAGTAGATTTTAAATATTCTCACCACACAGAAAAAATGGTAAGTATGTGAGGTGATGAATGAGAAAACTAACTTGATTATCATTTCACAATGCATATTAATGTCACACCATTATTCTATAGATGTTGAATATATATATATATATATATATATATATATGTATGTATATATATAAAATATAAAAATAACAAAATTTCTGTATATATATACAAAATTTTATATTTTATGACAATTTTTATTTGTCAATTTTCCCTCGATAAATCTGAAATAAAAATCTATGTGGGTAATTTCAGTGAATATAATAGTGCCTTTCTGGTCTGGTTAACAAATAAATGACATTGCCATTATTCAAAGGTGTCATTCATTATAAATAAATCTTGGACTTGTAGAACATGGAGAGTCATTTGTCCTTCAAGAAATAAAGAAAAAAAGTTTTAACAAGCGTTAGGATGCAGGTGGCTATGTAATGCTTCTGCCTTGATGAAGGAGGTATTTTGGAAACATGATTAAACTTACAGTAGTCCATGAAATCTGGTACATAATACCTAAAACAAACATCTCAGTAATATTTGTTTGATACCATATAAAAATCATAAGAATTTTTATCAAGCTAGAAAATGAAAACAAAGAAAATAAGGATGGCAACCTCATTTGGGACGACTATTATCCCACTAAGTTTCTGGGTGCCCAATTCCCATTATATCCCTGCCAGATGTTGTAGTAAGATACAGCTATTACTTGTGAAATCATTCAAACTTATTTCAATTACTAATTTTTTTTTGGCTGAATTCAGAATGACTTGGGCAGCGGATATGTGCAAGATATCCCTAAGGGGGGCATAATTAAAGATATTAAATTCTTTGCAAACACAACATAAATAATTTAAACATCATCAGAAGTTCATTCCAGTGATGAGGCAGGGTTTGATAAGAGAATGTTGTGTTTATTGAAAACAAATTTTCCCATGCACACAATAAATATCTCTAATTAGCACTGTAATGTTAAGCTCACAAGTAGGCTGCAATTTCAAATTTTTCTTTTTATTTTGCATTTTTTAATTGCCAGTAGATTTAATTTACCACTTTTATTAAACCAAAAAGCATGAGAGAAAATATCAGAAATGGGTCCAAAAAGAATTTTTTTTAAGTAACTCAAATTCTATGCAAATGTTTACATTTAAAATGTAGTCTAAAACATGGCCTCAGACTTTTTACCTTTCTCATAAGAAGGTACAAAATTCAGACCCATGAACCTAGGGAGCACGTCATACTGTTTGGTTTAATAGTTTATAGACCAAGAAGGCTCTACTCAATAGAGTAGAATTTATGCAAGGCCTATGATTTGAGGTGACCTTTCAATAAATAGTAAAAGGTGGTTTTTGACATGACATTCAGTCAAAATAAAAAACTAATTTAGTTACCTAAAAATCACACCATAATGAACAAAAGATAAAAATTTTAAAACTTGCTAATAGTAATACTCTTCGTGTAGGTTTTCTTCTTGTGTTAGTAAATATAAGAAACATAAAATGCTAACTAGAACATAATAAATACCTTTTTACTCACCATACAACTCAATATTAAAAATAAAATGAAATGAATGTATTCTTTCAGTACACTATGTATTTTAAAAACCTTTTTGTTAAATTTCTTCTTCATATATTTGAACACATGAACCCTGAACAATTTGTATCTTCTCTCATAAACAAGAGGCTTTTGAATATGTGTATGGGGCAAAAATAAGCAAAAGAAAAAAAATTCCCTGATGGCATTTACAATCTTATAAGAAAATAAAATTGTAAAAAAAACTGATCATCTATTAAAAACAAAGCATATTTAGAAGTTGTAAAAAGAATAAATAATATAAGTGAAAATTCAGAGCAAGGATCAACATCATTCAATTTGAAAATGAAGGACACACTTTAAGAAGTTTTTAAGTTTATTTTTATTAGTGCATATTAATTATTAGATTAATGGTTTTCATTACAGCATATTCATACACTCATATGGATCTTTTATAACCTCTGTATTTACCCCTTATTCTCCTCTCTCCCTTCTCCTAATCCTTTTCCTCTTGTCTACTAATCCAACCAATAAGGCCATTGACATGAGTGTTAAAATATTAGCAAAAGTTACAAGGATAGAAGAATATGATCCATAATTCTTATGTAAAAGCTACATAAAACTGACAATGTTGCTTTAAATAGATAGCAAATACATTGAAAAGTTTGGGAGAGCTTAAAGAATCAACAAAAGGCTGAGACACTAACCTCAGAAAACAGGAAAGTTAATAGACAATTTTGAAAATCTGGCAGAAAATAAGAAGTATCTAGCAAGTGTGTGGTGGCACAAGCCTGTAATCCCAAGAGTTTGGGAGGCTGAGATAGGAGGATCACAAGTTCAAAGCCAGTCTCAGCAACTTATCAAGGCCCTAAGCAACTTAGTTAGACCCTGTCTCAAAATAAAAAATAAAAAGAGCTGGAGATGCAACTTAGTGGTTAAGTGCCACTGGTTCAATCCCTGGTATCAAAAAAAAAAAAAAAAAAAAAGAAAGCATATTAATCATATGCTGTAACCATTCATCCATCACCATATAAAAATATTAACAACATCAAAAATGTGAGTTTCAACTGCCTTTTAATCCTTACAACACTCCTCAAAGTCAATTATACCTAGGGGTAGAGTCGGGGAAGAGGGAAAAGTGCACTCTCCCTGTGACATCACAATGAGAGAAAGAACACAACCTCTAATAATTTGCAACCAAATTTTTTTCTTTATGACATACTATGCTGTTTATATGTATTGAAATTCCATTTTTTTAACTTTAACTGACTTGGTATTATTTTTGGAAACGAACCTCTAATCATTTACCTTTTCAGTTATACCCAGGAAGGCATACATGACATTGGCAATGTAAATCAAAGGAACACTCATTTGGAAAGCATTCTTTTTGCCTACACTATACTCAGAGGAGAAAGAAAATCACTATTGACAATGTACAATTTCTCTAAAGGGACAAGACTTAATCCAAGTTCAAAGATTTTTATGAACAAATGAATATAAAAATGGCAATAATGAAAATGATACACAGACTTCTGCTCTGAAATCTCCACATTTCCAAGACTAAACTCCAGGAGAGAAAGATGAACCAGAAGAGTTCCTTCTGAAGTAAAGATAAGTCATTGACTCTAGTCTCCTGTTCTCTCCTGCTAGGCTTGGGTTCTCCTGCTAGACCAGATTTCCCCTCAGTGATGGTTCACAATAGCTAGGCTGTGGAACCAACCTAGATGCCCTTCAATTGATGAATGGATAAAAAAAATGTGGCATCTATACACAATGGAGTATTATGCAGCACTAAGAAATGACAAAATCATAGAATTTGCAGGGAAATGGATGGCATTAGAGCAGATTATGCTAAGCGAAGCTAGCCAAGCCCTAAAAAACAAATGCCAAATGTCTGCTTTGATATAAAGAGAAAAACTAAGAACAGAACATGAAGAAAGAGCATGAGGAAAAGACTACAGTAAACAAAGACAAATCGGGGGAGAGAAACGGAGAGAGAAGGGAAAGCATATGGAAATGGTAGGAGACCTTCAAGGATACATAAAATTATAAGAGGTTATGAGGGGCAAGGGGGAGGGAAAAAAAAAAAAGGGAGAGAATTGAACAACAGCAGGGGAGGTAGAGAGGGAAGATGGGAGGGGAGGGGAGGGGAGGGGGGATAGTAGGGGATAGGAAAGGTAGCAGAATACAACAGTCACTAATATGGCATTATGTAAAAATGCGAATATGTAACAGATGTGATTCTGCAATCTGTATTTGGGGTGAAAATGGGAGTTCAAAGCACAATTTGAGTCTAATGTATGAAAGATGATATATCATGAACTATGTAATGCGATAAATAATCAATAAAAAAAAAAAAAAAGATAAGTCATTGATAGTATATCATCAATACAAAACTAGCTGAAGAAAAAAAAAGCCTAAAATAATCAAACAAAAAAATGTTTTCTTATTAAATAGAGTAAAAATCTAGACTTAACTAATTACTATCTTTTCATCATCCCCTGACTGGAGTAGAATAAGAAAATTGTTCAGTAGCTGAAAATTAGTTTAAATAAATGTCACATTTCTATCAATTATATATGCTTGTACTTGAGACTGTCTTTTAAAATTGCTTCTCATATAATTTCATGTTTCTTTATAGTTCAAATTGTTTTCAATTGATTAGTATACATTTTTTATTTATGGAATTTTATTACAAAGATTTTATGTAGGATATATAGTCTTGCATTGTATTTTGATTTTTCATAAAATATTTTGTTTTCGGTGTTTTAAACTGTTATTAATTTAATACTCTGACTATTTTGTAAATAAAGGTACTTTGCAAATGAATCCAAATGGTAGAGTTATTTTGCTGTCTCATTGTGCTCTGTAACAATAATACTTTCAACCATGGAAGTACTTCTTCAAATAAAAATTGATGTTTGAGCTGGGCACAGAGGTGGTGCACATTGTAATCTCAGTGGCAAGGCACTAAGCAAATAAGTGAGACTCTGCCTCTAAGAAAAATACAAAATAGGGCTGGAGATGTGGCTCAGTGGTCAAGTGCCCCTGAGTTCAATTTTCAGTACCAAAAAAGAAAAAAAAATATAATGGTGCTTTATATACAACAGGAAATAAATACCTAAGAAATATTCACTCAAGATCAGAGACAAGGACACTCAGGAGTATAGAATAGTGAGTTATGTAATAGGAAGTTAGGTTGTAGAAGACAAATTTCATTTTCTTGGTCAATTTTTTATTTTAATCATGAAAAGGCACATTCTCCAAGCAAAGTAAAAATTTATTATAGAAAATTATGAGGATAATTTAGTGACTTGTTGATAAAAGTTGTGACGATGAAAGAGATGCCACTTTTCAATATTTTGACTCACCAGATCATACATTTCCATTTTTTATAAAAGGTAAATATACAGACATAACATGAACCATTCAACCAAGTATATGTTTAGAATAATATCAGAGTCCAAAGTCAAGAAAGCAAAAGTGATAATAATCACAAATATTTTGTTATGTGAAACCTTTCCAAGAAAACTAAAGTTAATCAGAGGATCTTGTAGCAGAAAAGGAGTGTTTCCAATGCAAAACAAAGAAAGTAACTAGATGCATTCATTGTGCAGAAAGCAGAAAAAAGAGTTTAAATGACTGTGCAGAAATAGATTAGGAAATATTTTTAGCATAATTTCATGCCAAGAAAAAGTTTCTTAATGTTTTGTGCTATAGGTTTCCCATAAAAGAAGTTAACTAATAACCCAAAATAACAAAAATTTAATAATAAAAACAATATTCAAAATGTTGTTATTGGCTAAACTGGTAGCTTTATTATTGTCCAAGTAAGCATTACAATATGCACTCTACCAATAGCACACATAGGTTCTTGTCAGTAGGTGAATTATTACACAATTACAATTAATATTACCACCTATGGAGGAAAACACTCAGAAAATAACCTGATCATATTACTTTACCAATCTTGAAGTAAATATAATTCCTTCATATACTCTTTTATTGAAATTAAATTATGAGGACTATTCAATAGTTAACTGCAATAGCATGAAGTCATTTTCTTCAAGTAATTACAGAGGTACTGCTAAATGAGACAAATGGCATGGTCCAAACTAGAATTTGAGCTAGAAAAGAATTAGTAATCCTTATCTAAATAAAACTGTCAACTTTTCAAAGCACTTCTAGCTAAAATCCTGGTTTCAAAGTTAAATAAATAAAAGCCCTAATCCATGACACCATGTTAGCACTTCTATATGTTTCTTGAATGAGAGGAGGGGAACTGGTTTGGTGATGTGTGGCATCACTTAGAGAGTTCCTATTGAGTAGCAGAGGTGACAGCAGCTGAAATCTATAAGGATTTGCAATATTAGAACTGGATCATCAATGACATCTTTCTGATTTTCTATTTGGAGAGCAAAACCTCTAGGAAGAAGTGGTAATCAACTGGCACATTAGAAACTGGATACTCACTTAAAAATCCATTTCAGAAATCATGAAACAGTTAACTTATATTATGCCAGTATTTACCAAGAGAAAAATGACACTTCATTTACATAATTAAAAGGATGTCAAGAAATGAGAGAAACATTACATTAAATGACAGGTGACTGGATCAAGTCTCCTATTCATATCTACATATAACCAACTCACACCATCTTCAGGCCTCAATTGCTTGATGAACCAAATGGAAATAATAATGACACCTCTTTTGTCTGAATATAGGTTGAACTAAGTGGTCTCTTGGAGTTCTTTCACTGATGAGATTTAGGATTCTATGATTCAATATATGTATCCTTCCATAGAAATGAAGGTAATCTAAATTAGTTGTCCTTTGTATTGATTTTTTTAAAATAAGTGACATCAGAATGTATTACAATTCTTGTTACACATATAGAGTTGTATAGAAAATATGTTCACACCACTTCATGAAGTTTTCATTTACCTTGCCTGCAACACCAAGGAATAGATACTAATAGATGCTATCATTTTAATTCTAATGCCATTGCCATATCATTATATTATCAGTATTATACCAAGTATTGTGTTTATAATCAATCTTCAATATAGTATTTAGAAATTTTTATCATTTCCCCATTTCATACATGAATAACTGAACATTACAGAGGTTAAGAAACCTGTCAAAGGTTAAACATGTTTTGAGTAATAATTTGACTCAAATCCAGGTTTCTTGGGTGCCAAATACAACAACTTCCTCTTTGTGAAAATTTTAAACACTTATAGGTCTTATGCAATGGAAGGGGTTGCACTGCGGCCACAAGGAAATAACAATATTTGCTTCAACTGATTACAAAAATTCTCTTATAATAAATCTATTGGTAAGAAAAATCACAATAGACTTAATGGCACATTTAACTTTTATAAAACACCATGACATATAACTTATTCATTCCACAAAGCTTATTTACCAGAGAGAACAGTTACATCTATCTGTTCCCATGTGGCACACAAAACAGAAAAGGGCAACAGAGAATAGATAACTTCTCTAGAGTTAGGGAATAATTATGGTGTGGTGGGAAAAGATCTGCACAAAAATTGAGAAAACCTTAATCTAAAGCCTGAGTGTTCCCATTTCAAACTCCCCCTTCACTTCCCACCACTTCATAAATTTTCTGTTCATGGATTCCTGCCTCCATGGCCTTTGTGGTATACTCCCCCAGGAACAACAGCAACTCTTGAAGAGACAGTAAGTGGGGCAGAGACATGAAAAACATTTTTCAGAGAGATATACTAGCCAGAAAAGTTCCCTTCTAGTTCCTAATAGACATCTTAAATAAAAAAAATAGGTGGACTTGAATATCAAATAGAAGACACTAAGAATGGAAAAGCATCTAGAAATATTTTATACACACTCCTATCATTTGATATGTGTTTCTAAGCAAGGACCCAAGATGTTTTATTAAGTTGGAGATGATCCCTTCCTAAAATAAAAATTTTTAAAAGAGATGAGCAAGCAACCTATCCAAAGAGATATTATGGTCAGAAAGAGAGCCTCTTAATAATGGCCAGCTGAGTCTCAAGGTGATGCTGAGAGCTGAGAGCACAGGATGCATACACTCCTTATGATTCCACGTGTGCATTGCCAGAATAGCCTGCAACTGAGAAACCCACTGCACTCCAGGGACTCTGCTTCATGTTTGATGTGGTTAGCAGATGAAAATAGTGTACGGTAATTATTTAGTAAGAATGGAAAGTGAGTTACACAGACATTAAAGTCATGCCTAAAGTCATACAGATGGTAAACAGAAGAATCAAGATATAAACCTGGAAGTTGGACTCCACAGTCTTCATTCTCAAATACTATGCTGAATAGCATTTTCCTCTTACAGATCATTTCTATGTGTCAAAAAAAACACCAAGTAAATTATTGTATTTTATACTTATATTTTTTTTTCCACTTACCAGGTGAGGAAATCGAGGTTTAGAGAAATAAAGTTAGAGACCACACAGTTAGAGCCCAGATCAACTCATTTATGTTGCCTTTGCTCCTCTGTCAATTCTTCTATTCAAGCAAGCACACACTCTGCCATCTTGCCTTGTACTTAGGGGAAAGCACCACAAAGTAAAAAAAAAAAAAAAAAAAAAAAAAAGAAAAGAAAAAAGAAAGAAAATACCAGATATTTGCTGCCCTATTTCAAATGAAGAAACAGGCTCAGAATGAATAGGAACATATTAAAGATCTTAGAGCTGACTTATTGAAAAGCTGCAATAAAATATTTCAGACAAATTATCCAGAGATAATTCAATTGGCTATAATTCCTACTTAAAGTATGATTTCCAACATTTTTCTCACTTGGTTATGCCTACTATGTAATTTAGAATTCTATGATAACTTTTATTGTTATCAGTTGTTTAAATAGAAAATTTCCAAGGGAAAAAAACCTTTATCCCTATAATTTTTCATTATCTAGAAAAAAATAAAAAACACATTATAGGGAAGGCACATAGTTCATTTTCTTTTTAGATCTGGGTTTAGCTTCTACATCTCATTTTGAAGAATGGACTTTGTCAGCTTAGTTAATTCACCATCTAATCGAGCCAACAGATTTCCAGAAAATGTTTAGAGAGATTTATGAACATTTAAGTTCATACCAAAGATTTAATGCCATATCAAGGTTTGTTCCATATGAGAATTACTAATGGAAACTTTTACTAGGCTTAGTTGTGAGCATCTTTGATTGAAAGCACTATAAGGTAAAACCTGTCTCTCATGTACACTCTTATTTTCTTCTAATTATTTAGTTTGTAAGGCCATAGGAAAGACATTTAGAAGGGTTAAGTTATTTTTTTTTTCTTTTAACCTACAGAGAGTTAAACTTGCACAAAGTTGGATGGCAGTCAGGAGTCCTAACCTGAAGAGAGCTGAGGAGGTTGTTGATAGAACAGGGTTCTTAGGGCAAGATAGAAGGGCAGCCAAAAATAT
Organism: Spermophilus citellus; assembly: GCF_964194105.1. Classification (NCBI taxonomy): domain Eukaryota; kingdom Metazoa; phylum Chordata; class Mammalia; order Rodentia; family Sciuridae; genus Spermophilus; species Spermophilus citellus. Next base: position 178,052,679 of record NC_138183.1, read on the forward strand.
ATTGCTCCATTTTTATAATAAAAATAAATCAAAGCTGTATTATACAGAAGCTGTAGACATCCATGGCATTAATGATGTTTTTCCAAGTTTCTTCTTATGACTTGGAACCCACTGACTGAAAAAGAGGCTACATGGGAGAAAACACCATGCAAATATATACAGCAGTGATTCCCCTATCCCTTCCAAAAAGGGATATACAGCCATTTAATCAGTAACCATACTATGAGAAAAGATGAATACCCATAGTGCTCCAGGACTGCTAGACACAGGGATCCAGGATGCAAAAAGTACCACAAAACTCATGTAAGAGTAAGGACTTATGCAAGCAGACAATAAAGGCTCATATCTAGCCCACAGTGGATCAGTAGCCTGTTGTTTCTTTTCTGGTAGCTGAGTATCTTAGTATATATACTTGTAGTTGGTAAAAACTTCACTTTACTTCCTTTACCTATAGAATAAGAACTATCATAGTGGTAGAGGCTAAGAAAATCTGAAAATGCTCCTTCTACTCAATGTAGTAAATCACAAACAATCTGCATGATCACAGTAATAACAGTGAATTGTATCATCCTAAAGAAATTGATGCAGGAGTGGTGGTCCCCATAATATTACTACTTAATACACCCAGTCTCATCCCTGGAAAAACTGGCCCAGTTATGCTGGATGTGGTAAGTTTTTGGAAAAAAATTAATACAATCTTCAATAAGTGGTATGGAGCCATTGATCTGATAAATGCATTCTTTCCTAGGAGGTAAAGCACATAGAGTGCATCTATGGATTACAGTAACCAAAGACTTCTTTTGGGGGTTTGGTTTGACATCTTTATTAGTAGTTAGGAGCGATTTGCTCCCAGGTTATAAAGCCACCTCAAGCTACATGAATTCTTTAATTGAATGTCAGTGAATGTTTTAGTCAGCTTTTTCATCTCTGTGACCAAGACACCTGACAAAAGGAGGCAAAGTTTATTTGGGTTCAGAATTTCAGAGTTCTCAGTCCACAGATAGTTGACTCAATAGCTCTGGGCCCAACGTGAGGCAGAACATTATGGCATAAAGGCATGGTGGAGGAAAGCAGCTCCAGACATGGCCACCAGGATGCAGTGAAAGAGCTCCACTAACCATGGACCAAACACAAACCCCAAAGTCATTCTCCCAGTGACCTATCTCCTTCAGCTACACCCTTTCTGCCTTCATTTACTACCCAGTCAATCCCTCTAAGGATTAGTTCACTGGTTGGGTTACAACCCTAATCACCCAGTCATTTCAAATCTGAACATTCTTGCATTGTCTCACTCATGAGCTTTTTGGTAGACACCTCAAATTCAAACCATAATATTGAACTTCTAAACCATTCTGTGTGTCCAGATTCCAATATCCCTTTATTCACTTCATTGTTTTAGGACTAAGGATGTTAATAGTTTGGCTTCCACTAAACTTCCCACCTTTGTAAATAAACAATCCTTTGTTAATAAACAATCCTCCTTGAATTATAGTTAATGTGCTCCCTGTTTGGGACACTTTCCTTTGAGATTGCTTCATACAAATGTCCATCAAATTCCCACTTTAATATGAAGAGTAAATGGACAGGGTAATAGAAATTATGAAAATAAATAATCATTCTATCTTAATTTTTTTCTTATCAACTCCTGGGAAATTTAAAAATTGCCCTAATGTCTAGTAAATAACTTTGTATATGATGCTTTAAGACAGTGGTTCTAAGTATGTGTCCTTTGTACTATCCATCAGCAATACTTGGAAAGCCATCAGAAATACAAATCTGGGGGCTCCATTCTAGAACTACTAAATTAGAGATTCTGGATTGAGCCCTACCATTCCATATTTTAACAAGTCATCCAAGTAAGATTGATCTAGCTATCGTTTGAGAACCACTATTTAAGTATCACCATGGTCCTTCCTTTTTAATATATTACAGAAAGAAACACAACCAAATACACTGAGAATTCTTATTTAATAAATTGAATCTGACAAAGAAACAAAATAGATAAGAAATTATTTATATCATAGAACCTATAACCAAACATAAGCAATATTTTAAGCTAAAAAGTGAATAGAATGTTTAGCATTTCTGTGCCAGTTTATTATAACTTTCAGCTTTGAAACAATATACATCATAAAGAAGTATCTAGGGAACAAATGTAATTGCATATCGTCTAGTATGTCTTAAGCTGCCAGTCATACTCCCAAATATGCTTAAGATCCAGATATTTTCGGATATCCAAGAGGCACAGGCTACTTCCTGTTTGGGGAACTTTAAAACAAAATATAATATGTAGCATATATAAAATGTAATAAGAGCAGAAATATGTGAAAATTTAACATGTACACAGACAAGAACAAGAAGATGACTGGAAAAATCCTGATTAGCTATCAGGATGTACCATTCAATAAATTTTCCTCTTAGAAATTTACACCATAAGCTTAACAAGTGTATATGAAAATTTAAAATAAAGCTAGAAATATATTGCTGATACTGTAGCAAAATTTTACATTAAATGAGTATATAATTAAAATATAGATGGTAAATAGATGGTAAAATATAAACTATGCACAAGGAAATTGCAGAATTTGTAAAAAGTACTAATTCAAGCAGAACTATAAATAGTATGGTTCCACGGTTCCACACTGGGATACACACACACACACACACACACACACACACACACACACACAGAGATAGTAAGCACACATCTCTGGTTCAATATATAACCCACTAAGACAAAGCAATAATAATCCATAGTTTACATTTGTTATAGTTATTACCATGGTTTAGTGCCCTTAACAAAATGTAGCACTAAGGCACACAATATACAGAATAAAGTCATAAATATTTAAACATTGTAAAAGTTATGATACTGTCAGATGGGAATAATTCAGAATGGAATCAGCAGTTGAAAATAAAAAAAGCTAGATGAATACCATTTACAAGAACAAAAAACTAAGAATTGTTTGAGTCTCAAGCTATCTTTATAAAGTATTTATTTATAAAGGATTTATTACATAAATCCAGGAGATGTAGACTAGAAAAAGAACATTATTGAGAAAGTATAGATTTGAACACCATATATCAAAATTGTGAGTGTGTTCACTACATGTGTCTTACATAGCTGAGAAAACTATCTAGATTTCAAGTATCCTCCAAAATCTTTGGTTGATATGGAACATCTGGTAGATTGGACATTATGAACTCAAATTCTTTGAGAAAAGAACTCTGAATTACTTAAAATTATATGAATGCTTCTTGGTGGGCAAATATATTTTAAATTTTGAAAAAAATAATTAATTTATTACATGTTAAAAATATAGAGCCTATAGTTTAATGTTTTGTGTTAAGCTTAAGAATAATTAACTTTTAGTATCTATGCATACATCCACAATGGAGAAAAGTCCCAGAACAAATAAAGACAATTTTAAAAAATTGTGCAAAAAGAGAGAGAGAGAGAGAGAGAGAGAGAGAGAGAGAGAGAGAGATAGAGATGGGGGGGGTTGGCCTCAATTGATGTTCAAGTCCAACACTTAAGAAAACAGGCAAACAAATCCCCCCCCCAATACACAATCTCCCAAAAAAGCATCCCACTGATAGTGAGTGGATGAAAGCCCAGCAAAAGATTATAAAACATGGATTATTAAAATGTTCAATGAACTAAAAGAAGATCTAAGGAGGGAATTAAGAGAGCAATTGCAAGAGATCAAAGACCACTTTAATAAATAAATAGAAATAATAAAAAGAAATCAAGCAAAACTCCTATAAATGAAAGACACAATCAATCAAATTGAAAACTCAGTCAAAAGCATCACTAAAAAGAATAAATTAGAAAATAGAACCTCAGCCCTTAAAGACTGAACTTCAGGCATTAAAGGCAGGCTATATAATACGCAGAAAGTAATAAAGGGAAGAAATACAGAACGTGACCAAAATATACAAGAATTCTGGGACAACTTAAAAGACAAAACCTGAGAATCATTGAGATAGACAAGAACATGGAGATACAAACTAAAGGCATAAAGAACATTTTCAATGAAATAGTTACTAATTTTTTTCCATATCATAAACGAGACAGATAACCATGAACAAAAGGCTTACAGGACTCCAAATAGACCTAGTCAAAACATATCATAATCAAAATCCCTAACATAGAAAATAAGGAAACAATATTAAAAGCCACAAGAGAGAAACACCAGGGCATATTTAGATGCAAACTAAAAAGGCTTATTTCTGAACCTTTTTAGTTTAATTTTTTTAAAGGTCTCAGCTTAGACCCTAAAATCAAGAAGGACCTAGAATGAGATAGTCTCAATCTTAATAGGAAACAACTACTATTCAAGGTTACTATACCCAACACAACTCAGTTTCAAATTGAAGGGGGACATAAAACTTTTCCACAATAAGAATAAACTAAAATAACTCAGGAGAACCAAAATACTCAAAGATAAACTGCACAGAGAGGAATAAAAAAATTCCTAAAACTCCCAAACTGAGGAAGTTTAATAGAAGAATAATCCATTAAGTCAGAATCAAGACAGGATAAAAATAAGGAAAGACAAATAGCAGGAAACCACAAACATATCTGTACTAATACTTATATTAATGATCTCAACTCCCCAATTAAATTATGTAGTTTAGCAGAATGGGTCAAAAAACAAGGTCCAACAATATACTTTTTTTAAAAATACATTTTTTAGGTTTTGATGGACACAACACAATGCCTTTATTTTTTGTGGTGTTGAGGATCAAACCCGGGTCCTGCCCATGGCAGGGGAGCGCTCTACCACTGAGCCACAATCCCAGCCCTCGACAATATGCTTTTTTACAAGAGACTCATCTTATTGGCAAAGATATTCACAGGCTGAAGATAAAAGGATCCCCCAAAATATTCCATGCATATGGTCCAAGAAAATAAGCAAGAATGGCTATTCTTATATCTGACAAAACAAATTTTAAGCAAAAAATAATTAAAAGAGGCACTGAAGGCCACTACATCCTATTTAAGGGAACAATCCAACAAGAAGATATAATCATAGTAAATATAATTGTCCCAAATGTCAACACATTACATAATTACATGACATTAAATCATGTAATGAGATAGATCCCAACATGACAATATCAAGCAATTTCAATACAATCTTATCACCAATAGACAGGTCATCAAAACATAAAATCAATAGAGTTATCTCCAAACTAAATAACACTATGAATCTAATGTACTTAAAGGACATTTACAGATTTTTTCACCTCAAAACAATTGAATTTACCTTCTTCTCAGCTATACACGGAACATTTTTTTTCCAAAATAGTTAATGTTCTAGGCCACAAAGCAAATAATAGCAAATACAATATATATTTGTGTGTATTCTATATGATCATAATGGAATGAAGCTATAATGATTCCTTTCTTTTCTTTTACAGTCTTCCTCTATGGTCTTCTACTATGGTTGAAGCTAGAAATTGATTGAAAGCAAATAAATACATGGAGATCGAACAATACTCTCATATAAACAATGTATCATAGAAGAAATGAGAATAGAAATTAAGAAATTCTTAGAAATAAACAAAAACAGAAATATAATATATAATATATCAAAATCTCTGAGATGGTATGAAAGCAGTTCAAATAAGAAAATGTATAGCACTGAGTGCCTGTATTAAAGAACTAGAGAGATTCCAAGTAAATAAGCTTATGATCCACCTCAAGGTCTTAGAAAAAAGAACAAACTAACCTTAAAACCAGTAGAAATGAGAAAAAAAAAAAAAAAAAAAAAAAACGAGAGCAGAGCCAAAATCAATGAAATTACTGATTAAAAAATACACACAGGGCTGGGGATGTGGCTCAAGTGGTAGCGCGCTCGCCTGGCATGCGTGCGGCCCGGGTTCGATCCGCAGCACCACATACCAACAAAGATGTTGTGTCCACTGAGAACTAAATAATAAATATTAAAAAAAAATTCTCTCTCTCTCTCTCTCCTCTCTCACTCTCTCTTTAAAAAAAAAATACACAGGATCAATGCAATGAAGATTTGCTTCTTTGAAAAGATAAATAATGGTATAATCCTTTAGCAAAAGAAAGATTGAGAAGAAACAAATTAACAAGATCAGAGATGAAAAAGGAAAAATCACCACTGACCCTTCTGAAATACAGAGGATTGCCAGAACCTTTTTAAAAAATTTATACCCCAATAAACTGGAAAATACTGGCAGATTTCTAGATACATATGACCTGCCCAAATTGAATCAGGAAGATAAGAAAATCTACACAGTCCAATATCAAGTAATGAAATTGAAACAGTTATTTCAAGTCTTCCAAAAAAATAAAAGCTAAAGATCTGATGGATTCTCAGCTGAATTCTACTAGTACTTTATAGAAGAACTAACACCAATCTTTCTCAAATTATTCCATAAAATAGGAAGAAAGGAAAGAACACCCAAACACATTTTATCAAGTCACTATAAGCCTGATACCAAAACCAGACAAAGATTTATCAAGGAAAGAAAACTGCATATCAATATCCCTAATGAACATAGATGCAAAAATACTTAATTAAATATTAGAAAACCACATTCAAAGATTCAAAGACACATCAAAAGATAATACACCGTGATCAATAGGGTTTCATTCCAGGGCTGCAAGGTTGGTTCAACATACAAAAATCAATAAATGTAATTTAACACTTAAACAGAATTAAGGACAAATATCACATGATCATCTTAATAGATGCAGAAAAGGCTGTTGATAAAAATCTAACATCCATTTATGTTAAAAAAACACGGTAGTGGCCAAGAATCAAAGGAACTTACTGCAACACTATAAAGGCCATTTATGACAAACTCAAAGCCAACATCATACTAAATGGAGAAAAACTAGAAGCATTTTCTCTAAAATCAAGAACAAGAAAAGGATGTCCACTCTCCCAAATCCTATTGAATAGAGTCCTCGAAACATTAGCCAGAGTGATCAGGCAAGAAAGAGAAATTAAAATAATACAAATAGGTAAAGAATAAGAGCAATTATCTTTTTTTTGGTGATGATATGATCCTATATCTAGAAGATCTCCAAAAGTCCACCAGAAGACTACTAGAGCTTATGAATAAATGAGTTTAGCAAAGTAGCAGTATATAAGATCAACACCCAAAAATCAATAACTTGTCTATACTCCAACATTGACTCAGCTGAGGAAGATATTAGGAAAACCATCCCATTCACAAAAACCTAAAAAAAATAAGTATTTGGGTATTAATCTAAGGAGTCAAAAGAGTTCTACAATGAAAATTATAGAACACTGATGAAAGAAATTGAAGAACACCTTAGATGAAAAAACATCCCATGATCTGGGAGAGGTCGGATCAATATTGTGAAAATGGCCATAATTCCAAAAGCAATATACAGATTTAAGGCAATCTCCATCAAAATACCAATGATATTCTTCATAGAATTAGAAAAAACAATTCTTAAATTTACTTAAAAGAATAAGAGGCCCCAAATAGCCAAAGCAAGAAAAGCAAAGCAGGAGGCATCACAATACTTGATTTAAAATTATGCTACAGAGCTTTAGTATCAAAAACAACATGGTATTGGCATCAAAATAGTCATGAAGACCAGTAGAACAGAATGGAAGACACAGAGACAAATCCATACACCTATAGACATCTGATATTTGACAAAAGCCCCAAAAATACATTGTGAAGAAAAGACAGCCTTTTAAACAAATGGTGCTGGGAAATCTGGATACTATATGTAGTAAAATGAAATTAGACCCCTCTCTCTCACCCTGCACCAAACTCAAATAGAAATGGATTGAAGACTTAGGAGTTAGATCAGAAAGTTTACTACCTAGAAGAAAACATAGGGTCAACACTTCATCAAGTAAGTGCTGGCACCAACTTCCTTTACAAGACCCCAAAGGGAAATAAATAAAACCAAGAATCAACAACTGGGATGCCATCAAGCTAAATAGCTTCTGCATAGCAAAGAAAACAATTAAGATCTTGGAAAGCCTACAGAATTGGAGAAAATTTTGGCCAGCTCCTACTCTGATAGGGGATTAATATCCAGAATACAAAAAGAACTCAAACAAAAAACACCCCCCCCCAAAATAAGATAACAAATAACCCAATCAACAAATGGGCCAAGGACCTGAACAGACACTTCTCAGAGGAGGACATATAATCAATCAACAAGTACATGAAAAAATGCTCACCATCTCTAGCAGTCAGAGAAATGCAAATCAAAACCACCCTAATATACCATCTCACTCCATTAAGATTGGCAGCCATTATGAAGTCAAACAACAACAAGCGCTGGCGAGGATGCGGGGAAAGGGGTACACTTGTACATTGCTGGTGGGACTGCAAATTGGTGTGGCCAATTTGGAAAGCAGTATGGAGATTCCTTGGAAAGCTGAGAATGGAACCACCATTTGACCCAGCTATTCCCCTTCTTGGACTATTCCCTAAAGACCTTAAAAGAGCATACTATAGGGATACTGCTACATCGATGTTCATAGCAGCACAATTCACAATAGCTAGACTGTGGAACCAACCTAGATGTCCTTCAATAGATGAATGGATAAAAAAAAAATGTGGCATTTATACACAATGGAGTATTACTCTGCACTAAAAAATGACAAAATCATGCAGGGAAATGGGTGGCACTAGAGCATATTATGCTAAGTGAAGCTAGCCAATCCCTAAAAAACAAATTCCAAATGTCTTCTTTGATATAAGGAGAGCAACTAAGAACAGAATAGGGAGGAAGAGCATGAGAAAAAGATCACCATTAAACAGGTACAAGAGGGGGAAGGGAAAGAGAGAGGGGGAAGGGAAAGAGAGAGAGAGAAGGGAAATTGCATGGTAAAGGAAGGAGACCCTCATTGTTATACAAAATTACATATAAGAGGAAGTGAGGGGAAAGGGAAAAAAACAAGAGAGAGAAATGAATTACAGTAGATGGGGTAGAGTGAGAAGATGGGAGGGGAGGGGAGGGGGGATAGTAGAGGATGGGAAAGGCAGCAAAATACAACATACACTAGTATGGCAGTATGTAAAAAAGTGGATGTGTAACTGATGTGATTCTGCAATATGTATATGGGGTAAAAATGGGAGTTCATAATCCGCTTGAATCAAATGTATGAAATATGATATGTCAAGAGCTTTGTAATATTTTGAACAACTAATAATAAAAAAAATTAACACCCCCCCCCCAGAAAATAACCCAATCAATAAATGGACAAAAGAACTAAACAAAACTTCTCAAAAGAAGAAACACAAATGACCAACAAATATATGAAAAAAATGTTCAATATCTCTAGCAATTAGCAAGATGCAGATCAAAAAACTACACTAAGATTTCATCTCACTACAGTCAGAATGGCAATGACGAAGAATACAAGCAACAAAAAGTGGTGGTAAGGCTGTGGGGAAGAAAAGATGCACCTGTACATTGTTGGTGAAACTACAAACTAATTCAACCATTCTGAAAAGTAGTATGGAGATTGCTAGAAAAACTAGGAGTGGAAACACCATTATGTCCCAACTACCCCACTCCTTGGTATTTTCCCAAAAGATGTAAAATTGCCATTCTATAGGGGTACAGTCACCTCAATATTTAAGCAGCACAATTCACCATAGCTACATTATGGAATCAAGCCAGATGTTCATCAGTAGATGAATGGATAAAGAAATTGTGATATGTTATATCTCAAATGGATTTCTATTCAGTCATAAAAAATGAAATCATGGCATTTGATGGTAAATGAATGGAAATGAAGAATATGCTAAGTGAAATAAGCCAAACTCAGAAACTCAAAGGTCGAATGTTTTCTCTCATATGAGAAAACTAGAGAAAAATAAAGGAAAGAGGTGGGGAAGGACAGGATAATATAAGGAACCAATTACTTTGAATAATAATGTCCATCACATTCCACCATCATTAGTAACCCCATGCCCCCTCCCTTCCCTGCTGAGAGCCATAGCTACGTAAGAATGACGCATGGCAATTTCCTTGTCAGCCTTCCCCATGTTGCTTAGAGGGAGGACTCTCCATTGTGGAAATGGGCTTGTTTGAGTAAGGTGACCCTGCTCAAGGACCAGGGTGGATCCGGGTTTAGGGAGGATCCTGCTGGATTAGGGTGGGTCCAGGTTTAGGGTGTATCGTGCTGGGAATAGGGAGTATCCCACTCCTTGGGTTTAGGGCGGTTCCAGGTTTAAGGTGGACCCTGCTGGGAATAGGGGTATCCTGCTGCCTCAGGCGCTGCCCGCTCCTTCAGAGAGTATTTGGCATGTAGAGTGCTGGTGACAGTTCGGGGAATAAAGAATTGCTTTTTGAATCTACCAGGCTGTGAGTGGCTCGTGATTTTGTGCCCAGCCAGACTGCGGCACTTCCCCTCCAACCCCTCTGCCCTATCTAGAGTTTGTCTGTTCCTCGCATGTTCCCTCTCCCTATCCCACTATGAATCAGCCTACTTATATCAGAGAAAACATTTGGTATTTGGTTTTTTGGGATTGGCTAACTTCACTTAGTATTATCTTCTCTAACTCCATCCATTTACCTGCAAATATCATGATTTTATTCTCTTTTATTGCTGAGTAATGTATGAAGACAGGAATTGGTGTGAATATACTTTGTATACAACAAGAGATATGAAAAATTGTGCTCTATATGTGTAATAAGAATTGTAATGCATTCTAGAGCTGTCATATATAAATTTAAAAGAGAAAGTAAATGTAAGGGAGAAAAGAATAAAAATAAACAGAAATTTAAAATATATATAAGAAAACAGTTAAATATAAATTAATAGACAAGTGAAAGGAAGTCAAGTAGAGTAGAGGAAAGAGAATGGGAGAGGAGAAGGAATATGTGAGGGAAAAGGAGGGGATCATAAACTGTAATCAATTTCCAGAAATGTATGAATTTGTAGGAATAAATCCAACAACTATGTATAATTATAAAACTCCAATAAAAATAAATAAAATACAAAAAAGTATTTAAACATCAAAAAAGAATAATCTGTATATGTACAAATATATACATTAATAAACACTGCTTATATAATAAATATATAATTATGAAGAGACTCAATTGCTTAATAGAAAATTTATATATTTCAGTATTTAATAGTTTAATGCTATTTTATAATTAAGTTATTTTAATTTATTTTGATTTCAATGTGAAAGATAAAATAGTCACTACATTTGATTATATTATTGGAATATAACAATTATCCCACTTATACATTTAATCCTTTAGATTGATTAAACTTATTTAAGCACTAAGAATGTCTTTCTTGGTAAGCATTTGAAGTACTTAAAAAGAAACATTGATTATGTTAAATTTATAAAGGCATTTTAAGATTTTAAGAAAATTTAATTGCAATAAAGTCTGACTTATACATGATTGTTAAAATTTGATAGATTTATTAAAACAATGATAAAACTTATAAGTTAAAACTAAAAGCTTACAGATCAATAGATTTTTTAATTTGACTATAAAGCAAATATTAATTTCAGATGTTAAAAAGTTACAAATTTTACTTTTTATGCATAAAACTTACCATCAAGGACATAGAAGAAACTCTCAATGACAATAATAAATGTAAGACTTCACAAGCTTTATAAAATGTTTTTCTTAAAACTCTAAAGTGCTTATGAATTTTTTTTCATTCTCAGTATCAGAATCTCCACCCAGTTCAATTATATCAATCTTACAACTTGTGACTTTAATAAGAATGAATCAATTTGAAATCCATCATGTATCCTGAGAACTATATATACTTTACTATGTGTAACTTTTATATCAGAATGTAAAAATAACTTTTAAAAATACAATTATTATTATAAGGGAGAAGCAGAATTACCAGGAATAAATAGTTGTTCATTTAATGAAATACCTAGGACTGCTGCTTAGTGGACAGGCTAGTAGCATCACAAACCTATGAAGGCTATGAATGATAAACAGCAGATAAATAAAAAAGGCATCAAGCTGTGCCATGAAAAACAGAACTATGGGAAAAATTACCTGTGGCACAGATATATCTAAGAGGCCAAAGATCTGAGTTGCTTGCTAGTTCAATTTTAAGTGATGATCTGTTAAATTTTGTGCTATAATCTACTTTTTTTTCAAATTTATTGAAATATAATTGACTATATATATATATATATATATATATATATATATATATATATATATATATTTAAGGTGTACAACTTGATGTATACATTTTAAAAGATCACATAATAAACAATATATCCAGCACCTCACTCAATTACCATTATGCATGCATGTGGTGAGAACATTTGGACTCTCTTAGCAAACGTCAAGTCCTAGAGTATTGTCAACTCTAGTCAGCATGTTATATAGTAAATCATCAAGCTCATTCATCTTACACAACTCAAACTTTAAATCTGTAGATATATGGACATCTGTACATTTCACATCCCCTCCACTCCTATAAACCCCCATTATACTTCTATTTCTGTGAGTTTGAATATTTACATCACACACAGGAGTAAGAACATATAATGTTCTTTAATATTTACTGAAACTATTGGGTCTGATTCAGCCAATTCAATTCTGAATTGGCTGAAGGGGTGATTTTTCAGTGTTTGGGATATAAAGAACAGGGAGAAGAGAATAACTGTAGAATGCAAAATTTCAATTCATTGAAGCAAAATACTAGATCAATATGTGTTTCGTAGACCCATGCAAGATTTTACTGGACTTTCCACAAGAGATGTCAAGAGAGATGAAGGTAATTACTTGTATTTAAAGTTCAAATGGATATCAAATAATTGGAAGATTTGGTGACATTCAAGAGCAGACCCATAGAAAACTGTTCTAAGTTAAATGTGAAGAACTTACACTAGACCTCTCTTCCTGCAAGTAGTAAGAAAATTTACCTAGTACATCAGAGAGAATAATTTGTACAGACTCATGCTGCAATATTCTTAATCTTGTCCTGGACTTTTATAAATCTCTGTCAATAGCTTATGAAATTTACTGTAGTCAGATACCTGTCTTGAAAGGTTGAATGGGATGTTCTGCTCAAAGCTCTGTTCCCTGTGTTTCTGTCCATGACTCTGCCCTTGGTGTGACAATTGGCTTGGATTCCTTCTCTAGGTAACTCTTAGTTATGCCTACTGCCTCAATTTCAGTGTCATCTGTGACTTCACATATTCCTGTTAGCAAATCCCTCTTAAATCCCTTCCCCTTTACTTCCTTCCCCTACTGAAGAACAGGAATAAAAACATCATTTTTCCTGTTTCAAGAGACTCTCTTCTGTGTGTTATTTATGCCTCTTTCCCTTTGTCTTCTATTCAGATATCTACACATTAATCATGTAATAAAACTCTACAAATTTTGTTTACCACACATTTACAAACTAAAAATTCAGGACAGAACTAGTCTTGCCCAGAGATTGACCCCTTCTAAAAAGATAACAGTATTTATCATGAATCATTGAGGTTCATAGCAAGTATTTCGGAGCACCCTTCATTCAGAATTTCCTAAGAAGGAACAGGCTAGAAGAGTCAGCTATTCTTAGGCTAAACTCAAGTCTTCCAACTTTGCCTGTTTCTTTGTTCTCTTTTAGTTCTTCCTTATTCTCTTTTAGCATCCATTATTTTCCAGCTCTGGAGAAACATGAGGAAAATCAGTAGGGTTTCTTACTAAAAACTAAATCAAAACAGAGAATGTCATTTGAGTAAAGCTCCTACCCTATTGTATGAGCTAGCAACTAAACTTTTAAATAATAATAAAGACAAAAAAGAAAACCTGAACCATGAAAGAAAGTAAATAGTTTGGGGTTTTATTGTACCTTATATGCATAAGAAGTTCAATTAGCTGTAGAAAGAGGTAGGGATGGTCTTGTAGGTGGAGTTGTTCTGCTCTGTTTTGTTTTGTTTTGTTTTTCTTTTTTTAATTGGTTGTTCACAACATTACAAAGCTCTTGACATATCATATTTCATACATTAGATTGAAGTGGGTTATGAACCCCCAATTTTACCCCAAATGCAGATTGCAGAATCACGTCAGTTACACATCCACAATTTTACATAATGCCCTATTAGTAATTGTTGTATTCTGCTACCTTTCCTATCCCCTACTATCCCCCCTCCCCTCCCCTCCCATCTTCTCTCTCTACCCCATCTACTGTAATTCATTTCTCTCCTTGTTTATTTTCCCATTCCCCTCACAACCTCTTATATGTAATTTTGTATAGCAATGAGGGTCTCCCTTCATTTCCATGCAATTTCCCTTTTCTCTCCCTTTCCCTCCCATCTCATGTCTCTGTTTAATGTTAATCTTTTCTTCCTGCTCTTCCTCCCTGCTCTGTTCATAGTTGCTCTCATTATATCAAAGAAGACATTTGGTATTTGTTTTTTAGGGATTGGCTAGCTTCACTAAGCATAATCTGCTCTAGTGCCATCCATTTCCCTGCAAATTCTATGATTTTGTCATTTTTTTATTGCTGCATAGTACTCCATTGTGTATAGATGCCACATTTCTTTTATCCATTCATCTATTGAAGGGCATCTGGGTTGGTTCCACAGTCTAGCTATTGTGAATTGTGCTGCTAGGAACATCGATGTGGCAGTATCCCTGTAGCATGGTCTTTTAAGGTCTTCAGGGAATAGTCCGAGAAGGGCAATAGCAGGGTCAAATGGTGGTTCCATTCCCATCTTTCCCAGGAATCTCCAAACTGCTTTCCAAATTGGCCGCACCAATTTGCAGTCCCATCAGCAATGTACAAGTGCACCCTTTTCTCCACATCCAGCACTTGTTGTTGTTTGACTTCATTTTTGAGATGGTACCACAGATGAAGTGAGAGGCCTCCTTCACTTCCTTCTTTCTCACTGAACCAAAACCAAAACAAAACACCAGTATTTTTCCAGTGGAATGAAGCCTCTTTCTTAATTACAGTAACAGCCCTCTTATGAGTGCAGATTCTATTCTCCTTTATGGAAGCACTTGCTTGAGTTATTTCAAATAGTTTAACAAATCATTTGTTGATTCAAATCAATTTAAAAGAGGAATAGATTTCTAAAGCATTATCTAACAGCAGCTGCATGAGAGAACTTGCCATGCCAGAGAAACCTGAAGAATTGAAATAGATTTTTCTTTCAGTTACTAATTCAAATCAAAGTAAACTCCTTTACCCAAGCCTCAGTCATATAATTGATTTAAAATTTTTGCATATTACCTTGATTGTTTATCATTCATATGAGACCCTTTCAAGTTCCAGAGAGAAAAATTATTCCCCATGTTCTTTTCTCCACTTAAAGAAATTTATGAGAGTGAATGGAATGATGTCTGTTTCTTTTCCTCCCTACCCAGTTGGCCCTATTTCTGGGTACTTCAGGTAAGAGCTTTGAAATATATAATCTACACTCTGTTGGAGGTGAAGCAAACAAAAATTTCAAGTACTTTTACATATATTTTAAACTAATTATTTACCTTCTCTTCAGGGGTTTAATTATCCCCATTTTCAGGTTGCCAAATGGGTTTAATGAAATCAGATAATTACAGGCTATAAATAAGTCGTGTGGCTAGTGTAGTTCAGAATTGGCATTTACATACACTCTGATCTTTCCTTGGACAGCTTGACAGGTTATTGGGTTGAAATTTTCCTTGAAAAGAGAACAAAAATGGTGTTTTTATTGCATACAGAAGTACATAGAAAGCAATCAGTGAGTGGTTGTGCAAATAAATCCCAAGTAATTATTTTTTCTGATTTCACTTAGGCATCTCCTTACTTTTCCAGCCTGCTTTCTGCCACCCAGTGGCAATTCTGAGTAGAGTGAAAGTTGTAACATTCAGCATTCAGAAATCTTGTAAAAGTACTGCCTGGCATATTTACAGAAATGCTAATTTAAACTTTGAGCCCTGGAATCCCTGAAGACTCAATGTATCTCTTAAAAACAATCACGGGAATTATCAAATGACTACAGAGAGCAGAACAGAGGCAGGCTGGATACAATGGTAGTATACTTTTAATAACGCTTGTCTAAACTGCTATGATTTTTAATCCAATACCCTCATTTATGATGAATACTTATAAATTTCTGCCAAATACTAGTGGAATTAAATACCTGAAAAAGCTTCTCATTGGAATAGGTATAACTAAAAACAAGGACATCATATCAAACTTTTGAAAAACATATTTCAAGAGCTGAAGTAACAATCATTTCAATATATTATCATCTCCTTTCATTTCCCCTCTTTGCAATAAAGGATAAAAAATATTCTAAGAAATCAAAAAGAGATAAGTCAAACTGAAGTTTAGAAGGCAATGCAAATATTCTTCCACTTTCAGATTCTCTACATAAATGTGAATGGTTTCTCTTAATTAATTGAAAGCATAGGGCCAAGGCCATTCCTTATGCAAAACTGTAGAACAGTATAATTCTTTCATAATAGCTCTTGGAAGAAATTTCTAAGAATCCACATTGGAAAATTAATAATTCACCTGGTTATGTACAGTTTTATGTAATTTTTCCATAATAGTACTATTTAGGACTTGACAGCACAGGATAGGTATTGGAGGAGGTCTGGACTATGCACTTTGTTGGAGATAATTTTTATCTTTCTAACTTGTATTTTAAATGAATGAAGAGTTTAGGACCTTAGGAATATTGTTATGCATATTTACATCAGTAATAGGTAGATATGACTGTTACAGAAAAGAAATAATCTTTCCATTGAGAGGAAGCAAATGAGATTTTTAGAATATTTTTATTTTCTTAAGAAAAGTATTACATTTCACACAAGCCTCAGAACATACTGATTACATCTAAGCAATAAGGTACTCCCACCCTTGAGGTGACACTGTTAGTGTTTCTGCTAAGTACAAAAGAGAAGATTGACTGTACCTTTTCCAAGACAGCTGGCAATAGGGCTATAGTTACCTTATATTTCTTTCCATTTTAAAATAGCCAAATCCAAAGGAACAGCCTGACCAGTTAACCTGCCTGCACAATTGCAAGGCAGTGATGATGGCATGCCCACACAGCTGGTTCTACCTTTCCCCATTCAGGAAAGGTACCGTATTTTAAGTGAAATGACACTGAGACAACTGTGGTTATTATAAGACAAATGTAGCTCTCAGAAATTGGAAATGGTTTGCTCTCAGCTTCCTGGCTCAGCATGTTCCCAGGCTTATGATTATCTCAGCTACAAAACTGTTGAGTTAATGCTCAGCTAGAGTTTCTTCCTGGAGTACCAAAGACTGAATGCCAAGTGAATTTTTCCCTTATGGTCACATCAGCCTGTCCAAATTTATTTTAAAATTGGAGAAAAACAGAAGTGTCTGTGTCTCAGACTATTTCTTCCCTCAGGTTTTCGAAAGATCCTCTATGGCCACTTAGTAGCCTTGGTATCAGTAATGACTCAACTCCACACCTTAAAGACTTCTGGGAGACAGCATTCTTTCATGTAGACATTGGTGACAAAATGCATGTTTCTGTTCTTTTATTTTTATTGTGATTACAAGGAACCCTACATGGGACTTAGGAGGCTTGGATTGTATATCCAATTTGTCACAAATTTTTGCCTTCTCAATTTTTTCTATCTTGAAAATGAAGTTTCCAGAAGAGGTCTTATTGTTTTTCTGATTTTTATAAACCTATTATACTCATTCCAAGTTAACTTGAGGTGTAAGCCATCATTGCATTAGTTGACATTACCTTGTGAACTATTCTGACACATATACTTTCAAGTCAAGGATAGTGAGAACCAACATTATTGAATGTCTACCATAATACCAAGAATTATTTAAATAAATTATGTCATTTGATCACCACAGAAATTTTTAAAATTGTATTATTATATCAGTCATTCAAGTAGAGAAGTATAATTTGACAGACTAAAAAGCTCGAGTGGCTAATTCTGCTGGTAAATGTAATTGGGAACTGTAAAGTCATGTGTATTTCACATTTTAAGGTGTTTTTCACTTTACATTTATTCAGTTCACTCACTAGTAAAAACTGTACTCTCATTTTTTAAACAAATTACACACAAATTACTTAGTAATAACTTACAAAATGACCTCCATGAACCAGACTTTGTTCTAGGTAATGAAGATATAGATTCTGCCGCATAGACCTTATATCCTAGTGTGGAGGAAAAGGATACACTAGAAATTATAAGTTAATATTATTCATCATGTGTTAGATAGTGATAAATGTCACAGTTGAGCACTGAGGTATTGATGAAGCACAGAGGGAGCTGTTTGGTTGGAGTGGCAAGGAGACACGCTAAGGGGACATATGAGTAAAGTCCTATGGACATAAAAGAATATGCCATTCAGATAACTTGAGGAACCACATTATGGGGGGGGGGCAGTAAATAAAAAGATTTGAGGAAGTGTCTCTGGATTGTTTAACAATAAATACTGTGTGACTAGAATAAGGAAAAGAGAGACAAAAAAGTAAAAGGCAATACCAAATAGCTAATGCAGGATGGTACGGGACAGGTTGCGTGGGGCCTTGCAGACCTTTGGAAATCCCTTGTCTTTAATTCTGAGTGAGGCATTAAGCCCTTAGAGGGTTCTGAGGAGAAAAAAAAAATTACCCATTTACCATACCTAAATATAATTCTGATTGTGTGTTAACAAGGAAATATACAGAAGGGATAGAGGAAGAAGGGAAGGCAATGAGGGGTTAATAGTAACGATGCATGTAGATGTTGGTTAGTCTAGGTCTACAAGAGTGACTTTTGGGATGGGAAGAAGTGCTACATCTCTAGATATTTGAAGCTGAAGTTCACAAGGTTTCCTGATGGTTTGGATAAGGGGAAAGGATGAATAGAAGGACTGAAGGGATCTTCACGGTTTTGAACCTGAGAAAGCTTGTAGTTATTATTGAGATGAAGGAGTCACTGGAAGAAGAAAAGTGGGGAAATATATAAGGATCTCAGTTTCATACACTAAACATTTGAATATTTAAATTATATTTTAAGCTTGACTTTCCTATCAGATAACCAAGTGCAGTTTTTAAATAAGTGGTTAGATATATTAGTCCATAGTTTAGGGTAGAGATATGAGGAGATACAAAGTTTAAATAATCAGCATAGAACAGTATTGAAGGATTTTATTTTTTCTTTTTCTTTTCTTTATTTTTTTTTTTGTACTAGGGATTAAAATCAGGGACACTTGGCCACTGATCCACATCCCCAGCCCTATTTTGTATTTTATTTAGAGACAGGGTCTCACTGAGTTGCTTAGCACCTTGCCTTTGCTGAAGCTGGCTTTGAACTTACAG
Organism: Spermophilus citellus; assembly: GCF_964194105.1. NCBI lineage: Eukaryota > Metazoa > Chordata > Mammalia > Rodentia > Sciuridae > Spermophilus > Spermophilus citellus. Next base: position 178,071,948 of record NC_138183.1, read on the forward strand.
TCCTCCTGCCTCAGGCTCCCCAGCTACTGGGATCACAGGCCTGTGTCACTGTGCCCAGCTAGTACTGAAGAATTTTAAGAAAGAATGAGATCACTGTAGATATGTATATATTTTTAAATGAACAAGAGTTCCAAGAACTAAGGCTGATGTACTCCAATGTTTAGCGAATAAGAAGATAGGGAAAGAAAAAACAAAAGATTGTAAGAAGTATCAGCCAAAGATAGTTAGAAAACCAGGATTTCAAGTTTCCAATGAGCAAAGTAGGAAGAAAGTCTTTGAAGAAGGAGGGAATGATTAATTCTGGTAGGCACCACTGACACGTCACGTAATATGCTACCTTGGAATTTACCATGAGTTAATGATGTGAAGATCATTGATAATCAGGCTATTGATAAAGACAAAAGAAGATTGCTTGAACTTGGTTTAGGAGAATATGCTAGAATAATTCTCCTGAGGAATTTTGATCTGAAGGGAAGGAGAAAAGTGGGTAGGTATCTGACATGGAGCAATGATAAAGATGACAACATCTGAACATCTGAAGATTTGTCACTTCCTTAACACAGAAAGGAAACAATAGAATGAAGATGAGTAAGCTTGTCATCAACTCATTCAAAAAAAACTTTATTTTTTTCATAGTGAAGAGGATCAAACCAATGACCTTAACCTTGATAAGCAGATGCTCCACCACTTACCTACATCCTCAGCCTCCCAATAAATACCTGTAGAATATTCAGTTTATGTCATCTGCCAAGGTTACAAAATTGAATCCTCAGAGAACATCTTTGTTTACAAAAAAGAGCCTTGAAAAAAAAAATAAATGAAAACAGAGTTTGTAAAAGCCAGAGTGACTGCTGACTACTAGAGAATACATATTCAAATCTTCAGTTTGTGGATGTTCCCAAGATTATCTTAAGTTTTGGTAATTCTCTAGAAGAATTCAGTTTTCAAAAACATGTTAAACAAGATATGTTTCATGATTTTGTAATTATGTCAAAAAGGATTTAATTGCTATGAATAAAAAAGAATCAATAAAAATGTTTTATTATAGCAGAAGGATATAGTGTGAGTAGAAAAGATTCATGTAGAGAAAATCCAGGAGATAGCAGGTGCAAGCTTTCAACTTTTCTTTCCCAGTGGACTCAAGCAGATAGCACTTACTTTTACCAGCAGTGAAGGGTGACAATATGTATGAGGTATTTCCAATCAGGAGAGCTCACTCAAGTCCTGGTGTCCAGGGTTTTATTGGAGAGAGGGTGGTTACTTAAGGATAGCTTCTTACATAACTAACCTAATTTACTCAGTCTCCAGCCCCTGCACAAATTAAATTGATACTGCCAGGCCAACACACCCAAATTAATTCATACTGTTAGAATGAACTATCTATGTGGCCAAAGGTCCCCAGGTAAAGATACTCTTATAAGCCAGAATGTTCTAATGTCTTAGAGACTTCCTCAAGAGAGCAGGTCTGGGACCAAATATTTCCTTGGAAGATGTTCTTTCGTATTTTAATGCAGAATATTAATATTTCACATAAATATTAATGTCTCAAATACTAATTTTAATTTTAAAATAATTCTGGCATTGTTTTATTAAGCAACTCTCCTAGCATCCAGAACTAAAACTAGAATTTCTGAATATTTCAACAGTTTAAATCTGATTTTCCTTTTTCCTCCTTTGGCTGAAAACTTGTTAGGTGGTTTATATTATTTGATTTCAAGAAAGCTCTGAGCTGAATCAACTGTGCCCAAATTGGTAAACAAATTATTTTTAATTACTGAGCAGCTTGAAATAATTTAACAATTTTCATTCAGAAGATGAAAAAGATGGAACACATTTTGTGACAGCTGAAAACATATCCTATCAGAAAATCTGAGAACAAAAATAAGCTTCAACAGACAGAATATTGAATTTTAAACCTATTGTTTCTCATTATACAAATAAATATTTCAAGTTATATAAAATTTGTTTAGAAAAACAAACATCCATTTATGGCTTAAAAAGAGATGACTAAAAAGTTACAAAATAAACAACCTATAAAACCTAATCCATAATTAACATCACATTGTTTTATAAATTCCTAAAAATACCACACCATGGCAACCCACATATATTTTCCTGCAAATATTCTAAAGTTCTTAGATTTTCCATATTTCTGACATCAATAATTAATAAAACAAAATGTGATGGGTCATAATTCACACAGGTACCATTCCAGCCCTGAAACAGAACACTCTCTTTAAATTATTCTCACAAACATGTGCTCAGATGTCAAAACATGAAGGGAAGGGTGAAAATTCTGATTGCCTTTTCTGAAAAATTTCTTCAATGAAGAAATATCTGTTTATTAGGGTTTTGAAGATTATATGTTTTGGGGGAAAGGAAAGAGCTGGAAAATAGTCAATGTGTTTGGGGTGATTGGTTTGATACACAGAATTGTGCTCTCTTCTAAGAGATTTTCACCTTTTTTTCTTTTTTTCTTTCTTCTATTATACATATACATGACAGCAGAATGTATTCAATTCATTGTGCACAAATGGAGCACAAATTTTCATTTCTCTTGTTGTACATGATATAGAGTCACACCATTCATGCCATCATACATGCACCTGAGGTAATGATGCCTGTATCTCATTCCACCGTCGTTCCTACCCCTGTGCCCCATCCCCTTCTCTCATTCCCCTCAACCAGTTCAAAGTTCTGCCATTCTTCCCATAACCCCCATTTATTCATTAATTCATTCATTATTGCAGCTTGCTCTTTTTTGTTTATTTGTTTGTTTATTGGTGCATTATAAGTATAAATAACAGTGGGATTTGTTCTAATATATTCATATTTGCATATAAGAAAATTGTATAATTTGAATAATTTCATTGTACAATACCTCTCCTTTCCTTCCCCTCTCTCCCCTTGATCCCCTTCTTCTCTTCTACTGGTCTCTCCTCCTCCTCCTCCTCCTTCTCCTCCTCCTCCTCTTTCTTCTTTTTTTTTGTGTGTGGGGGTTCTAATTAGTTATACATGAAAATAGAATACATTTTGACACATTGTACACAAATGGAGCACAATTTCTCATTCCTCTGGCTGAACATGGTGCACAGTCTCACCAGTAGTGTAATCATACATGCATGTAGGGTAATAATGCCTATCATATTGTACTCTCCTTCCCATCAGCACCGCCCTACCCTTCCCCCTCACTCATCTCACTCCCCTCTGCACAATCCAAAGTTCCTTCATTCTTCCCTATCCTCCACTATGGATCAGCATCTGCTTATCAAAGTAAACATTCAGCCTTGGCTTTTTGGGGCTTATTTCATTGGCTTATTTCATTTGGCATAATGTTCTCTAATTCTACATCTATTTATTTGCATATGCTATAATTTCTTTCTTAAGTATGACTAATATTCCATTGTGTATATGAACCACATTTTCTTTATCCATTCAGCTGTTAGAGGACATTTAGGTTGGTCATAGCTTAGCTATTGTAAATTGAGCTGCTATGACCATTGATGTGGCTGCATCACTGTAGTATGCTAAGTTTAAGTACTTTGGGTATAAACCAAAGAGTGAGATACCTAGGTCAAATGATGGTTTCATTCCCAGTTTTCTGAGGAAACTCCATACAGCTTTCCAAAGTGTTAACACCAATTTGCAGTCCCACCAACAATATATTAATGTACCTTTTCCCCACATCCTCACCAACACTTATTATTTCTTGTACTTTAGGCGTCTTGTTCCTAATAGTTACCATTCTGATTGGAGTGAGATGAAATCTTAGAATAGTTTTGATTTGAAATTCTCCAATTGCTAGAGATGATAAACATTTTTCCATATGTTTGTAGATCAATTGTATTTCTTCTTTTGTGAAGTGGCTGTTCAGTTCCTTGGCCCATTTTTTGACTGAGTTATTTGATTTTTCTGTGTTAAATTTTTTGAGTTCTTTATATAATCTAGAGATTGGTAGTGTATCTGAGGTGTATGTGGTAAAGGGATTTTTCCCATTCTGTAGGCTCTCAATGTTACTATTTCCTTTGCTGATAAGAAACTTCTGAGTTTGAATCCATCCCATTTATTGATTTTTAATTTTACTTCTTGTACTTTAGGCGTCTTGTTAAAGAATTCAGGTCCTAAGCTTACCAGCTTTTTCTTTTTTACTTTTTCTTTTTTTATATATATTTTAAATGTAAAATTTTTTTATTAGTTGCTCAAGACAATACAATGATCTTGACATATCATACATTTGATTCAATGGGGTATGAATTCTTATTTTTCCATGTGTACAGATTGAAGGATCATATTGGTTATACTGCCACATTTATACGTACAGTAATACTAGTAGTGTGTGTTGTATTCTGCTGCCCTTCCTATACCCCCCTCCCCTCCCCTCCTATCACCTCTCTCTACCCAATCTACTGTGACACATTTATCTTTTTCTTTTTACTTTTTCTTCTTTTAGGTGTAGGTTTTCTGTTCTATAGCCTACGTCTTTGATCTAGTTTGAGATGATTTTTGTGCAGGGTAAGAGATAGAGGTTTAGTTTCATTTTGTTACATATGGATTTCCAGTTTTCCCAGATCCATTTGTTAAAGAGGCTATCTTTTCTCCAATGTATATTTTTGGCACCTTTGTCTAGTATGAAATGACTATGTATATGGGTTTGTCTCGGTGTCTTCTATTTTGTACCATTAGTCTACATATCTATTTTGGTGCCAATACCATGTCATTTTTGTTACTCTTTCTCTGAAGTATAATTTAAAGCCTGGTATTGTGATGCTTCTTGCTTCACTCTTCTTGCTAAGGATTTTTTGGCTATTCTGGGTGTCTTATTTTTCAAAATGAATTTCATGATTGCTTTTTTTTTTACATAAACAGGATTTACTTTATTTTAAATTTTCATTTATTGTGCACAACTATTTTTTATTGATTGTTCACAACATTACAAAGCTCTTGACATATCATATTTCATACATTAGATTGAAGTGGGTTATGAACCCCCAATTTTACCCCAACTGCAGATTGCAGAATCACGTCAGTTACAAATCCACAATTTTACATAATGCCCTATTCGTAATTGTTATATTCTGCTACCTTTCCTATCCCTACTATCCCCCCACCCCTCCCCTCCCATCTTCTCTCTCTACCCCATCTACTGTAATTCATTTCTCTCCTTGTTTATTTTCCCATTCCCCTCACAACCTCTTATATTTAATTTTGTATAGCAATGAGGGTCTCCCTTTATTTCCATGCAATTTCCCTTTTCTCTCCCTTTCCCTCCCATCTCATGTCTCTGTTTAATGTTAATCTTTTCTTCCTGCTCTTCCTCCCTGCTCTGTTCATAGTTGCTCTAATTATATCAAAGAAGACATTTGGTATTTGTTTTTTAGGGATTGGCTAGCTTCACTAAGCATAATCTGCTCTAGTGCCATCCATTTCCCTGCAAATTCTATGATTTTGTCATTTTTTATTGCTGCATAGTACTCCATTGTGTATAGATGCCACATTTTTTTAATCCATTCATCTATTGAAGGGCATCTGGGTTGGTTCCACAGTCTAGCTATTGTGAATTGTGCTGCTAGGAACATCGATGTGGCAGTATCCCTGTAGCATGGTCTTTTAAGGTCTTCAGGGAATAGTCCAAGAAGGGCAATAGCAGGGTCAAATGGTGGTTCCATTCCCAGCTTTCCCAGGAATCTCCAAACTGCTTTCCAAATTGGCCGCACCAATTTGCAGTCCCACCAGCAATGTACAAGTGTACCCTTTTCTCCACATCCTCGCCAGCACTTCTTGTTGTTTGACTTCATAGTGGCTGCCAATCTTACTGGAGTGAGATGGTATCTTAGGGTGGTTTTGATTTGCATTTCTCTGACTGCTAGAGATGGTGAGCATTTTTTCATGTACTTGTTGATTGATTGTATATCCTCCTCTGAGAAGTGTCTGTTCAGGTCCTTGGCCCATTTGTTGATTGGGTTATTTGTTATCTTATTGTCTAATTTTCTGATTGCAATCTATCTGATTGCTCTGGCTAGAGTGTCAAGGACTCTGTTGAAAAAAATTGGTAAAAGAGGGAATTCCTGTCTTGTTCCAGTTTTTAGAGGAAATGATTTAAATTTTTCTTCATTTATATGATTTAGAATGATGTTGATGTTGGGCTTAGCACAGATGGCTGTCACAATGTTGAGGTATGTTCCAACTATCCCTAGTTTTTCTACTGTTTTGAACATGAAGAGCTGTTGTATTTTTTTTTTCAAATACTTTTTTCTGCATCTATTGAGATAATCATGATTCTTGTCTTTAAGTCTATTGATATATTGATTTCCATACGTTGAACCAACCTTGCATCCCTGGGATGAACCCCACTTGATAATGGTGTGCCATATTTTAATATGCTTTTTATGATATTGTCCAAATTTTATAGACTTTTTTGCATCTATGTTCATTAGGTATTTCGGGTATATTTGTCTGAAATTTTCTTTCCTTGATGTGTCTTTGTCTGGTTTGAACATCAGGGTGATACAAACTCATATAATGAGTTTGGAAGGGTTCCCTCCTTTTCTATTTTATTGAATAATTTTAGGAGTATTAGTTCTTATTTGAAGGTTTTATAGAACTCAGCTGAGAATCTATCTGGTCCTGGACTTTTCATGGTTGGTAGGCTTTTGATGGTGTCTTCTATTTCATTGCTTTAAATTTATCTGTTTAAATTATGTATGTCCTCCTGATTCAGTTTGGGTAGGTCATATGACTCTAGAAATCTGTCTATGTCTTTGAGATTTTCTATTTTATTGTAGTATAAATTTTTAAAATAGTTTCTGATTATCTTCTGTATTTCACTAGAGTCTGTCTTGATATTTTCTTTTTCATCATGAATTTTTGTAATTTGTGTTTTCTCTCTCCTTCTCTTCATTAGTGTGGCTAAGTGTTTATTAATTTTATTTATTTTTTCAAAGAACCAACTTTTCATTTTGTCAAATTTTTCAATTATTTCTTTTATTTCAATTTCATCTCTGATCTTAGTGATTTATTTCCTGTCTTCTACTACATTTAATGTTGATTTGTTCCTCTAGGGCTTTGAGATGTAATGTTATATCATTTATATGTTGATTTTTTATTTTTTTAACGAATGAGCTCAATGCAAGGAACTTTCCTCTTAGCACTGTGTTGTTGATCATGTCCCAGAAATTTTTGTATGTTGTATAGGTGTTCTAATTTACCTCTAAGAATTTTTTTATCTGCTATCTAGATGGCAGTGGTAGTGGTGGTGGTGGTGGTGGTGGCAAACCTGCAGGCCCTGGCTGGTGTCCCAAGATGGCAACAACGGCCACATGAAACCAAACTTGCAGGTATTGTGACAATAGACTTCCTGACAGCAGCAGGCAGCAGGCTGTGGAGGATCCACTGATGGTCTCCAGGCAGTCTGCAGGCTAACAGCAGGCAACCCACACATGGACTTGGGTGGTAGACAATGAGCAGGCAAGAGGCAGGCAAACTGGCAAATGGAGAATGATAGGCAGCTGTCAGCCAGTGATCTGTACTAAAAAGGTGGGCAATATACGGTAGACAGAGGGCGAATGGGGGCTAAACAGCAGAGGATCAGTGAGCAGCAATGGCTGCCTTGCAGAGAAGAAGTATTTTGTCTGCTTGAACCCTGAGTCCCAGAGAGACAAAGAATGCAGCCTCCCTCTAGTTGGCCATCTTGGATCTCTCTCACAGCTTGCTCTTTTTTTCTAAGGACCACTTTTGATCAGACCTTTTTGAACAAAAAAAGGGATAATTAATTGAGTATTTTCTATTTGCCAGATAATGCTAAACATAGTTTTAAGAAGCTCTAATGTTTGTACTATTGTGATTCCCACTTTGTAGAGAAGAAATTTAGGGGTAGAAAGACTGAGTAACTTACCAAAAGACAAAGGTTAAGTAAGGAGCATGGATGAAACCTGAACTTAGATTCCTCTAAGACTGGACTGCTACTTGAAGTTGTGAAGATGTTTCTGTCAAGGATAGAGAGCCAAACCCTAACCCTAACCCTATCCCTAACCCATGATCATTTATGAATCCATGGTATTAACATTCAAAATAAGCATGAATTAATTAACAATTAGAGAGTCAAAATAAATATTTACTCTGTATTCAGAATTCTTTGGTGCTGGGGGACAGAGAAGAAATATCCTCTAGGGAAACACAATCTAGTGAGGAAAATAAGATTTCTAAATCAGTGACTGTAGTCCACTTTGGTGGTATAAATAAACAGTTGAAAACATAGTAAGGAATGCTTATTTCTACTTGGGCACTAAACAGGATAATAGGAATTTTGTATCTTAAAATGTAAATTTGGGCTGGGATTGTGGCTCAGTGATAGAGCGCTCGCCTAGCATGGGTGCGACCCGGGTTTGATTCTCAGAACGACATAAAAATAAAAAAGGCATTGTGTTGTGTCCATTTACAAAAAAAAAAGATTTCTCTCTCTCTCTCTCAAAAAATGTAAATTCTTCAAATAAGTGAACTATGAAAGGCTATTTCAAGCAAAATGGATCAATGCAAAGTAAATCACAGAGGCATAAAAGATTCTCATATGGTTAAGGAAGGATAAGTTTACCAATTTGACTATAGCATAAAGTGTACAAGAACATTTTTTAAGAGAGAGAGAGAGAGAATTTTTAATATTTATTTATTTATTTATTTCTAGTTCTCGGTGGACACAATATCTTTGTATGTGGTGCTGAGGATCGAACCCTGGCCGCATGCATGCCAGGGGAGCGTGCTACCGCTTGAGCCACATCCTCAGCCCAATACAAGGACATTTTAAAGAAGATAAGACTGAAAACTAATTATTAGGATCAGATTGTCTATTTTAAGAAATGAGAAATTTATTTCATAATGAAAGGGTAACTTTTGAGAGAATGCTAAGAATATATATCTGTGTATCCAAGTTAAAAAAAAAACTTGCTTTTCTGCCTAAATACCCCTATGGAGTAAGTGGCTGTTATAGCAAAATACCTTGATAGGCCACTTTAAATGGGAAAGATACAAGGGTACTCTCCTTCTCCTGCCACCCTCCACTGCACACTGGTACATAGTTCGGAAAGAGTCAGTATAATAAGATTTGTGTAAGCTGAACAGCATAAGAAATTATCAGGAAGTTAACTATATAGATAAAGAGAGAAGACAAAGGACTGGGTGGCATGGCAGCAAGTAGCGCATGGATAAAAATATTACCATGAAGATTTGAGCACTGAGAATACTCAATAATGATACTGAAAAACTGCATGATCTAATATTCTTCTTGTGCTTCATTTAAATTTTTCTCCCATTGCCTTTAAATTTGCTAAAAAATTGTGCATGCTTTGTATAAATGTAATTTGTAAAACAAACATGGAACGGGGATTATTCCCATATCACAGTGGCATATGTCAAAGAAAATAACAACTGTGAAAAGAAAACATTTTGAATTCTAAATGAGTTTTAGACTCTACTAGGTATACAAACTAAGTAGGAAAAGAAAAAAAAATGAGCTTGACATTTCTACACAGACTTTTAGAAGTCACAGAGAAATATGCTGATTTTTCAAATTTATAAGGTGAAGGGGTTTTTGAAAAAAAATTTTATTTAAATACTATAAAACATTGATAAACAGAGAAGTGTGGTAACTAGTTAAGTGTAACTAAGTGGCATTTACAGTGTCCCATCTGAGTGATGATCACAACTGGCATTAAGGTGTTATAGCAGGGAGGTTGAGAGATCAGATTCCAAATAAAATTAGAACAATGTAGCTATTGTTTAGAATAATTTTTTTTTATTTTTTTATTTTTTTTTAGTTCTTTTTTTTTTTTTGGTTGTTCACAACATTACAAAGCTCTTGACATATTATATTTCATACATTAGATTGAAGTGGGTTATGAACCCCCAATTTTACCCCAAATGCAGATTGCAGAATCACGTCAGTTACACATCCACAATTTTACATAATGCCCTAATACTAATTTTTGTATTCTGCTACCTTTCCTATCCCCTACTATCCCCCCTCCCCTCCCTCCCCTCCCAACTTCTCTCTCTACCCCATCTACTGTAATTCATTTCTCTCCTTGTTTATTTTCCCATTCCCCTCACACCTCTTATATGTAATTTTGTTTAGCAATGAGGGTCTCCCTTCATTTCCATGCAATTTCCCTTTTCTCTCCCTTTCCCTCCCATCTCAAGTCTCTGTTTAATGTTAATCTTTTCTTCCTACTCTTCCTCCCTGCTCTGTTTATAGTTGCTCTCATTATATCAAAGAAGACATTTGGTATTTGTTTTTTAGGGTTTGGCTAGCTTCACTAAGCATAATCTGCTCTAGTGCCATCCATTTCCCTGAAAGTTCTATGATTTTGTCATTTTTTATTGCTGCATAGTACTCCATTGTGTATAGATGCCACATTTTTTTAATCCATTCATCTATTGAAGGGCATCTGGGTTGGTTCCACAGTCTAGCTATTGTGAATTGTGCTGCTAGGAACATCGATGTGGCAGTGTCCCTGTAGCATGCTCTTTTAAGGTCTTCAGGGAATAGTCCAAGAAGGGCAATAGCAGGGTCAAATGGTGGTTCCATTCCCAGCTTTCCCAGGAATCTCCAAACTGCTTTCCAAATTGGCCGCACCAATTTGCAGTCCCACCAGCAATGTACAAGTGTACCCTTTTCTCCACATTCTCGCCAGCACTTGTTGTTGTTTGACTTCATAGTGGCTGCCAATCTTACTGGAGTGAGATGGTATCTTAGGGTGGTTTTGATTTGCATTTCTCTGACTGCTAGAGATGGTGAGCATTTTTTCATGTACTTGTTGATTGATTGTATATCCTCCTCTGAGAAGTGTCTGTTCAGGTCCTTGGCCCATTTGTTGATTGGGTTATTTGTTATCTTATTGTCTAATTTTTTGAGTTCTTTGTATACTCTGGATATTAGGGCTCTATCTGAAGTGTGAGGCGTAAAAATTTGTTCCCAGGATGTAGGCTCCCTATTTACCTCTCTTATTGTTTCTTTTGCTGAGAAAAAACTTTTAAGTTTAATTAAGTCCCATTTGTTGATTCTAGTTGTTAACTCTTGTGCTATGGGTGTCCTATTAAGGAATTTGGAGCCCGACCCCACAATCTGTAGATCGGAGCCAACTTTATCTTCTATCAGGCTCAGAGTTTCTGATTTGATATCAAGCTCCTTGATCCATTTTGAGTTAACTTTTGTGCATGGCGAGAGAAAGGGATTCAGTTTCATTTTGTTGCATATGGATTTCCAGTTTTCCCAACACCATTTGTTGAAGATGCTATCCTTCCTCCATTGCATGCTTATAGCCCCTTTATCAAATATAAGATAGTTGTAGCTTTGTGGATTAGTCTCTGTGTCCTCTATTTTATACCATTGATCCACCTGCCTGTTTTGGTACCAGTACCATGCTGTTTTTGTCACTATTGCTCTGTAATATAGTTTGAAATCTGGTATCGCTATACCGCCTGATTCGCACTTTCTGCTTAGAATTCCTTTGCTATTCTGGGTCTTTTATTTTTCCATATGAATTTCATGATTGCTTTATCTATTTCTACAAGAAATGCCGTTGGGATTTTGATTGGCATTGCATTAAATCTATAGAGAACTTTTGGTAATATCGCCATTTTGATGATGTTAGTTCTGCCTGTCCATGAACAGGGTATATTTTTCCATCTTCTAAGATCTTCTTCTACTTCTCTCTTTAGGGTTCTGTAGTTTTCATTGTATAGATCTTTCACCTCTTTTGTTAGGTTGATTCCCAAGTATTTTATTTTTTTTGAGGATATTGTGAATGGAGTGTTTTTCCTCATTTCCATTTCAGAAGTTTTGTCGCTGATATACAGAAATGCCTTTGATTTATGCGTGTTGATTTTATATCCTGCCACTTTGCTGAATTCATTTATTAGTTCTAGTAGTTTCTTTGTAGACCCTTTTGGGTCTTCTAGGTATAGAATCATGTCATCTGCAAATAGTGATAATTTAAGTTCTTCTTTTCCTATTTTTATGCCTTTAATTTCTTTCGTCTGTCTAATTGCTCTGGCCAGTGTTTCGAGAACTATATTGAATAGAAGTGGAGATAGAGGGCATCCCTGTCTTGTTCCGGATTTTAGAGGGAATGCCTTCAACTTTTGTCCATTCAGAATGATGCTAGCCTGAGGCTTGGCATAGATAGCTTTTACAATGTCAAGGTAAGATCCTGTTATCCCTAGTTTTTCTAATGTTTTGAACATAAAGGCATGCTGTACTTTATCGAATGCTTTCTCTGCATCTATCAAGATGATCATATGGTTCTTATCTTTAAGTCTATTGATGTGGTGAATAACATTTATTGATTTCCGTATGGTGAACCATCCTTGCATCCCAGGGATGAATCCTACTTGATCATGGTGCACTATTTTTTTGATGTGTTTTTGTATTCGATTCGCCAGAATTTTATTGAGGATTTTTGCATCTAGGTTCATTAGAGATATTGGTCTGTAGTTTTCTTTCTTTGAGGTGTCTTTGTCTGGTTTCGGGATCAGGGTGATGTTGGCCTCATAGAATGAATTTGGAAGAGCTCCCTCTTTTTCTATTTCCTGAAATAACTTGAAAAGTATTGGTATTAATTCTTCTTTGAAGGTTTTGTAAAACTCCGCTGTATACCCATCCGGTCCTGGGCTTTTCTTGGTTGGTAGTCTTTTGATGGCTTCTTCAATTTCATCCATTGATATTGGTCTGTTCAGATTGTGTGTATCCTCCTGACTCAGTTTAGGAAAATCATATGACTTAAGAAATTTATCGATGTCTTCACTATCTTCTATTTTATTGGAATATAGGTTTTCAAAATAATTTCTAATTGTCTTCTGTATTTCTGTAGCATCTGTTGTGATATTGCCTTTTTCATCCCGTATGTTAGTAATTTGAGTTCTCTCTCTTCTTCTCTTCGTTAGCATGGCTAAAGGTCTGTCAATCTTATTTATTTTTTCAAAGAACCAACTTTTAGTTTTGTTAATTTTTTCAATAGTTTCTTTTGTTTCAATTTCATTGATTTCTGCTCTGATTTTAATTATTTCTTGCCTTCTGATACATTTGCTGTTGTTTTGTTCTTCCTTTTCTAGGGCTTTGAGATGAAGTGTGAGCTCATTTATTTGTTGGTTTCTTCTTTTTTTGAGGAATGACCCCCAGGCGATGAACTTTCCTCTTAAAACTGCTTTCATTGTGTCCCATAGATTCCGATATGTTGTGTCTGTATTTTCATTTATCTCTAAGAATTTTTTGATTTCCTCCTTTATGTCTTCTGTAACCCATTGATCATTCAGTAACATATTGTTCATTTTCCATGTGATGTAGGGTTTTTTCTTCCTTCTTTTATCATTGATTTCCAGTTTCATTCCATTATGATCAGATAAAATGCATGGTATTATCTCCATCCCTTTATATTTACTGAGGGTTGCCCTATGGCATAATATATGGTCTATTTTTGAGAAAGATCCATGTGCTGCTGAGAAGAAATTATATCCATTTGATGATGGTTGAAATATTCTATATAAGTCAGTTAAGTCTAGGTTATTGATTGTGGTATTGAGTTCTATAGTTTCTTTATTTAACTTTTGTTTGGAGGATCTGTCCAATGGTGAGAGAGGTGTGTTGAAGTCTCCCATAATTATTGTGTTGTGGTCTATTTGATTCTTGAATTTGAGGAGAATTTGTTTTATGAATGTCGCAGCACCATTATTTGGTGCGTAAATATTGATAATTGTTATGTCTTGTTGGTGAATGGTTTCTTTTAACAGTATATAATGACCTTCTTTATCCCTTTTGATTAACTTAGTCTTGAAGTCGATTTTATTCGATATGAGGATGGCCACCCCTGCTTGCTCGCGAGGACCGTGTGCGTGGTATATTTTTTCCCATCCTTTCACCTTCAGCCTGTGTATGTCTTTTCCAATCAGATGTGTCTCCTGGAGGCAGCATATTGTTGGATTTGTTTTTTTAATCCATGATACCAGCCTATGTCGCTTTATTGGAGAGTTTAAGCCATTAACATTCAGAGTTACTATTGATATGTGGTTTGAACTTCCATCCATGTTTGATTGTTTATCCTTTTTTTAAAAAAAATTTTAGTTTGTTTCTCCATGATTGTCTTTCCCCTCGCCCTCTGTCTTTACTGAGGCACTTCCCACTGATGGTTTTGGTTGTTGTTTTTCATTTCTTCTTCTTGTAGTGTTTTGCTCAAAATGCTTTGCAATGCTGGTTTTCTGGCTGCAAAATCTTTTAATTTTTGTTTATCATGAAAGATTTTTATTTCATTGTCATACCTGAAGCTTAATTTTGCTGGATACAGAATTCTTGGTTGGCATCCATTGTCTTTCAGTGTTTGAAATACATTGTTCCATGACCTTCTTGCTTTCAGTGTCTGTGATGAAAAATCCGTGGTTAACCGTATTGGTTTACCCCTAAATGTAATCTGTCTCCTTTCTCTTGTAGCTTTTAATATTTTCTCTTTGTTCTGTATATTGGATATCTTCATAACAATGTGTCTTGGCGTTGGTCTACTGTGATTTTGTGTGCTCGGTGTCCTGTATGCATCTTCAATTTGTATATCTGTTTCCTTTTTTATTTCTGGAAAGTTTTCTGTAATTATTTCATTCAGCAGGTTACTCATTCCCTTGGTTTGAATCTCTGTACCTTCTTCTATCCCGATGACTCGTATGTTTGGTTTCTTCATGTTATCGCATAACTCTTGGATGTTTTTCTCGTGATTTTTTACCAGCCTTTCTGAGTTGGCTAGACTGTTTTCAAGATGGTATATTTTGTCTTCATTATCTGACGTTCTGGTTTCTACTTGCTCCACTCTGTTAGTGATACTCTCAATTGAGATTTTAATTTGGTTTATCGTTTCCTTCATTTCTAGAATTATTGTTTGATTATTTTTTATAATCTCTATCTCCTGATAAAGATGCTTAACTTCTTCTTTTATCTGTTTATGGAATGCATTCTCAATGTGTTCTTTCGCTGCTTGAATTTGCTGTCTTGTATCCTCGTTAAGGTTCCATTCCATCTGTCTTAGGTGTTCCTTGAGTTCTTTATATGACCATTTTTCTGATGACTCTAGGTCCTCCTGAATATTTAGGCTGTCCTGCATTGTTTGTACTCCTTTTCTTCCTTGTTTTTTGAAGCTGCTCATGTTGCTTCTTGTTCTGTTTGACTGCTGAGTTACAGTTTACTCCTATAAATTAATTTGATGCTTGGGAGGAAAGGTATTTGAAGGGAAGGGAAGAAGTCTCTAAAGAGAATGAGAGTAGGCAGGTAGAATTCAAGGGAAAAGGGGGGATAAGAAAAATGAAAAGACTAAAGAAGAAAAAGAATAGCAACTAAAAAAGAGAACAATTAAAAAAAATAAAAAATAAATAAAAAATAAAATAATAATAATAGTTAAAAAAATTTAAATTGAAATTAGTAGAAAAAAATAAAAAAAAATATTTTGTAAAAAAAAATTAATAAAACAACAAGAAAGAAAAAAAAATGAAAATGAAAGAAAAACCCAAATCAGAAAAAAAAAAAACCCTAATAAATGCAGTCTTAGAGTTTGATTAGCTTCTCTTCCAGTAGATGGCGCTGTGCCCACCAGGTCAAGTTTCTCCTGTCCATACGCGGGAACCAATCACTGTGCAGCAGCTCCTCCAAGACTGGGCGAGTCTCCAATCCTGAGTGTCTAGGGCCTGCTCATGTGTCTATTCACTTCCCACTTTTTCTCTAGCCAGGCCCCTCTCACCACAATACTGGCTACACGCCAAGTCTGCTGCTCCCAGGAGCCCTGTTTTCATGAACGACTGGGCACACTCTTCCAGTTTGCCATTCCCTCAGACCCTAAGCTTGTAGCGTTTGGGGCTGAGAATCCTCAGCGGATTTTACTCGCCCTCCAGTATCCACTTCCCCGTAGCTGGTGCAAGAGACCTCAGAAGTCAGCCCTGGTGGGAGCGGTAGTTTAGCTCCGCGGGACCTGCACCACCTCTGATTCCCTCGGGCTGGCTGTAGCACTCACGGGAGAGCTGGGAGGGGCCCTTACGGGAGAGCTGGGAGGGGCCCTTGAGTTTTCCTGATGTGTGGAGAGGGAAGGCTATGGGATCACACCCCTGTTTCAAAGAAGTTATCTCCTCTGCAGCAGTCTGATGACGTCGTTTCCCTTTGCCGGGCGACCAATTCAACGGGTGGGTCCTTCTCTCCCAAGCCCCGTTTCAAACCTGTGGCCACTACTTATGAAGGCTCGGTAGGCATTTACCTTTGTATGATGAAAAGGGCTGACCAGTTGTTTCAGCCGGACGAATTAATGCCGAGTCATAGCTGTTTGTCTGCGGGAAGCAGGTGACCGGGAGTTTGAATTCAGCGGGTCAGAGCTCAGTGCGTGTTCTCGGATCACTTGGATTTTAAATTGTCACTCATCTTATCAGCTGTTTCATATAATTCGGCAGCTCAATCACGCGGTGAAGAGTCTGCTCTATGGTGCTCCGCGGGAGGCGGCGGCGGCAGCGGCGGCGGCCTTCAGGACCCCCGGGGAGGGGGTTCGGGTTGGGGGAGGGGAGGCGGCGCCTCAGGGCCGCGCGGTCCGGTACTGGACACACAGGAGAGCGGGCGGAGTGGGGGAAAGAAATTGAGATCTAAATTTAGAGACGGAGCTTGGGAGTAGAGACAGCTGGGGAGAAAGAAGCAAGGCGGAGAGGCGGAGATGAGAGGGAGAAGGGGCCGAGGGAGCCGGGCAGCTCGGGCTGCGTCCTTACTGCTCGCGCTGAAGTCGTGCTGGACTCCCTTCACCTTGGCTGGATTAGTGGCGGATTCACTCCACCTAGGCCCCTTTCTTGACACGGTGCTGGGTTTTTGTCGACAGATCTCCTTTAATGATCTTTACCTCATCTTTTCAGACGCGGCGGCGCGGGGCACAGAGCGGCTTACTCACTTCCCGCCGCCATCTTCTTGATATCCAGAGGCCCTGTTCAATGCTAGACACAGGGACTTTTCCGTGAGAGTCAGCCAGCCAAACTTGGCCACCATGTCATGTTGATAGTTCCTGGTTTCCTTAGGCACAATCTGGGATGTGAAATTTCTCAGATATTAAATGAGTCTTCCCCTGTGTAGAACTGGATAAAAGCAAAATTGTGGAAAGGCAATACTGGGCCTTGGTGGGGCCTGCGACCTCCCTAAGACACCCAGGTGATGCTTCTGTTCCATCGGCTGTTCAAGGGTGGGCTTCTCAACTATCCCTGCATCAAACCAATTCATCTCTGTTTCCTGGAACCCCCATCTCTCCAGGGCCTGGGCATTTCCTGGGGCCTTCTTATCTCCAGTGCATCCTGGTTGCCCAAGGTTGGCTCCGCCCCCCTGTTTAGAATAATTTTAAACTTAGCTTTTTGTTGATTTGAACAATGAGATAGAGGTTGTATTATTTACTGAGGTGGGGAAAACAGAACGAAATAAGTCAATAGGGTGCAAATTCACTTCTATTTGGCTATGATGAATTAGAAATGGATATTAGTTGAATAGAGATGTTGAATATGTATGGAACATGCAGGACTGTAGCCCAGTGAAGAGAGTAGATCTAAGAATTCATATTTAGAAGTCACTTTTGTAAGATGGAACTTACAGTTACTCCTCTATAATATAAGAAAAATGTACATAATGAAGAACAGAGGACATTAGATAGAGCCTTCATATACTACAAAATTTAGAGCCTTCACAGGAAAGGAGAAAATGGAAAAAGTGTCTAAAGTGGAATATCCATTAAGGTAAGAAAAGAATAAACCTAAGTATGGTAAATGAAAGCTTAGAGAAGTGTTTCAAGAAAAGTTGATTGTGTCAAATGCTGCTGGGAATTTGGCTATGATTAAAGAAGGTAAGTAACCTTTGATTAGGTAATTTGAAAGTTACTGACATAGTTGACAACAGTATTTTTAGTGGCACACTGAGGGTGAAGTAGTCTGGGTGTAACACAGGAAGGAGAAAGTGGAGACAATCGCTAGTACAGACAATTTTTGAGACTTGTAAAATTCCAAAAAATGAGTTGAGCATCAGTGTCAGGAAGAGTATATATGATGTAATGAAAGTACATACCTTTTTATTTTGAGAGATACTGCAGATGTACCTGTTTATAGGTCTGTTCCAAAATGGAGAAAATTAATTGATGTTGCAGTGGAAACAGAATATGATTGCAGGAACAAAGTGGATAAAGAGAGATCAGATGGCATCCTCCTCCTGTCTTATCAATGCCTGCTTACTTGATAACAGCTACTCTTCCTCAGATACTGCGGTTTCCACAGTATCTGGGAATCCTTTCCTAAAGGTTTACATTTGGCTCCTTAATACCTTGATTGATATGTTTTGTTTACTTTCCTTTTTTTAAGTAAAATGTTTTTATTTTAAGAGTAGTCTTAAATTTCAAAAGCTAGTAAAGATTCTACACAGTATTGCCATATCGGAACCATATTTCCTTTTTATTAATATCTTACGTTAGTATGATATATTGGTTAGTGAGCAAACACAGATAAACTGTTATTAAGTAAAGTTGATTCTTCATAACTCCTTTGATTATTCCTAATATCACTCTTATCTTACAAGAACATTTGTGATACCCCATTATATTTAATTGTTGTTTCTCTTTAACCTTCCCTTGATTGTTACAGTATTTTAGAGTTCGACATCCTTATTTTTTATAATTTGATATTTTTGAGGAGGAATGTTCAAATATTTTATAGAATGTAATATTTCTGGTATTTTACTCATGTTTAGATTGGAATTATGCATTTTGGAGCTGACCACAGAGAGAGAGTGCTGCATCACATCATACCAAAAGAACTTTCTATCAATATGACTTACTACTAATGATATTAAGCTAATGACATGACTGAGGTAGTGTTTGGCAACATTCTCCACTGCAAATTATATATATTTTTCTTTTTTAGTACACTATAGTTTTTTTAAATGAATTCATTGTGTACAGTTTACACTTGAGGAGTGGAGAGAAAAAATTCCATTTTCCTGAAATTGTAGTATCTACATAAATTATTCAAAATTCTTTTCAAGAGAGAGAGAATGGTCCCCAGTGCTATTTATTTATTCATTTATTCATTTCTTCATGCATTCAATTATTTATTCTTATCAGTATAAATTCATAGGTATTTCTACTTTGAGTTATAATTCAATATAAAAATTTTTTTTTCTTAAGCTGTTCCAGCTTTGAGTCATTGGGTGTTCTCTCCTTTGGCTCTTGTTTCTCTTTGATGGATCTCCATGTTAGGATATCTGTTTGAGTATTGACCTTACAGTGCTGCGAGATGGACTAGGCAATTCTTTTAAAATTCTGCCCCAAAACTATAATCAGTCACTCTCCAAGAAGTTCTTCCTTTTGTTGGAGAATAGTGTATACTCATTGCCACTGGAATTCCTTCTTCTAGATGTTCTCTGCTGACATGCAAGTAAATCCATGCATACATACTAATCCATGTACACCCACACCGTGTATATATATTTCTATTTATAAATATTTATATCAATAGTAAGCTAAGTAAGAGAACATAGTGTTGCCCTCAATGTTAACACTTCAACATAGGATTCATCCAACATTCCTCCCTGGTTATCTATAAACTCCTCTTCTACTAGGGAGAAACCTGACACCAACCACTGATCATCAATCCATTTAATTGTTTGATTCCAGAATACATATATAATTGTCTTAGAATTTTTATCATCTTCCTCCCACATGTTGGGTGAGCACAGTTTTAGTATAATTCCTTGATATTTAATCTCACAGATCCCACCCATTCCCAAAGGTAGATTGACAACTTATTTCCCTGATTCATTCCATGAGGTTGTTCCACATATTTGTACTATACTTAGATCCTGTTGTCACATTTGATTTCCATCCTAGGATTCCTTGACATCTTCTATGATATTCTTAAATTTTCAATATTAGAGTATATTCTTTTTATTATGAAGTTCTATGGGTTTTGACAAAGGACTAATATTTTATATGTGCCAGTACAGTAATATACAGGATAACAGCCCTAAAAAATCATGTTTCACCTATTCAGCCCTCACAACCTCATCCTACTACTAAAATCCAATCAACAACTGACATGTTAAAATTTTCTGGAAATAAATATAACTGAATCATACAATTTCAAACAGTACATAGAATTGTAAAGATTTCTTTTGTTTAATGACACAAATTTAAGATTTGTCCATATCTTCTTTTGGCTTGAAGTTCATTTGCTTTTATTACTGAATTAATTCCCTTCTGTTGCATGGTTGTATCATAGTATGTTTATTCTATTGAAAAGACATTTTGGTTGCTTTGGGGGTTTGATGATTATGAATAAAACTGCACAAACATTACAATGTAGATTTTTCTGTGGTTGTAATTTTTTCACATCAGTTGAGTAAATACCTACTACGTGATTGCTGGATTTTACAATGAGACAATGTTTTGGTTTTGATTTGACTTCCAAATTGGCGATACCACTTGACAACTCCCAGGAGAATTCCCCTTGCATCCTCTCTAGCAGGTTTTGGATCTTAGATGATCTAATAGTTATACAATAATCCCTTAATGTTGTTATTGCTCTTTTAATTTCATTTAATTTCCTAATGAGAAATGCTGCTACATATTTTTTCATATGCTTATTTGTCATCTGCACATCTTTGTGAGTTCTCTGCTCGATCTTTTGTCAATTTTTAATTGGTTGATTGTTTGCTTATTGAAGCTTTAGACATTCTTTGTATATTTTAAATTTAAGTACTTTTATGAGAATTTTATTGTGAATGTGTGGTAATTTTGTCAAATGCTTTTTCTGCATCAGTTGATGTAAAAATAAAATTTTATTCTTTAACACGTGATGTGGTTGGTTATGTTGACTGATTTTAGAATGTTGAACCAGCTTTTCAGTACCTAGTTTTCCTAAGAAAAATTGTTCTGAAGTATTCTCATTTAATGCTTTTATCTGAGTTTTGTATTAGGTTAATGGAAGTCTCATAGAATCAGTAAGTGTTGTTACCTCAGCATCTATTTATTTTGTGAGATATGTGGTAAATTGGTAATATTTCTTTATTTAACACCTAGAAGAATTCATCAGTAAAGTATCTTGGACTGATGATTTCTCCTTTGGAAAGTTATTAGTTACTGACTCAGTTTCTTTACTAGATATAAAGTGCTATTTCTCCTATTGTGAGTCTTGGTAGTTTTTGTCTTTTAAGGATTGATTTATTTTATCTGTTTTGAAATTTGAATTAAAAATGGTTCACAGTAATCCTTTTGCATCCTTATAATGTCCATAGTATCAATCCTGATTATTCTTATTTCATTTCTGACATTGTTGTTTTTTTGTGTGTGTGTGTGAATTCTTTCTTTTCCTGTATTCATTTGGTTAGAAATTGTCAATTTTATTGTTCTTCTCAAAGAAATATGGTTTGCTTTTGTTATTTTTCTTTATTGTTTTTCTACTTTGAACTTCATCAATTTATTTTTTTTACTTTCTTTTATTCTGCTTACTTAGGATGTAAATCAGTTTTTTTCCTCTGGTTTCTTAGGTGTGTTACATTAAGTTATTAATTTTAAGTATTTCCTTGTTCTAAAATTTCCTTAACGCTAATAGAGCTCCAAGGTATATATTTCTCCAATTCTTTAATTTGAACCTATCAGAATCATATATTGAAAGTGGGCTTTTTGGACAATATTGAGTTAGGTAATGTATTTTTATTCATGCTGAAAATTTCTGTCTTTATTTATTTATTTATGACAGCGGAATGCATTACAATTCTTTCTTACACATATAGAGCACAGTTTTTTTATATCTCTGGTTGTATAAACAGTATATTCACACCAGTTCCTGTCTTCATACCTGTACTTTGGATAATAATGATCATCACATTCCACCATCATTAATAACCCCAGGCCCCCTCCCGTTCCCTCCAACCCCGTGCCCTATCTAGAGTTCTTCTATTCCTCCCATGCTTCTGCTCCTATCCCATTATGAATAAGCCTCCTTATATTAAAAAAAAAAACAAACATTTGGCATTTGAGTTTGGGGGATTGGATGAATTCACTTAACATTATCTTCTCTAACTCCATCCATTTACTTGCATTTTCAGCCATGATTTTATTTTCTTTTATTGCTGATTAATATTCCATTGTGTATATATGCCACATTTTTTTATCCATTCATCTATGGAAGAGCGTGTAGGTTGGCTCCACAGTTTAGCTATTGTGAATTGTGCTGCTATTAACATTGATGTGGCTGTGTCCCTGTAGTATACTGTCTTTAAGTCCTTTGGATATAGACCGAGGGGAGGGAGAACTGGGTCAAATGGTGGTTCCATTCCCAATTTTCCAAGAAATCTCCATACTGCTTTCCATATTGGCTGCACCAATTTTTAGTCCCACCCAGTAGAATTTTATTGAGAGTTTTTGCATCTATGTTCATTAGAGATAAGGCTCTGAGGTTTTCTTTTTTTGGTGTGTCTTTGCTTGGCTTTGGAATCAGAGTGATATTGACCTCATAGAATGAGTTTGGAACTGCTGCCTCTTTTTCTCTTTCCTGAAATAAATTGAAGAGTATTGGTATTAATTCTTCTTTAAAGGTCTTGTAGAACAAAGCTGTGTATCCATCCAGTCCTGGGCTTTCCTTGGTTGATAGACTTTTGATGGCATCTGTTAGTTCATCACTTGAAATTAGTCTGTTTAAATTGTGTGTATCATCCTGATTCAATTTGGGCAAATTATATGACTCTAGAAATTTGTTGATGCCTTAAACATTTTCTATTTTATTGGAGTATAAGTTTTCAAAATAATTTCTAATTATCTTCTGTATTTCTGTAGTGTCTGTTGTGATATTTCCTTTTTCATTGCGTATGTTATTGATTTTTCTCTCTCCTTCTCTTCATTACCATGGCTAAAGGTCTGTCAATTTTATTTATTTTCTTCAAAGAACCAACTTTTTGTTCTGTTAATTTTTTCAGTTGTTTCTTTTGTTTCAATTTCATTGATTTTAGCTATTAATTTAAGTATTTTCTGTCTTCTGATGCTTTTAGTGTTGATTTGTTTTTCTTTTTTAGGGCTTTGAGATGTAGTGTTAAGTCATTTATTTGTTGACTTTTTCTTCTTTTAAGGAATAAACTCCATGCAATGAACTTTCCTCTTAGAACTGCTTTAATAGTGTCCCAGAGATTTCGATATGTCATATCTGTGTTCTCATTCACCTCTAAAACCTATTTAATCTCCTCCTTGATGTCTTCTGTAACCCATTGTTCATTCAGTAGCATATTATTTAGTCTCCAGGTGTTAAAGGGGATTTCATTTTTTATTTTATCATTGATTTCTAATTTCTTTCCATTAAGATCTGATAGAATGCAGGGTAGTATCTCTACTTTTTACATTTGCTAAGAGTTGCTTTGTGGCATAGTATATGGTCTAATTTAGAGAAGGATTCATATACTGCTGAGAAGAAAGTATAATTCTCTCTTTGAAGGATGAAATGTTCCATATATGTCAGTTAAATCTGCATTATTGATTGTATTATTGAGCTCTACAGTTTTTTTGTTCATCTTTTGTTTGGAAGATATATCTAATGATGAAAGAGGTGTGTTAAAGACACTCAAAATTACTGTATTGTTGTCTATTTGACTCTTGAACTTGAGAAGAATTTGTTTGATGAACATAGCTGTTTGGGGCATATATATTTATAATTGTTAAGTCTTGTTTATATATGGTTACGGTTCCCTTGAGCAGTATGTAGTGTCCTTTCTTATCCTTTTTTATTGACTTTAGTTTGAAGTCTACTTCATTTGATATGAGAATGGAATCTCCTGCTTGCTTCCGCAGTCCATGTGAGTGGTGTGATTTTTCCCTATCCTTTACCTTCAGTCTATGGATACATTTTTCTATGACTCACTTGGAGGCAGCATATTGTTGGGTCTTTTTTTTTTTTTGATCCAATATGTTAGTCTATGTCTTTTGATTGGTGAGTTTAGGCCATGAACATTCAGGGTTATTATTGAGACATGATTTGTACTCCCAGCCATTTTTGTTTATTTTTGGAATTTAATATGACTTGGTTTCTCCTCTGATTAGGTTTTCCAGTAGTGTAATCCCTCCCTCTGCTGATTTTCATCATTGATTTTATTTCCTTTCTTGGAATATTTTGGTGAGGATGTTCTCTAGTGCAAGCTCTCTAGTTTTAAATTCTTTAACTTTTGTTTATCATGGAATGTTTTTGTTTTATAATCAAATCTAAAGCTTAGTTTTGCTGGACATAAGATTCTTAGTTGGAATCCATTTTCTTTCAGAGCTTGGTATATGTTGTTCCACAATCTCCTGGCTTTGAGGATCTGGGTTGAAAAATCTGCTGAGATACAAATTGGTCTCCCCCTTTATGTGATGTGATTCCACTCTCTTGTGGGTTTTAAGATTCTATCCTTATTCTGATGCTAGGCATTTTCATTATAATGTGCCTTGGTGTAGATCTGTTGTAATTTTGTACATTTGGTGTCCTGTAAGCCTCTTATATTTGGTTTTCCAATTTGTTCTTCATGCTTGGGAAATTTTCTGCTATTATCTCATTGAAGAGATTGTATATTCCGTTGGTTTGAAACTCTGTGCCTTCCTCTATCCCAATAACCCTTAGATTTGGTCTTCTGATGCTGTCCCATAATTCTTGGATGTTCTGTTCATGGTTTCTAACTTTCTTCACTGTGTGATCAACTTTATTTTCTATTTTGTATACTTTGTCTTCATTATCTGACATTCTTTCTTCCAAGTGATCTAGTCAGTTGGTTATGCTTTCTATTGAGTTTTTTTTTAATCTAATTTATTGTATCCTTAATTTCAAGGATTTCTGACTTTGGGGTTTTTTTTTCAGTCTGTATCTGTCTCTTGAAGTAATCTTTTGCTACCTGTATTTGCTCTCTTATCCCATTGTTTGAGTGATCAATTTTTGTCTGTATTTGCTCATTTAGGTCATTTTTTAATTCACAGATCATTTTAATTATTAACCTTCTGATCTCCTTCTCTGACATTTCATCAACTTGCTTTCCATGGGTTCTATTATTATAGTATCCTGGTTTGTTTGGGGCACTTTCTTCCCTTGTTTTTTCATGTTGTATATGTGTCTTCCTTTCTAGCAGTGTGGATCTGAGATATTACAGTTTTTTTTCTATATTCTTGTAGTACCCATGCAGATTGTCTCTACCTCACCTTGATGTTGAGCTTTCAGACCCTGCTGGTATCCCTCAATGAATGTTACTGCATTCTGGATCTAGGTCCTGCTTAAGTTGGAGTGGGTAGATCTGGACTGCTGGGCTTGACCTCCTGTGGTAGTCTGTTGGTGGGAAGGGGCAGTCCTACACCAGAGACTAGGCTCTGTCTAGTGTCTGCTCCACCTGCTGAAGGGTGGACTGGGCCTACTGTGTACCTGTGTCCAGCACAGGCAGGTGTGGGTGGATCTGGGCTGCAGGGCTTGACCTCCCATGGTAGTCTGCTGGTTGGAAAAGGTGGACCTGGGCAAAAGGCTAGCCTCTGGTGGTGTCTGTCCCATCAGGGGAGGGGTGAATAGAGCCTACTGAGAGTCTGGATTCTGATGGGCTGGTGTGAGCCATCTGGGCTGGATCTGGACCCCCGGTAGTCCACTGGTCAGAAGGTCCGGTTCTGCACCAGAGGCTAGGTAGGCTCTGGCAAGTGTCTGCCTCTCTGGGAAAGGGATGTACCAGGCCTACTGTGCACCTGGCCATGCTCAGGCCGGTGTGGGTGGATCTAATTTCTGTTTTTTAATTGGTGCACTCACAGGATTGGCTTTGAAAGTAAATATTGATATATTTAGATTCATATCAGCCATGTCTGTAATAGATTTCTATTTATTGTCAGAAGCTTGTTTTTCCTGCCTTTTCTGGTTTAGTTGAGCTTCTTAAATAATTCTGTTTTGTCCCATCTCTTAATATTTTAATTATGTTTCTTTAAATAACCCCTAGAATTACAACATACATTTTATCTAATTTATCTCCATCTTCTAATTAAAACTATTCTGCTTTACATGTTATGGTTTAGATCTTTCATGTCTTTATCCCCCCAAAATCTTATGTTTTGAAAGCATGGTCCCCAAAACAGCAAAATTGACAAGTGGGCTTTTAGGCAATGATTGCATCAGGGGAACTGTAATCTCATCAGTGGATCAACACTTTAATAGGTTAATAGTGGAATAGTGGGTGTAAAGGATAGGTAGGTGTGGCTAGAGGAAGTAGGTCACTACAAGTGTGGCTTTAGACTATATCTCATCCCTGGATCCCTGATGTCTCTGTCTGCTTCCAGTTTGCCCTGGGCTAAACAGCTTCCTTCTACTACATTTCTTCACCATGATGTTCTGCCTCATTTCAGACCCAAAGCAATGAAAGGTGGCCAACCATTGACTGAACTTCTAAAACAATGAGCTCAAAATAAACTTTTCTTTCTATAAGTTGTTCTTATCAGGTATTTTGGTCACAGAATAAAAACTAACATAAGATGTAATGCAGAAAGCTTAAAATATTATTTTTTCTTCACTTCTGAAGTATAATTTTCTCTACATAACTCAACATTGTTGTAGTTTTGCTTTCAACACTTAAATGCTTTATTCCAATTCTTCTTTTTTCCTCACACTTGGACTCTGAAAAAAAGTGAAAATTTTTAAAACTACAAGTAATGCACTAAAGATGAATTAAATAAAACAAATGTAGCAAGTTATTAGAAGTTAAATTGGTAGATTATCTCTCCTTGAGAGATAAGTGATACAATGAGTTACATTAGACCCTGACTTCTTTACCTTAATAGATTGTTAAGGGTGAAAACTGTTAATGGGAATCAAGCATATTATGTGATGGCATAAAGAATAGAGATGTTTGAAGCTTTATATCAAAGAGTGAAGTAAAAGAAGTAACTGGAATATATGTCAAAATAAATCTACTGTCATATATATCTAAAAAGAACAAATAAAAAATACTTCCCCTATAAAAAAAGAAGTAATTTGGTTGTATAAACATAATTGCAGGAACAAACAAAAAATTGAAAGCAATTGAACATGTAAGTTTAGACCTGAAAAATGTAAATAAGGACTTCATGAAATGAAAAATATGCCTATTATGGAAAATAGACTTACTGGAAATAAAAAGAGACTAAAGACACACAACATTAGTGAACTTGAAGAGAGAGCAATAGATACTGTCTAAAATAAAAAAGAGAAAAAATACTGAAAAATAAACAGAGGATTAATGAACTCAGGGACATCTTCAAGCAGTATAAAATAATTATAATTTGGATCCAGAAAGAGAGAGGCATTGAATGAAAAAAAATATTTAAAGAAATATGACTGGTATTTTTCCATATTTGATGAAAACTGAAAGGCCACACTTCCAAGAATTTCAATGAGCCCCACAAGGGAAAAACATGAAGAAAACCAAAGCAAGGCAATTTATAATTGATCAAAACAAATTAATGAAATCAAATTGAATTAATCTGAAAAAAATAAACACATCTTACAAATACAATGAAATCAAAAATTATAGTAAATTTCTTTGTAGAGATATTGAAAGCAAGAGAGATGTATATCATCTTTGATAAGAAAAAGTTTCAATCTAAATTCCATATTCAACAACAAAATCCATTCAAAAGTAAGGTGAAATAAGAACTTTAAAAACCTGTCTGAAACGAATATGTAAGATGGCAGCGAAGGGAGTGCATCACCCCAGTGCACCACGTCACTGTGCGGGAGAAAGACAAGGTGAAACAGCTGAAGGCTATCCTGTTGGGAATTTCCAGTGAAACTGAGGTGCTCCAGAATCTAGTGGACGGATTTCCATCACGTGAGGTTCGGCTGCGGGGGCTCGGTCGTGGGCGATTTCTCCGCATGGAGGGTCGCATTGCCTGATCTGCAGACCGCCCCGCAGCTGGAGTCTGCGGCACACGGCACACACTGGGAAGCGGCAAGGTGCCGGAGCGGGAGTGCAGCGATGTGGATTCTGGGGGCTCCTGCCAGTGGTGCAATGGCCGTGCTTAGTGCTGAGTTCCAGCTTTGAGACAGAGGAGAGAAGCGGTCCAGTTCGATTCTCGACACCAGTTGGACCACGGAGGAGGATAGCAGCCGCCATCTTGGAGAGCTGATGTAATCATCCCTGTTTTCTACTGATCTCAGCTCATTCAGCTACGGAACAGGTGATTTCAGGCTGGTATTTGCCTGCGTCTCGTAGACAGATCGCTCAGGCTCGGGGCTGGAGAACCTGTGGAGAATACTCCTTGGGGCCCGCTCCTGGCAAGGGGTGCTCCGGGCTCTGAGCGGCCGGATTCTCGTTCCCCGGGCTGCTTTGGCCCAGGGCTGGGGAACCTGCGGAGACTGTGTGTTGAGTGGAGCGTGCGCTGAGCTCAGGGCGGCTGGGCTCTGACTCCCGGAACAGTTTTGGCCCGGGGCTGGGGAGCCCGCGGGGACTGCGTCTTTGAGCCTGCTCCCAGCGGAGCGTGCACCCAGCTCGGAGAGCTTGGAGCGGCCGGGCTCTGGCTCCCGGGGCAGCTTTGGCCTGGGGCTGGGGAACCTGCGGGGGTCACTCCTTGGAGCCTGCTCCTAGCGGGGCGTGGGTGGGATCGGAGAAGCCGGGTTCTGGCTCCCGAAGCTGCTTTGGCCCAGGGCTGGGGAACCTGCGGTGACTGCTTCTCGGTCCGGGTCCTGCTGGGTGCTGTGGGGGCCAGGGGGGCAGAGTGGAACTGCCGCCTGCGCCCAGAGCAGGCCAAGTGACCCGCCGGCGTGGTATCACGACACCCCAACTGCAGCTGGGGCCGAAGAGAGTAGCCGCCCACGCCTAGAACAGGACCAGCGACCCGACGGCGCGGTAGCCAAGTCACCCCATTTGGAGTAGGGGCTGTGCAGGGCCGCCGTCTGAGCCTGAAAGGTAGGCAGACCTGAGACCCACTGGCAGGACAGGCCCGGTAGCCTGCCAGCGTGGTGGACAAGTAGCACCGAGGCAGTCACGTCACACTGGTTGGAGTGGGGGTGGAGCAGAGCCGCCGCCCGTGTCCGGAAAAGACACAGCGACCCATTGGAGAGGCAGTCAGGTACCCCCACTGGGAGTGGGGGCTGAGCAGAATTGCTGCCCGAGCCCGCAAGGTAGGCAGACCTGCAACCCACCGGCGGAACAGGCCTAGAGGCCTGCCAGCGTGGTAGACACGTCACACCAATTGGAGTAGGGGCCGAGCAGAGCCGCCGCCCACATCCAGATCAGGACCAACGACCCAAGGGCGTGGTAGTTACGTCACCACAATTGGAGTGGGGGCAGAGCAGAGCCGC
Organism: Spermophilus citellus; assembly: GCF_964194105.1. Classification (NCBI taxonomy): domain Eukaryota; kingdom Metazoa; phylum Chordata; class Mammalia; order Rodentia; family Sciuridae; genus Spermophilus; species Spermophilus citellus. The sequence continues at coordinate 178,101,273 of NC_138183.1, forward strand.
CACCCACGCCCGCAGGGTGGGCAGACCTGCGACCGACCAGCGTGGTAGACAGATCACCCTAATTAGAGGAGGAGCACAGCCACTATCCACCCTGCAAGGGAGATTTCCCAACTATACAAGAGCAATATAAATAAATAGGGGGAAAATTTCAAAAACACAACAGTTTCACCAAGCAGAAAGAAATGCGAGCAGTATGAAAAGACAAGAAAAGAAAGGACCACAAGTAATGCAGGTCAACTCAACTTTAGAAGAGGTAATAGCTGCAACAGATGGAATGTCAGATAAAGAGTTCAGGATATACATGCTTCAGATGATCTGCAGTCTCAAGGAAGACATGAGACAGCAAAATCAGACAATGAAAGATCACTTTGACAAGGAACTACATAAACAAATCCAGGAAGTAAAAGATCAATTTCACAGGGAGTTAGAAGTAATAAAAAACAAACAAATAGAAATCCTAGAAATGCAGGAAGCAATAAACCAACTTAAAACCTCAATTAACAATACTACCAGCAGAATAGATCACTTAGAAGATAGAACATCAGACAATGAAGACAAAGTATTTCAACTTGAAAAGAACATAGACAGCTCAACAAGTCTGCTAAGAAACCATGAGCAGAACATCCAAGAAATATGGGATAACATTAAAAGACCAAACTTAAGAGTCATTGGGATACAGGAAGGCACAGAGCTCCAAACCAAAGGAATAAACAATCTATTCAATGAAATAATACGAGAAAACTTCCCAGACTTGAAGAATGAAACAGAATCCCAAATCCTAGAAGCCTACAGGATGCCGAATGTGCAAAATCATAAGAGATCCACACCTAGACACATTATAATGAAGATGTCCAACATACAGCATAAGGAGAGAATTTTAAAAGCTACAAGAGAAAGGAAGCAGATTACATTTAGGGGTAAACCAATCAGGATAACAGCTGATCTCTCAACACAGACTCTGAAAGCTAGAAGATCCTGGAATAACATATTTCAAACACTGAAAGAAAATGGGTTCCAGCCAAGAATCGTGAATCCAGCAAAATTAAGCTTCAGGATGGAAGATGAAATTAAAACCTTCCACAATAAAGAAAAGTTAAAAGAATTCGCAGCTAGAAAACCATCTCTTCAAAAAATCCTTGGCAAAACATTACAGGAAGATGAAATGGAAAATAACATTGAAAACCAACAGTGGGAGGTAGGACAGTAAAGGGGGGAAAGTAATCAAAGAGGAAAACAAATCAGGTTTAGTAACATTAATAAACAAATATGGCTGGAAGAACAAACCATATCTCAATAATAACCCTAAATGTTAATGGCTTAAACTCACCCATTAAGAGACACAGGCTAGTTGAATGGATCACAAAACAAGACCCAACAATATGCTGCCTACAGGAGACGCATTTGATAGGAAAAGATATACATAGACTGAAGGTGAAAGGTTGGGGAAAATCATACCACTCATATGGACTGCGGAAACAAGCAGGAGTGTCCATACTCATATCTAATAAAATAGATTTCAAGCCAAAGTTAATCAAAAGGGATAAAGAGGGACACTACATACTGCTCAAGGGAACCATACACCAACAAGACATAACAATCATAAATATATATGCCCCAAACAATGGTGCAGCTATGTTCATCAAGCAAACTCTTCTCAAGTTCAAGAGTCTAATAGACCACCATACAATAATCATGGGAGACTGCAACACACCTCTCTCACCACTGGACAGATCTTCCAAACAAAAGTTAAATAAGGAAACTATAGAACTCAATAACACAATTAACAACCTAGACTTAATTGACATATATAGAATATACCACCCAACATCAAGCAGTTACACTTTTTTCTCAGCAGCACATGGATCCTTCTCAAAAATAGATCATATATTATGTCACAGGGCAACTCTTAGACAATATAAAGGAGTAGAGATAATACCATGCATCTTATCTGATCATAACGGAATGAACTGAAAATCAACGATAAAAGAAGGAAGGAAAAATCAGGCATCACTTGGAGAATGAATAATAGGTTACTGAATGATCAATGGGTTTTAGAAGACATCAAGGAGGAAATTAAAAACTTCTTAGAGTTAAATGAAAACACAGACACAACATATCGGAATCTACGGGATACATTGAAAGCAGTTCTAAGAGAAAAATTCATTGCTTGGAGTTCATTCCTTAAAAAAAGAAAAACCAACAAATAAATGATCTCATACTTCATCTCAAAATCCTAGTAAAAGAAGAGCAAAACAACAGCAAAAGAAGTAGAAGGCAAGAAATAATTAAAATCAGAGCTGAAATTAATGAAATCGAAACAAAAGAAACAATTGAAAAAATTGACAAAACTAAAAGTTGGTTCTTTGAAAAAATAAATAAAATCGACAGACACTTAGCCATGCTAATGAAGAGAAGAAGAGAGAGAACCCAAATTACTAGCATACGGGATGAAAAAGGCAATATCACAACAGACACTTCAGAAATACAGAAGATAATCAGAAATTATTTTGAATCCTTATACTCCAATAAAATAGAAGATAGTGAAGGCATCGACAAATTTCTTAAGTCATATGATCTGCCAAGATTGAGTCAGGAGGATATAGACAACCTAAACAGACCAATAACAACAGAGGAAATAGAAGAAACCATCAAAAGACTACAAACTAAGAAAAGCCCAGGACTGGATGGGTATACAGCAGAGTTTTACAAAACCTTTAAAGAGGAACTAACACCAATAATTTTCAAGCTATTTCAGGAAATAGAAAAAGAGGGAGAACTTCAAAATACATTCTACGAGGCCAACATCACCCTGATGCCTAAACCAGACAGAGACACTTCAAAGAAAGAAAACTACAGACCAATATCTCTAATGAACCTAGATGCAAAAATCCTCAATAAAATTCTGGCGAATCGGATTCAAAAACACATCAAAAAAATTGTGCACCATGATCAAGTAGGATTCATCCCTGGGATGCAAGGCTGGTTCAATATACGGAAATCAATAAATGTTATTCACCACATCAATAGACTTAAAAATTAGAACCATATGATCATCTCGATAGATGTAGAAAAAGCATTCGACAAAGTACAGCATCCCTTTATGTTCAAAACTCTAGAAAAATTAGGGATAACAGGATCATACCTCAACATTGTAAAAGCAATCTATGATAAGCCACAGGCCAGCATCATTCTGAATGGAGAAAAATTGAAGGCATTCCCTCTAAAATCTGGAACAAGACAGGGTTGCCCTCTCTCACCACTTCTGTTCAACATAGTCCTCGAAACACTGGCCAGAGCAATTAGACAGACGAAAGAAATTAAAGCATAAAAATAGGAAAAGAAGAACTTAAATTATCACTATTTGCAGATGACATGATTCTATACCTAGCAGACCCAAAAAGGTCTACAAAGAAACTATAAGAGCTAATAAATGAATTCAGCAAAGTGGCAGGATATAAAATCAACACACATAAATCAAAGGCATTCCTGTATATCAGCGACAAATCCTCTGAAACGGAAATGAGGACAACTACTCCATTCACAATATCCCCCCCCAAACTAAAATACTTGGGAATCAACCTAACAAAAGAGGTGAAAGACTTATACAATGAAAACTACAGAACCCTAAAGAGAGATATAGAAGAAGACCTGAGAAGATGGAAAAATATACCCTGTTCATGGATAGGCAGAACTAACATCATCAAAATGGCGATATTACCAAAAGTTCTCTATAAGTTCAATGCAATGCCAATCAAAATCCCAACAGCATTTCTTGTAGAAATAGATAAAACAATCATGAAATTCATATGGAATAATAAAAGACCCAGAATAGCAAAAACAATGCTAAGCAGGAAGTGTGAATCAGGTGGTATAGCAATACCAGACATCAAACTATACTACAGAGCAATAGTAACAAAAACAGCATGGTACTGGTACCAAAACAGGCGGGTGGACCAATGGTACAGAATAGAGGACACAGTAACCAATCCACAAAACTACAACTATCTTATATTTGATAAAGGGGCTAAAAGCATGCAATGGAGGAAGGATAGCATCTTCAACAAATTGTGCTGGGAAAACTGGAAATCCATTTGCATCAAAATGAAACTGAATCCCTTTCTCTTGCCATGCACAAAAGTTAACTCAAAATGGATCAAGGAGCTTGATATTAAATCAGAGAAATGGCGTCTGATAGAAAAAAAAGTTGGCTATGATCTACATACTGTGGGGTCGGGCTCCAAATTCCTCAATAGGACACCCATAGCGCAAGAGTTAACAACTAGAATCAACAAACGGGACTTACTCAAACTAAAAAGCTTTCTCTCAGCAAAAGAAACAATAAGAGAGATAAACAGGGAGCCTACATCCTGGGAACTAATCTTTACTCCACACACTTCAGATAGAGCCCTAATATCCAGAGTATACAAAGAACTCAAAAAATTAGACAATAAGATAACAAATAACCCAATCAACAAATGGGCCAAGGGCCTGAACAGACACTTCTCAGAGGAGGACATACAATCAATCAATAAGTACATGAAAAAATGCTCACCATCTCTAGCAGTCAGAGAAATGCAAATCAAAACCACCCTAAGATACCATCTCACTCCAGTAAGATTGGCAGCCATTATGAAGTCCAACAACAACAAGTGCTGGAGAGGATGCGGGGAAAAGGGTACACTTGTTCATTGTTGGTGGGACTGCAAATTGGTGCAGCCAATTTGGAAAGCAGTATGGAGATTTCTTGGAAAGCTGGGAATGGAACCACCATTTGACCCAGCTATTCCCCTTCTCGGTCTATTCCCTAAAGACCTAATAAGAGCATGCTACAGGGACACTGCTACATCGATGTTCATAGCAGCACAATTCAGGATAGCAAGATTGTGGAACCAACCTAGATGGCCTTCAATAGATGAATGGATAAAAAAATGTGGCATTTATACCCAATGGAGTATTACTCTGCATTAAAAAATGACAAAATCATAGAATTTGGAGGGAAATGGGTGGCATTAGAGCAGATTATGCTAAGTGAAGCTAGCCAATCCTTAAAAAACAAATGCCAAATGACTTCTTTGATATAAGGGGAGTAACCAAGGACAGGGTAGGGACGAAGAGCTTGAGAAGAAGATTAACATTAAACAGGGATGAGAGGTGTGAGGGAAAGGGAGTGAGAAGGGAAATTGCATGGAAATGGAAGGTGATCCTCAGGGTTATACAAAATTACATATAAGAGGAAAGGAGGGGTAAGAGAAGAATAATACAAGTGGAAGAAATGATTTACAGTAGAGGGGGTAGAGAGAGAAAAGGGGAGGGGAGGGGAGGGGAAGGGGGATAATAGAGAATAGGATAGACAACAGAATACATCAGACACTAGAATGGCAATATGTAAATCAATGGAAGTGTAACTGATGTGATAAAGCAATCTGTATACGGGGTAAAAATGGGAGTTCATAACCCACTTGAATCAAACTGTGAAATATGATATATTAAGAACTATGTAATGTTTTGAACGACCAACAATAAAAAAAAAAAGAAACGAAAAAAAAAATAAAAAAAATAAAAACCTGTCTGTTTCATTATGGGTCCCCATGGCTTCTTCTTTCCACAAAAGCGCCTCTGAAAAATATTTCAACTTTTCTCTTATTTACTCCTATTCAAGACACAGCTTTATTAAAATAAGACTCACACACCATGAAGCAGATCCATTTAAAGTGTAAACTTATTTTTTCATATTCATAGCATTGTGTTACTATCATCATCATCTAAACTTAGAAAATTTTTATTAACCAAAAAAAGGGACACTATTTCCATCTAATTCCACCCCCTCACTCTATTTTGAAGCATCCACTAAGCTGATTTCTCTGTATATTTTTCTATTGTGGACACTTTATAAAAAGGGAGTTGTAGAAAACAAAGTTTATCTATGCTATAGCACATATTATTATTTCATTACAAAATAAATATCATTTTGTATATATAACACATTTATTTATTCATTCATCTGTTGATGGACATTTGGGTTGTCTCCACTTTTTGACTATTATGAATAACACTGATATGAATGTCTGTGTATGAGATTTCGTGTGGATGAGTGTTTTCTTTTCTCTTGAGAATATACCTAGGATTGAAATTACAAGGTCATATGGTAACTCAATCTTTAACATTTTGAGGAACTGTCAAAGTGTTTCAAAATTGAATGCACTGTTATACATTTGCACAAGCCACATATGTATAATGGTTTAAATTTCCTCACATATTTGGCAACACTTTTTGTTCTCTATCTTTTTTATTATAGTCATCCTAGTGGGTGTAAACTTAAATTTCACTGTGGTGTAGATTTGTATTTCCCTAATGGCTAACAATGTTGAATGTTTTTTCCTGTGCTTTTGTCCATTAATATATCTTCTTTGGAGACATGTGTATACAAACTTTTTGAAGAAACATTTTACATTTACATTTTACATTCTGTTGTCTTTTTATCATAGACTTCATTCTGACATCATTTTATTACCAGATATATAATTTATAAATGATTTCTTTCATATTTTGTTTGTATTGTTCTTTGGTTTGTATCAATTTTTAGCACAAAAATGTTTAATTCATATATAGTTTAACTTACTGTTTTTCTTTTAATGCTCCACCTAAAAAACCATTACCTCATCAAATATTATGGAGACTTACTCTTATATTTTCTTCTAAAAAGGTTTTATTTCTTTTTTTTTTTTAAAGAGAGAGTGAGAGAGGAGAGAGAGAGAGAGAGAGAGAGAGAGAGAATTTTTAATATTTATTTTTTAGTTCTCGGCGGACACAACATCTTTGTTGGTATGTGGTGCTGAGGGTCGAACCCGGGCCGCACGCATGCCAGGCGAGCATGCTACCGCTTGAGCCACATCCCCAGCCCAAGGTTTTATTTCTTAAATTTAGCTCTAGGTTCACTTTGAATTAATTTTTGTTCATTAACTTGTCTAATTAGTGGTGTATCTAATAGTTATCATTCTTTTTCATAAGATTTATGTGCTGTTCCATATTTCATTTCTGATCTTGGAAACTTGATTATTTTATTTTATTTTTTATTGACCAGTCTAGTTAAATTTTGTCAATTTCATTTATATTTTCAAAGAAAGAAGGTTTTTTTGTGTTGTCTGTCTATATTTGTTTTATACTGCATAGTTCATTTTTTTCTAATGTTTTTCCATCCAATTGCTTTTTATAGATATAGACTACTATTTATTATAAAAACAGCTTTATTCTTTTTAAAATTTGTTATTCACATCTATAAATTTTTCACTGCTCACTGCCTCATCTATATCCCCCAAATTTGGGTAAGTAAAGAGGTATGAAGAAATAGGCTAAGAAATTAACTACCAGCATTGATGACCACAAGAAATATTAAAGAACATCTTTCAGGAAGAAAAATATTCTAACATAGAATTAGGGTCTATAAAAGAATAAAGGGCTCCCAAAAATGATAAATACATGGGTACATATGATTTTTCTATTGTCTTCTTTTAGATTAATTTATTTTTAAAGAGAAAATTTAAAATAATGTAGGTTTATAATTACTGCAAAATAAAATGTATTACAATATAACAAAGAGAGAAGAGAAATTGGAAATATGCTGTCTTAAAGCTCCTTAAATAATATGTGAAGTTATCCTACTAAAAGGTAAACTATGATAAAATTGAAGACTTAATAAACCATAAATAAGTATTTTTGTTTATTTATATATATAGCAAAAAAATAGGATGAAGTGAAACCTCTCTCTCTGTGTCTCTCTCTCACACATACACACTCAAAATCTTCCTAAAAGAAGGCAGAAGAAGAAATGAAAGGAAGAATGAACAAATAAAAGTAAAGAGCAAAATGGTGTATATACTTAATCATATCCATTATAATTCCAAATCAAAATAGTCTGAGTACACAATTAAGCAGAGAGTGTCATGCAAATACTAAAAGAAAAGAAAATTATTCTATTGGAAAAAAACAGGTTTAAATACAGAGAAATAAACATGCTAAAATAAACAGAAAATATAAGACATACCATGCAAAAAAGAAACATGGATTTCAGATGAAAGAATGATACCAGGGATAAAGAGAATCAGTTCACAATGGTAAAAGTTTTTAATTTCTTAAAAGTGTATTCCAATCCTAAATATTTATGCACCTAATAGGAGAATTTCAAAACACATAAATTTAAAAATGATAGAAGCACAATGAGAAAAAATCCATAATTATATAATAGAACTTCAAAATATTTGAAGTATAAAAAAATAAATATATAAAGCAAAATAGAAAAATCCACGACACCAAATGAAATTTCTGCACCACTTTACAGTAGTTGTGATGGTTAATCTGAAGTATCAACCTGATTGTATTAAGCAATGCCTTAATACAATTAAGGCTTCTGGGTATGTCAATGAAGGTGTTTCTAGGAGTGACTGGCATGTGGGATAGTGATCTGAAGTAGAGATACTCCCTAAGTGTGGGCAGCACTGTCCAATAGATTGGAGGCTTGGATGGAATGAAAGTTGAAAGAACATGGAAGCAATAGCAGATGCAAGCTTGATTCATGAATGGGTTCTTGATTGCAGGTATGATCACCTGAAGACATCAGACTCCATTTCCTTCACTTTCTAAGGCAGACTCTGCCAGTGATTCTCCAGGGAATTTCCAGGACTTCTGTCCTGATTGGGATAGCATTGTTGATCCCTCTTGTTCTAAGGCTTCAGCATCTTGGATTGCATGACTACTGGTTCCTCCAGCTCTCTACCCTGCAAACAGCCATTGTGGGACTATCCAGTTTCTAGCTATGAAAGCCAATCTAATATATCCCCTTTTATAATCATAAATCTTCTTATTTTCCCCCTGACTGTACACACACACACACACACACACACACACACATGCACATCCTCTTGGTTCTGTTCCTCTAGAGCATGCTAATAGAGTAACTAATAGAACAAATAGACTATTTAAACCATAATATTTAATTTACCAAATTGAACTTCTTAATAATTATGGAAATCTGTCACAACAAATAATGTAGAATGACCATATTTTGTGATGTATTCAAAATATATATCAATATAAATTTATTCTGAGACATAAGTAAATATACTTAAAAACTTTAGAATCATACAAAATCTAAAGAAAATTTTCACTTTGGCCTGAGATATGAAAAATTAAATTTCTGTTTCTTGCAACCAAAATATAGAAAATGCCTGTTTTAGAGCTGAGATTAGAATATAGCCTTATTATTAGCCAGCAGCTTATGTACTGCTGGGACATTGGGATTATAAATTTTGGTAGTGTTAATTAAATTTTTTATCTCAACCTGATATCTCTCTCTCTCTCTCTCTCTCTCTCTCTCTCTCTCTCTCTCTCTCTCTCTCTCTTTCTCATTGTATATTTGCTGCTCTTTAACAATAATCTTTTCAAAGTTTAATATGTAGAGAATTGAAGATTGACTTTCCATGTGTTGGTGCTAAGAAGCATTATTAACTTAGTTTTAGTAACTGTTATTATTTTTTCCCTGTAAAAAGCATTGTGAAAAAAAAGTTAGGTAATGTATAGCTTTTCTGCTCCAAACCTGAGGAACAGTGCACTTCAAGTTTTACTAGATAATGGCACTTAAAAGAATCCAATTAAAATGGTCAGATGAATTCTACACAAAAATGATCAAATACAGACACATGCATATCATATACAATTTTTGAGATCATGGCTCCTAGGTTAAGAATTTATTTTACAAGAGAAATGCCATATTTTGATTCAAAATTATTTTATCATCTATTTTATATTTATTTTGAGAAAATATAATACAAAAACTACTAGGAATTATGGAGCACTTTTATGTTAATTTCAATTTTATTACTCACATAGCAGCTACATAAATTTTAAAAATAGTAAAGTTGCAAGTCCATAACATTTTATTTTTTCACCTAGATTCTTCAAGGTCCATAAATGAACTCTCTTCTGTAACTCAATGTCTGAGAGTTCACTGTGCTGTAGTGAACCATTGAATCACTAGAATCTATCTTTTAAATTCCCCTGTGTTTCTATAATATTGAGTCACAAACTATTGTAACCCTGTGAATATTATGTTTATTGTTATAAAATGAAGCCAAACACTTCCCAAGGGTACCAGGTGAATAGAAAGCCAGAGAGAATTGATTGAATGTTGGGGAACTGCACATGTAGAAATGATCATCACCACATTCACTCCTGTTTCAATACAAAGAAGAACAAGCATAACATCAGAATTTTCTCATTTTCATATATTTTCTCTAATATTTGCATGCTCACAACAATCCTTTGAATAATAGAGTTAATATTATGACTCTAGTTTTATTAAAAAAAAAACAATATCCCAAGAGATCCAATTAGTTTCCACCACGTTCCACAAATTATGGCTCACTTATAAAAGCCCTAGTCATAAATGGTAAAATTTTAAATGAAAAGCATTTATAAATCTGAATTTTATTTGCTGGTACATAGATGACATAAAGAATGGTTTAAAAAGAACTCAAATAGAATTTGGAATGTAGAGATCCTTAATTTACTCGTGAAACAATAAATATAAATACAACAGAATGTTCTTGGTATAAAAGCATATAGACACAAATTTTTTATCAAATAAACTGTCTCTGCAAAGTTATCCATCTTTTTACTATCACTTGCAGCAAGGGAATCTTGGCACATCAGAGAAATCATAAAATAAACCCACAAATATAAAATTTAATGAGAAATCAAATAACATAAACCAATCTCATAAAAAAGAAATGAGGAAATGAAATAAAAAACAACCAAGAAAAAAAATCTGACGTTAGTACTTTTCATGGTTTGCCAGTTCACAGACTGCTATAAAAAGTCACCATTATTAATGGATCCAGGATAGAAATATTTGGAGAATGGAAGGAGAAATTACCAGGGTGAGTGTTTTTGGTTGGGTTGAGTATATGATTTATGACAAAGGGTGTGTGTGGTAATATCAGGACCATAATGTAAGAATCAGCCAGATTTTCAATTATTTTTATGTAATATAGTTTATTACTATAAGTAAAATGCAGTATAGTGAGGCTGCAAATCCTGAGTAACAGGATGTTTCACATGATAGACCAGAATGACCTCTAGTACTGCAGACAGATCATTTGCATTCATATCTCAGCTCTTCAGCTGATTAGCTCTAGTGTCCTCTTGTTAAGGTTTCTTCACCTCTCTGGCCCTATCTTTCCTCTTGTAAAATGAGATGCTCATAATAACAAATTAAACATTGCAAGAGTTAAAGATCAGAAGGCAAATACAAAAGTTACTTTAAAAAGTACTTCAAAGAAATACAATTAGGTACAAGTTCTAATTGTACATGAAAGAGTGCTTCAAATAAGAATAATGTCTTTGAATATTTATTAAATGACTATGTATTGGCAATTATCATGTTACCCATGTTAGGTAGTAGATCTTATCATAAGCTATTCTAGAAAAGATATAAAACAGGATGTATACTCCATTTCTAGCATATTTATACAAAAATAAGCACTATTATATTGTTTTGAAGGTAACTTTTTCCAGTCTGGTTATTGTAAACATTAAAACTATTCTCTTGTCATAAAAATAAAAATCATTGAGTTTTTAAAACTAAAAAATAGTGAAAAAAGGTTCTAAAAATAAAAATCATCAAATATATTTAGAGATGTCTCTATTAACATTCCAAAAAGTGAGTGATGTGACACATACACATACATTTAAAATGAAATAATACTAAAAGCAATCCTCAGCCCCAGACCTTCCTAACCCACCTGAGTTCTAATCTCTGGAAACACCTACTTTTAATATACTTCTTAATCTTTTTCTGGCATTTATTGCCATGTATCTAGATAATTTATGGTATTTACTGATCTATCAATATAATAAATTTTTATTTTATCTTAAAACAGAATTTCAGTATTTTTATACCTATTATATCCTTCTTCTCTATAGATTATTGTTGTGGTTTTCTACTGCTGATGTAACAAAATCTCACAAATTTAGAGTGATAATAAATACAAATTGTCATGTCATGGTTCTGTAAGTTAAAAGTATTGTAGATTAGCTAGTTTCAGCATCAAGTCCCACAGTTCGAAATAAAGATCCTGGCAGCCTGAGCTCTTCTCTGGAGGCTGTTGCTGAGAATCTGATTCCAGGTTCTTTCAAGTGGTCTATAAAATTCAGTTCCAGGTGCTGTAATCTGAGATCCTCTTCTCCTTGCTAGATCTCAACTGGCAACTGCTTTTCACTCTTATACACTTCCTCTACCTTGTTCATGGCTCCCTATTTCTCAAAATCAAAACCACAAAGGTATGACCACCAAGAAGCAGAAGCCACTGTGATTTATCATACTGACTATCTGCCATAGTCTTCCATCCAGCCCACAGTGCTTCCCAACCTTCTCAGAGGCAAAGTAAATTTACTGCCTACCAAGGTTCCTAGCTGTCACAGTCACATTCCCTTATAGCATTTTTTTTTTTTTAATCCCATGCACGAGGTCAGCATTTAGACCAGGTCCAGGTACAGAGGAAGTCTCTGAGTATAACCCATTAACTACAGTTCTTTGAGTAGAGTTCCTCTCCATTTGTGGAACAGTGAAATTCATGACCAAAAAAATCACCTTTCCAAGATACAACAGTAAGAACATGAATGGAATAGTAGCTATAATTATTCAGGCTCAAATATTGAGAGAAGGGAAGGTAAAAATAAGCTACTGCTCCATGGCAGTTCCAATATCCTGTCCAGCAAACTCCAGCACAGTTCCTTGTTTTAGGTTTCAAGGCCTAGGAATAATATTCCCTGGCTTTCCCCACTTCTTTTTAGCTCTTCATTGTACCAAAACACTCCTATTTCCTTGTAATTCTTATAAGTTTATCTTATTAATTGCTTCTACATCTGATGATATTTCAGCAATATCACCAAGCTCTATCATTCTGTGATTCTATTTTTCCTATTGAAATGGTGGCATTTGTAGCACCTTTTTTCACCTTCTTTTTCTTTTTTTTTTAAATATATTTTTTAGTGGTTGATAGTCTTTTATTTTTATTTATTTACATGTGGTGCTGAGAATCGAACCCAGTACCTCACTCATACCAGGCAAATGCATTACCATGGAGCCACAGACCCAGACCTTATTTTTCCCTTTATGTTTATTTAATAGAGGAAAATCACCACAGATCTCTCATATCTGAGACCTTTCAGATCCTTTCTCTGTAGGATAAGAAGGAATATCTGGCATTAAGTCTTATTAAGTAAAAGTCACTCCTGCATCCAGGCTTCAGTTATCCAACTACATTAACTATTAATGTCCGTTCCAAGGGCTAAAGCCACTAATAAATACAAAATATTACATGGGTGCAACTGTGATAAGGATGGGACTAGAAATAATGTGAGATCCTGGCATGGATCCTGAGAAGAAATGTTTCTTCTACCATAGAACAACCATCAAAGTGCTCCTAATTACCTAATACCTTTCCTTCAAAGAGGGAAGATACTCCCTGCAGGAGCAAAGGCATTCAGGGAAATGAAGTTCAAATTTCTCAGCCTCCTTCATGAGAGGACATTGTAACCACTCTGTATCCAGTTCCTCCTGCTTCTTCAACAGTACTCATACATCAGAGCAAGGTAACTGATAGAACTGATCATAAATATAGCCTGCAGTTCCTAAATTTGGTCCTCATAGAAGAGAGATTCTTTTGAACCTGCCATGTAATCTATCTAAGTCTTGAGCAGATATTCTTAATTACATGGTAATAATGTTTTACTGCTGTCTTTTTTTTTTTTACCTGAGTATGATTTCTAGGACTAACCCCAAAAAGCAATGTGATTCCCCAGTTTTGATTATCATTATTACTGCCATGATATTTTGTTGTCACAGCCATGTGATTTTCCAAAGCCTGATCTTCTATCTTCCCTCACACCGTGCTGCCACCAGAGATAAAGATTCAACATGTCTCATTTTCTCTAGGCAAAGTAATTATTCTTCTGTTCCTTCCAACTATGGACCAACCAAATCTCATAAATTTATTCAATTATTACTTTTCTCATCATTTGTAAGACATATTACTTAATAATTAGGATCCCATTATGAAATAGGCAGAATATTTGAAAGAAGATAATTTGAGGAGGATTTTCTTATAAATGATTAGACAAATCTACAATCATAGAAATCAAAGGAAAATACAAGGGATAATATATAAATCAGAGGTATAGCTGTAATCATTCTTAGACCCAACATCCCAAGGGAAAGAAGAAGTCACCTGAATTCTGATAGAAATAGCCCTTGTGTTTTCTAGAGCTGTCATAAAAATATGCCATGAGCAGTAGGGCTTAAAAAAAACCAGAAACATTATTTTGCAGTTCTAGAGGAGAGAAGTCTGAAGTTAAAGTATCTACAAATGTGCTCTCTCTGCAGTTTTAGGGGAGAATGCATCATTACATCTTCCTAACTTCTGGGGATTATGGGAAATTCTTGGTTTTCCTTGGTGTGTATGCACATCAATACGATGTCTACCTCCATCTTCTTAGAGTCATATTTTCTGAATTTCTTTTCTTTCTGTCTCTGTATCATTTCTTCTTATGAAGACAATAATCACATTGGATTTAATGCTCACCCTACTTCAGTATGAGTTCATCTTAATGAACTACAACTATAAGGACTCTAGTTTCAAATTTTATCACATCTGGAATTCTGTGATATATAATTTTATATACACTTGAGAGAAGATTTATCCTTCATACAATAATAAATTATATGAGTTTATCTAGAATTTTTATAACTAGGGAAATAAATATGCCCATTCTATTCTTTTTTTCCTTTATATAGATCTCTTTCTATGCTCCCATTGGTCAATGTTAACTGAAATCTGAAGTCATGGAATCCATATTGGCCAACCTCTTTGGCAGAAAGCCAGATCGAGAAACGTAGTATGATAGTTAGCTATTCATTACTGTTACCAAAATACTTGACAAGCACTTAGAGGAAGAAAATTTTATTTTGGGCTCACAGTTTCATAGGTTCAGAACATCATCAGCCAACTCCATTGCTTTATGCCTGAGGTAAATCAAAACAGCATAAGGAAGGCCTGGAAGAGAAAAGTTACTCAACTAATTGAAGCCAGGAAGGAGACACACACACATTCATATTCTCTCTCTCTCTCTGTCTCTCTCTCTCTCTCTCTCTCACACACACACACACACACACACACACAAAGACAGACACAGACACAGACAGACACCAGGGACAAAATATCATTTTCAAGGGCATGTTACCAGTGACCTACTCTCTCCAATTGTATCTCACCTGCCTACAGAGATTATTTTTTCTCTTAAGAAATCACAGATACCAGATACTTAGAAACTGATTAAGACAAAATCATAAATTCTAACCTTTCAGACCAATATAACTTTATTTTGAACAGTTCTTTTTTTCTAAAATTATGACTGATGTGGCTTGAACAACAAAAAATGTCTAATATCCAAAATAGATGCCAAAATAGATGCGAGTTAACTTTTTAAAAAAGTTATGAAATTAATTCTTCATTAAAGGGAAAACCACAGCATATCTACATTAAGATAATGACAATAGAACAATCCTAATGTAGCATTTCTTTTGGGCAAGTGGCAATATTGTTAGGCATATTCTTAAATGAAGTACTTAACATTAACACTTAAAAACAGTCTGTTAGCAATTCATCAGTGTCAATTGAGAATATCCTCTAGAGGCAAAACTTTGGCTTCTTTTTGAATCCTTCAGGCCCAGGACTAGAACACCAACCAAGAAAAGAAATAGACTTTGACTTTGCTCATCCCAATCTTCTTACCTTAACTAAAAGATACAGCTGTCAGTTAGAAATCCAATGGAGGAAGAGCACAACATTCTTTAGTAGCCACTGTGCCATAGCTTTCTCCTTCTTCCTACATAAAATCAGACATCACATATCCCAGAACTGGAGACAAAAGAAGACAGATATTGACTTGCCATAATCATGGAGAATTCTCTCATCTAAGCAAAGCACTGCAGCTAGGAAAACAGAAAGAAAATTCATTCAGTGTGTGTGTGTGTGTGTGTGTGTGTGTGTGTGCGCGCGCGCGCAAGCATGTGCACACCTGTGTGTCTCTGTGTGAATATATATATATAACTTTTTCATGCTCTGCCAATGATCAAAAAAGCTATATCATTGTAAGATAAACAATCTTCCTCATTGCCAGAAAATATGCAAATATCTTTAATCAACACATAAAAATATTATATGGAAATGCACTAAACTACAAATTTCACTGGAATGCATAATTATAGATCATTCCTAATTTTTATTCTACAGCTATTTTGATCTTTGTGTTTTCTACACAATTTTATATAACATTTGTAATTAAAATGAAAAAAAATCACATTTTAAAAAATAACAGAAATATTTACAAAAAGAAAGAGAAAGCTGATAACAAAGCAAAAAGTAAGAAAAGGAGACAAATTAAAAGTCACATCTACATGATATTATTATCAGTTTTTGTAGCAATGATGGAAAAGACCAGTCAATACAGAAATATCCTTATCTCACATAATATAACTCTTGAATTTGTATCTTAAAATGACATTAATTTAAGGCTGTGCTTCTGTTTATGTGTTAATTCTCTAATGTTTTGCTCACAAAACATTAGTCACTGGATGCTTCCAGCTGCACTGGGGCAGTGCTCCAGAATCACAGTATACTTGAAGTTTTTGTTGATTTTTTTTCTAGTAGACTAATTATGAGTACTTATTTAAAATATAGATGTTTCTCCAATGCTTCAGGATCTAGCTCAAATATTTTAAGAAACCTTGCTAAAATTAATCCTGTCTGATGATACCTCATTTCTTAATTACTACTAAACTTGTCCAGTTTTAAAATAAATTTTTAATTAATTATTATTTTGTATTAAATTGTATATTGTCAACATGGTGTGATATACATCAAATTTCTCATTATTTTCATACATATCTAGAATAGTTGTCTTGTGTTACTTTTCTTTCATATAGAAGAAAAGTGTTATCTCTCACAAATAAAATCATATTAGGCATATAAATAGTAGATAGATAGATAATGGATGGGTAGGTAGATAGACAGATAAATAAATGCATGTTGGAAATAAAAAAAAGAGTTCATATTCAAGATAATTATTTTTAAACCAATCCACTTATAACATATATAAGTGACAAAATTAAATTTTCCATTGCAAAGGTATTTTATGGTCTCAGAACACATACATTTTAGGAGATTTGAGGTCATCATTAATATTGAAATAAAATTTATATTCTTGAAAAATTAAGCAAACAAATGAACAATTTCCCTTTTTCTGTTACCTGTTTTTTTTTTTTTTTTTTGATAACTAAACCACCAACAGCAAACCCTAATCTATTATCATGACAAGAAATAAAAATTATCTAGATCGGCATATAATATGGTCTTTGAAATTTTGCCCAGATATTTTGTTACCAAGTCATAAATATAGTCTAAATTTCTCTCCTTTGTATCACTGAGAAAATATTAACTAAATTTCTCTCCTTTGTATCACTGAGAAAATATTAACCAGTACTTGAGTCTTCATTTTAATACAAGTATTATAATTTCAATTATTTTCAGAATATACTGTTGAAACATATTATAAAAACTAACATACACAAAAATTATTTAAAATTCTTGAAATGCTTATAAGTCTCAACAGATATGATGTTACACTAACATTAGACAAAGTGCTTAATAAATATTTATTAAATCTTTGATCATTTTTCTTCTACTTGAACTGCTTTTTAGAGATTTCTCTAACAGGTGAACTAATATAAATAACATAAATAAGTCAAAAGTTCTTATTTTCTTATTTTCAAGCAACTCATAATCTAGTATATGAGGTTGGATTCTGGAGGGAACCCTTCCAAACTCATTCTACAAAGCTAGTATCATCCTAATACCACAGCCAGACAAAGACTCTTCAAAGAAAGAAAACTTCAGACCAATATCCCTGATGAACATAGACACAAAAATTATCAATAAAATTCTGGCAAATTGCATAAAAAATATTAAAAAGATAGTGCAACTTGATCAAGTGGGGTTCATCCCAGGGATGCAAGGTTGGTTCAACATACAGAAATCAATAAAAATGATTCACATTAATGACTCAAAAATAGGAATCATATGATTATATCAATAGATGCAGAGAAAACATTTGTTAAATACAGCACACTTTTGTGTTCAAAACACTAGAAAAATTAGGGATAGTATGAATATACCTCAACAATGTAAAAGCTATCTATGCTAAACCAAAAGCCTATTATTCTAAATGAAGAAAAATTGGAAACATTATCTCTAAAAATTAGAACAAAACAGGGTGCCCTCTTTCAAGCAACTTCTATTTTAACAGTCCTTGAAACACTCGCCAAGCAATTAGTCAGACAAAACAAATTAAATGGGATTTGAATAGCAAAAGAAGAACTGAAACTATTACCATTTGCTGATGACATGATTCTATACTTAGAGGGTCCAAAAAAATTCCACCAGAAAAACTTTAGATTTAATAAATGAATTTAGCAAAGTTAACAGGATATAAAATCAATACCCATAAATCAAATGCATTTCTATGCATTACTGATGAATCCTTAAAAAGAGAAATTAAGAAAACCACTCCATTCACTATAGCCTCAAAAACAAAAGTAAATCAATTGGGAATGATATAACAAAAGAGATGAAAGACCTCTACAAAGAAAACTACAGAACACTAAAGAAAGAAATTGAAGAAGACCTTTGAAGATGGAAAGACCTTCCATGCTCCTGGATAGTCAGACTTAATGTTGTCAAAATGGCCATACTACCAAAAGTGCTATACAGATTCAATTTGACACCAATTCCCGATGTCATTCCTCATAGAAATAGAAAAAGCAATCATGAAATTCATTTGGAAAAATAAGAGACCCAGAATAGCCAAAGCAATCCTTAGCAAGAAGAGTGAAGCAGGAGGCATAACAATACCAGACCTTAAACTATAATACAGAGCCTAGTAACAAAATTTGCTGGTTTGGCACCAACCAGACATGTAGACCAAAGGTACAGAATAGAAGACACAGAGACAAACGCTTATAAATACAGTTGTCTCATACTAGAAAAAGGCAATCAAAACATACATTGGAGAAAAGATAGCTTCTTTAACAAATGGTGGTTAGAAAACTGGAAATCCATACCTAGCAAAATGAAGTTAAACCCTTATCTCTCTTCATGCACAAAACTCATCTCAAAGTGGATCAAGTACCAAGGAATTAAACCAGAGACCTACACCTAAGAGAAGAGAAATTAGGCCCAAATCATCATGTCAGATTAGGTCCTGACTTCCTTAAGAATCCTAAAGTGCAAAAATTAAGTTAAGAATCCATAAATGGCATGGATTAAAACTAAAAACTTCTCAGCAAAAGAAACAATCAATGAGGTGAAGGAAGAGACTACAGTATGGAAGTGAATTTTTATCACATGCACATCAGATAGAGCACTAATCTCCAGGACATATAAAAACTCAAAAAACTTAACTCTAAAAAAATAATAATAAATGAGCTAAGGAACTGAACAGACACTTCTCATAAAAGATATACAATTTATCAACAAATATATGAAAAAATGTTCTACATCTCTAGTAATTAGAGAAATGCAAATCAAACTACTATAAGATTTTATCTCACTCCAGTCAGAATGGCAGTTATCAAGAATACAAACAACAATAAATGTTGGCAAGGATGTGGGGGAAAAGGCACACTCATTATTGCAATTAATCTGGAAAGCAGTATGGATATTCCTTAAAAAAACCTGGAAGGGAACCACCATTTGACAGAAATATCCCATTCCTCGGTCTATACCCAAAGGACTTAAAAACAGCATACTACAGTGACGCAGCCACATCAATGTTTATAGCTGCACAATTCACAATAGCCAAACTGTGGAATCATCCTAGTGGTCCTTCAATAGATGGATAAAGAAACTGTGATATATATACACCATGTAATATTAGTCAGCCTTAAAGAAAAATGAAATTATGGCATTTTCAGGTAAATGGATGGAGTTAGAGAATATCATGCTATGCAAAATAAGCCAATACTAAAAAGCAAAGGCCGAATGTTCTCTCTGATAAGTGAATGCTAAACCTTAATGGGGAGGGGCATGGGATGAGTGAAGGAACTTTGGATTGGGTAAAGGGGAGAGGAAAATAGGGAGGGAACATGGGGATAGGCAAGATGGTGGAATAAGATGGACATAATTACCTTAGGTACATGTATAACTGCACAAATGGTGAGACCCTAATTTGTGTACAGAGAATTTAAAAATTGTGTTTCATTTGTGTACAATGAATTGAAGAGCATTCTGCTGTCATGTATAACTGATTAGAACAAATTAATTAAATATACATTTTTTTAAAAAGTGGTTGGATTCTAAATAATCATACAATGTAATGATATTGTTTGAATTTATTACAGTGATCAGTAGGAACTTAGATGGAGTAATGCTTTACTCTGCCATTGAATAGGGAGGAAAGATTTAACTAAGAAAATTGAATTTAAATTGATCTTGGAAGGATTCATACTCTTATTTGTTTATTCATTTTGTGTTTTGTTTTGTGATATGGAAACTGTTTTAAGAACTGGAATATATAATGGAGGTTAAATTATTAGCGAATATTTAACCGATGATCTATTAGACTCTGTTATGATTTGGATTCAGAAATGTCTCCTGAAGCATAGTCCCAAATACAGCAAGGTTCAGAGTTGGGGTTTTAGGCAAAGATAAAAGATGTTACTTCATCATTAATAATCCAAATGGACTACTGGGTGATAACTGTAGGGAGGTAAGGCATGGCTAGAGGAAGTAGGTCACTGGGAGTGTGCCCTTTGGTATTATTTCTTGCCCCTAGCTTCTGGTGCACATACTCTTTCTTCCCATCTCTCTCCCTCCTAGTTGCCATGAGTTGAACAGATTCTGTCTGCTAGATTCTTCTGCCATGATATTTTGCCTCACCCTAGGCACAGAATAATGGAGTTGGCCAACCATGACTGGATTCTGAAACTGTGTGCCCCAAATAAACTTTTCCTCCTTGAAGTTGTACTTGTCATATATTTTGATCACAACAATGAGCTGACTACACAATCTAATATAGGAGACAAATGATTTATGTTATCTCTTTAATTAAAATGTAGTTACAAACTGTAGTATATTTTTAAAAGATAGTTTATAAAAACATATAAATTTGTATCCAAATGTAACCTAAGGAAATCTTGCTTAAAATTGGTGGAGTTAATTGGGCAAATTTTAGAATCAATAAAGAGCATTGTATGTACAAAGGCAGATACAAAGAAATATAATGCACTCCAAAGGTGATTTTAAAAATGACCCAAACCTCAACAATATCACTGTAGTGGAGCAGAGCATTGCAGGAAGGCATTATGAGACAACCCAAAGCTCTAGTTATGGGCAGGTGGGAAAGGCTCAGAGACTTTGCTAAAGACTGTATCCATATCATACAAGCAAAGAAAACTGTAGAGAGCTTTTGAATAGATTCTACATAAGAAAAGGATCTTGAAAAATCTTGATATTCAAATAAGACAGTATGTGTCACATTCAGAGAATCATAACTAGTTGAGTATAACTAGAGAAAGCTAGGGATTGGAAGTGACAAGAAAGCCTTCACATTCCTATCAACTTGAAGAAGTTTCAGAAGTGCTTCCTGACCTGGGAACTTGACAAACTTCTCTCAAAGCATTTATTTAAATCTGTAGTTGTAAATTTTTTCTCTGATCCTTTGAGATGCAAATTTTTTAAAATCTTCTAGCCACTTTTCAATTCAGCAATGTTTGTGTCAATGACCCAGGAGCCATCCCTCTGTAGGTAATCCTCCTTAAGGAGAATAGCATTCTTAGCTCTAGTTTCTGTGGGAGGACAGGAGTATAACTTTAACAGCTTCTTTCTGAGCTTTAAAAGTAGATCCCTTCATTAAGATAGGAGAAAGTAACTTTTCCTCTGGGTAAGTCCAATTAGCAAACACAAATTCTCTATGACTCTTCAAGCCAATGCAAGCTTTTAAAAATGTTCCAGCCCTTTGTATCAGTGGAGTTGACTAAAGTCCTGAACTTGTTCTCTCTTGCAAGTCTTGAATAAAGTTCCTTGCCTAATTAAGTTTATCTTGTGCAATTTTTACTGGCAGATGTAAAACCAGAAACCATCAAACAACATGCTAAGAGTTCCTTCTATCATTAGGCAGTATAGAAACACCAAATATGTTAAGCTAAAAGAAAAAAATCAAATAATTTAGAAAGATATGTTTTGGAACAATGTTGTGGAAAGATAAAAAATCAGATAAAAAATAGCCTGAAAGAGAGCAAAGTTATCTCATAATACTTTATATGCGAAAGATAAGTTAAGAGGAATTTTCAAATCTGAAAATTTCAAATCTAACTTAACTGAATGAATGAATATTGATATCTTTATTTATCTTAGATCTCATTTTCTTTGCTTCTTACATCTTGTTTCCCCTAATAAAAGCACCTAAGGCAATAATCAACATATTTTAACCATATCAACCATACAAAAGATCTTGTTTGTAGATAAATTTTAAGGTTGAAGTTTGAAGTTTCTAAACTTAATTACATACATATCTATTGCCTATATTTTTACATACAGTATAAAGAATTAAATTACCTCTGAGGTAATATACTTAATTTAAAAACCTAAGTATATTGTTAAAATCATACTGTTGCAATGTTGGTTTTGTTGTTGTTGTTGTTGTTGTTTGTTTGTTTGTTTTGCAGTTTCAGTTTAAAACTACCAATTCTGGAGAGCCAGCACCATAATTATCTGGTTAGAAGAATTGACATCTATTCTTCCATGAGTTAACTGAATCACTTGTTCATTCTGGTATACAATAAAATGATTGTCTTCATTGACTTAAATACATATCTTAATTGCTTTGGTGACTTTCTTTAGGAATTTCAATTTGTTAAGCCATTTAATGTTGTTTATTTTCTTGTTTGATTCCCCTATATAAAAAGTAGTCATGGCATAAAACTAATATTTAACTGTTACTTTAGTTGAGAAGAATAGTATAAAATAAAAATTTTATTGTTACCAGTAAGTTTAGTATAATAGGTAGTGAAGATTAGTGGCATACTTAATGATAGTGTACATATGATAAATATGCCCATCACTTTAAGTGCAACCACAGCAAAAGTAAATATCTTAGTATAAGTGTGGTGATTAGAATACGAGAAAGTTAAGGCCGAAATGACACCTCCAAGTTTCCCAATTAAATAATTCTTATCGCATTTGAGTAGAGTGTATCTTTCAGACATTAAGTTTTAAGCACAATTTTCATTACCGACCTATATCATATGATTCCATACTTTCAATCTGGCCTCTTACTTTCCCTGTGTTCCCATTTTCTAAATTTTCAAAATAGGAACAAAACAACTTGAAGTCTTATTTAAATAGATAAAGTGAGCTGATGTCATAAGTACAAGAAGACTGCTCTTGCTAGTGTTGTTATTCACTTGTCCCAAATAAATGTCATCATTGTTTCCCAGCCTCTACCAGGAAATAGTAGCAGAAAGACAACACCATTATCTGAACTAAGCTGCAATCTATCTTCAAAATATTTGTGGTTAATTGATTAAGTGAATGTAACCTGTGCATTTCTCAGAAATTTATTGTCTCTAAAAGCTCTAACAAAGAATAAATATGCATGAGAGTCATGAAAATCAAAGGGAGATCAGTAGAGTAGAAGAAAGGGACCAGGGAGAGGGAGGAGGGGAAGGAAAGAGGAAATACTGGGGAATGATATTGGCCAAATCATACTGTTATATTGTGTGCATGTATGAATATATAGAGCAACAAATTCCACTATCATATACAACTATAATATTTTTAACAAAAATATGGAAAGAAGAATGAATATAAATTTTTCATAACATGATAAATTTGACATAGTAAGATAACAGTCCCTTAAAAATGGATCTTTTTTGCTATTGATTTATTTTACTTATGTAGTAAATAATATTTTTCAGGGAGGAAAAAGAAAAGGAAAACATAAAATCAAATTCATTGTGCCATAATAATGGATTAAAACTCTGAAAACTCTATAAAAAATAAGTATAGTTGAAAATAATCATTCCATTTGGTTTTCCTATATCTCATATTTCAGTATAATGTTTTTCTTTCTATCATTTGAAAAGTATAAAATTTATGAAATTATATCTTAGTACCCCTAATATTAAAGAAGAAAATGATTTAGGTGAAATACAAATAGCCTTCTGCATCCTCCTCACCATCTTTTTTCTTTTGCAGTCTTGGGGATTGAATCCAGGGCCTATGAACACTAAGCAAGCATTCTACCACTGAACTGCATCCACAGCCCTACATCTTCTTTTTGATCAGATAAAAGATATCTATTTTCTGGACCAGTGATCAGATACATAAAAGATCAAAATACTAATTGAAATAATTGCACTAATTTGAAGAACTTAATTCAACTCAGTGTAATCATAACTTTAGGCAAAGTCAACAAAATGGAAAAAAGGAATAAAAAGATTAGAAGCAATGAGAAGCACAAGAATTAGAATATAAAAAAAGAAGAGGTGAGGATTAAATGGATAACAAAATACATTGAGTGACAGACTCAATAATTCCCCAAAGTTCGCTTCTCCTTGGATTTTATTATTTATATCATTTCTCCTTCCAAATTCATTAAGAAACAAATAAGGATAAAAGCCTCTATATAAAAAATAGCACCATAAAAAAGGTTTTATTATTTGAAACTTCATTTCTTACTATTTTACTGTCAAATTTTAATTTTCACTAAAATGTTTGAAAAAGTATTTATTTGTATAAACAAAATCACTATAAAGGATCTCCAATCTTTCTTTATTGTATGCTGATTTTATTTTATAGATATTGATAAGCAAACAAGTTTGGGACCCCTCAGAAATGAATTGGCATGCTCAAAGAGAACAATTTAAGCATATAATACAGAAACTATTGATAAAGATGTAGGTAGGGTTATAAAACTCAACACGGTAGGACAAAGTACCCCAAAGAGAGCAACCACAGACATATTACCCCTATAGGCCTCAATAGACCAGAGAGATGGTTATGTGACAAGTGGCAGCAGCTGCAAACAAGGACCACTAGAGAAGAACTGTGACATTCTGAAAGGGAAATCAGTCAATTTCTGATGATTCTGTAGAGAGAGCCCAGGGTATTGGCACTCTAACTTCAATAGAGTGTATTTACTTTAGAGTATATTAGAGGATATTTACCCTATAATCTCTCAACTGGTAACTCATTTATCAAGCCCAATTGGAAGAGAGAAGAATAGCTTCCTAGTTCATATGATCCATATAGGCCACATCCTGGAGCAGAAAGCAGAGTGAAGAGTGAAAAAAGGATCTGCATGTGCACAAATGATGTCCAGAATGGCAATCTGCACACACTCCTCACTGAAAATGTGAGCCAGTGACCACAGGAGGAAATGGGAAATTGAGAATACTAAGCAACAAAACAGAGCCTCCACAATTCTTTCATCTGCAGCTTCTTATAAATTCTAATTCGATAATCAGACTTCCTTGTACTACATATTCCAAACTTTGTGTTATTTCTGGTGTCACCTCAATCCCCAGACTTATATAATATAATTAAGGGCAGAATTTACAATATGTAAAAATATTAAATACTGGTTAAAGGTATTAAATCTTATGAGACATCATCACAAACTTAGTGAAATGGTTAACAAGCTGACACTATAACTGAATACTAGGAGACCATTAAAATGTTCTATTTGATCCAACTGTTTCTGGTTCAATTGTAAAATAGTGAATTGTGTAGCTATGATGTCTTTGCCTTGCTATTCAGAATACAAGGTCCTTGGACAAAGAGATGTTGTATGGAATGCAATGACAATGGATAAAAAATTTGTAGGTCTACAAATGGTGTTGCTGACATAACCACAAAAGATAAAAATTGTGAATATAGAATATATACCTATTTCTATCAACAGTAATTTCTTTCTTTTCTTTTTTTTTTTAAAGCAGGGATTGAACCAAGGGTGCTTAACCATCAAGCCACATACCAAAATCTTTTTAAACTTTTCAAATTTTTGAGACAGGGTCGTGCTAAGTTGCTTAGGACCTCACTAAGTTGCTGAGGCTTGCTTTAAACTTGCAATCCTCCTGCCTTAGCCTCCCCAGTTGCTGAGGTTACAGGCATGTGTTACTGTGCCTGGCTCAATATTGATTTCTGATACTCCTGCTATTCTCCACCTGTGAAGGTTAAGGTCAAACAAAACAATCTGCCTTATTGGTCAGTGGTTTCTCCATATATAAAAGCTTCAGCACAAGCACCTGCCTTTGGCAGATTGGGGATTTAGCGATTTTCAAAGTCAGATTAGTCTTAATAAGAGTAAATGTATGTTTTTAAACAGATGCATAGCCTCTATCGCTGTTATAATGGTATTTTGTACACAGACTTATTAGGAAGTGGAGTGGTTAGAGAAAGATCCTTTCTGACATACAAAGAATACATGTACAGTAAATGGACATTTACATTAGACATGAATATCTTGACATTCTCTGCCTATTTCAAAATGGCCATCAAAACATCGCTCATTAGATTGTTATCATCAATTTTCTAATCCTGTTTTTACTGTCCCTAATCAACCTATCTTAACTTTTTATTGAATTTATATAGATTAGTATCTTGGGTCATCCCTCCTTCACACAGAGTAGACAGACACATAAAACAAAAAGGACTGCCCTTCACCACCCGCTTTCTGGGCCACCCTTGAATAGGTACAGTGCCTATCTACATCTAATTGGAGCTGGCATATCAGAAATTGCAGGGGAAATACCCATGTGGCAATAGATATGGGTTGAGATAAAAGCTGTACACTGCAGCACTAGAATCTAAGCCACTGCTCAAGCGGTTATTTGTATTTTCTGCACTTGCTAAGACACAAACTTAATATACCATTTTTTTAACTTACATATAATTCAGTATGTCATATATGGTCTAGTGATGCCTTAGCTCACATGGTGCCTTTTGTGTTTTGATTAGGTATTTAGTATCCATGAGATACTCAATATCCACCTGATTTTCAAATGAAATAGTTACTGGTGAAAAAAGGCCTGGGTTTATATGAAAATCCTCACAATCAGCACCCTGATTTTCCTGTTCTGGTTTACTGAACATTTTATATAGCATTTCTCTCTGCCATAGGCACTTTAAGTTTTATTAGGTAAGCTAAGCTCCAAGACCCAAGTTATATGAAGCTTGCATCACAGCTTGATATGATTCAAACTTTTTGCTTCCTCCCTACCCACAGTAGAATTTTCAATCTTACTTGTTACCAATGGGGCATAGCAAAAAAAAAAAAAAAAAAAATCAAAATAAAACAATATGATGCATGTTGCTTTCAAAACCTAAAAACACAACCAAAAAGTATCCCTCACTTGTCATGTTTTGAGGTTGTGCATTCATTAATGTGACTCATGATGTACAAAAGTGCACCATGCTGCCAGACCTCTAATGCTGTATCATCATGGCAGTGCTGTAAATTCTTGCAAGTTTCATCTGTACTCTGGTATACCTTTGTCTTACTAATGCAACTAGGTAGTTACCACTTCTGCTCACCATTTTTAGTACCAGCAATATTCTCTGAAACATGAAGGTGAGCAAATACTACTGGAATTTGCTATGACAAAAAATGAGAATTAACATAGTAGAGATATTGTGAAGTAATTTTGTTTTATGTGTAGAATGAACCTGATTATGACTATCATTTTTCATAGGTCTGGGGGAGCATTTTCTAGGCCATTTGCTGTATCCCAGGTTTCAGGACTTATTGTTTGTTTGCTTTGTGATAAAATTTTAATAATAAAAACACAGCTAAGACCCAGCAGTGATTGGCATTAACCCTGATTAACTGTGAGAATCTACTTAATCTTCAGATGAGTTGAATGTAAATTTTGAAATATTATTCAGTCCTGAATCTTTTAAACCTTATAAAATGGCAAAAAAATAATACATTCACCTCACAGGATCGGGCTATTTCTTTACGGCCTGGCTAAGGCGGAAACAAGCCCAGGTATATCCTCTGGGCCTTTCCTATCATTACTGCCTTCACTATGTGGTCCAAGAAACTCATGTAAGGGTTCTGTGAGTTTTCCTTTATGTCTGTTTCTTCTATACATTCTGGAAATGAAAATAATCACAGGATGCATTCACAATCTCTTTGGACCAACTGTTAGACAGAGTTGGTCTAGGATTCATCTCTTGACCTTAATAAGCATTTGCTTGACTGATTGATCACAGTGCCATTGGGGATTAGCATACATTCAAAATGAATATCTATTGAGCCCTAAAAATTCATTTTCATGAGTGCATAGCCACTCTATGAAATGGGTACAGACTCTTCCAGAGAAACGTTAAAGAGTTACAGCTTACAGTGATTTTCTTCAAATACGCTTATCTTCTACCTTAACAAATGGACCCTTGGTATATGAATTGCCTTATTTCTGAGAACTAGGAAAAAGGCTATGAATCCCAACTATGGCAAAATGAATTAGCTTACTTCCCATTAGACCTCAAATAATGTGTGTGTGTGTGTGTGTGTGTAGTTGATCCTCATTTTTTCATGAATTCTTTATTTGCAAATTTACCTACCCACTAAAATGTATTTGTAACCTCTAAAACAATACTTACAAGGCTTTTGCAGTCATTTGTCAATGTGCTCGTGGCAGCAAAAATTTGAGCTACTCAAAGGCTGCATTCCTACCTGTTTTGAACAAGGTAAAATTTTGCCTTCTTTTTTCAGCTTTCATATATAAATAAGCTTCCATTTCACAATATATTTAGTGTCATGTTTTCCACAATTTTATGCTTTTGTTGACAATTTTGATGCTTATAATGTCCTTAAAGCATTGAGGAATGATGTAGTCTCCAGTTCCTAGGTTCAAGAAGATTATTATATGAAGATTATGATGCCTTATGCAGGAAATAAGTGTGTAAGAAAAGCTTTATATGGGCATGAATTATAGTGCTATTGGGCATGATTTCAATGTTAATGAAGTAACAGTATGTATTAAATAGAGTGCCTTTAAATGGAAACATAAAATAAGGTTATATATTGATTAGTTGATGAAAATGTTTTGAATAGAGGCTTTCAGGAAACTACTTTTGATTTATACTGTATATAAACCTTACTTCAATTATATATACACACACACACACACACACACACACACACATGATCATTCAGCAATTATGAGAGGTCTCTTTGAGTAAGACATTTTCATGATCTCTCCAGCCCAGTGGGATTATTGTGGCAACTCTGTCCAGTGTGTCTTTTAGATGTAAGTGATCCACCTAGCCTCTCCATCCTGGGATTTTATTATCCCCATTGAAGTCAGGAAGTGTAATTGTATTGCACTGACCTCCACTGACAGCTCTGAACCACACAAGACAGCCTCCAAGAGCACTTACAGATGTGACTTTCCCTTTTCAATGTATTTTCTGACACTCTGGTGAAGGGATTGCCTTCTGGGACCTGTCAGATGATATGGTTAAAGAGTAGAGAGCATGTTGCACATGATAGATTCATTAAAAATTATCAAAGACCATATGAAACTCTACCTTATGAAAGAAATTTCCATCATTTCAATATCATTGATAATAAATCCCTGCTGTGTCTACAATTTTTAAGGTAAACATAATAAAGGCTCCTCAAGGTCCTTGAACCAGCATATTATATCCCTCTTTATGGATGAGTGTGCCAGTATCAATTAATGCAGCCTCATCAAACTATATTTCATTTCCTCAGTCTTACATTCTTAAAATACATTCACATATGGGCTCCCTAGACTTCTAATGAGGTAAGTCAATAAGGTTTTCACACTGTTCAGTGTATAGCATTACCACTTTGTATATCGGGACTTATGTGCTATTATCTGAGATATATTTGGTCTTACCATTATGCATGGAGTGGCAATGAAGGTTGATGGGACTATGTCCTGAAGAGTAGGCATGCCATTGTGAAGTAACTCTCCCAAACAGGATCACCAAATGACTATTGTGTAATTGGAGAAGCTGGTTCACCCACCTGTAGGAGGAGACAAGGGATGCTCCCTCCAGAAAGCTTTACAGAATTCTATGACCTAAAATTCATAAATTTCATATGCAGCTGACAAAATATGTGTTTACCATACCTCAGGGTCTCAGTGCTTTCATAGAACCACTTTAAAACTTACATGAGCAGGATGGCTATCCAGTGACTGTTATCAGTCAGGGTCTGAAGAAGTATTCATATAAAGGCAATATAGCAAAATGTGAGTTAGTTGAGAAAATCAAGGTAATTTAGGGAAATGTAATAAAGTGATTTTAGAAGTGTGATTAGCAAGTGAAGGTGCAGTGTCCTGGGCTATCGACAAGGTAATGATTTATCACCACTAAGCTTGATGAGACAAGTACAGGGAGTAGGTACTAGAGATCAAATAAAGTACCTGTAGCAATGAGCAACAAAACATGAGTTATGACCTTCAGTAGCAGGACACAGCCCACAGTGTGACATAGCAAGGGAGGAGATAGGGAATGAAATTCCCCTTCCACATTATTCATTCATTAGTTAAGAAGCAAGGAAGATAACCCAAAGCAGTAGAGACTGTTGATGCAATCAAAAGAATTTAGTTTTCTGGGGAACAAGAATGTTAACATAAGAAACATATTAATTCATGCAATTTTAATTGAATAACTATTAAATATATATAGGTGCAGACTCTTGTTATTTTTGATGGGAAACAAAATAGACTACATATAGCTTTTGTCCTATCCTGCAGTGAGTGAAGAGAACAGAACAAATATGTACATAAAAGAGAAATGAGGGTGCATAAAAGAGAAAAGGTATGATAAAGGCATAAAAAAATAATCATTTGGGGAGAAAAATTTGGTTAAGGCTTTATAGTATTGGCTTTTAAAAGTATCTAAATGACTTTACCACACAGAAAAAAAGAAGAAAAAGGGCATTCTACACAGAGGAAATAACATTAATAAAGGCAGGGAGATATAGAGTGCATGACAAGAAATGGTGAGCAGTCGCAGGTGGTGAAATTTTAAAATACAAAAGTAGGAGTTACTGAGGATGTGATAGAAACTGGTTAAAAATCATCTTGAAAAGCATTTTGGAAAATATATAAAAGTTTAAAATATATCCTGTAGGCAAGGAGAAAACAATGAAGCATTTTAAGTGTAAGGAAAGAATCCAATGAAGGAAACAAAGAAAGAGGAGAGGCTGCTCAACAGTAACAGTTTTATTTGGGATAAACCTGTGGAGGGGGGTCCCAGTGAGACTGGAGCCTGTCTTCAGCTTACAGCCTAGGGACATTATAGAGAAGCAAAGGGGCCAGGAAATTTTGCAGCTTGGCCCTTGCTAGCGGTTTATCATAGAAGTGTTCTTGTGGCTCTCACCACCATTCTTTATAGTCGATCCTGTTCCATATCCAAAAGGACAGGGTGTTCCCTCATGAGTTCAGTCCTAGGTAACAATTCTCCTTACATGGTATTGTCTGGAGTTTATGTCAGGCTAATGGTTTTTCTAGGCCAGAGTGACCTTGAGGTGACAGTTGTACAAAAGTAGAGAATATATTTCAAACTAGTGTCGCCTAAATCAAGTTCTCCCTAACATTAGGCATTTCTGTGTTTTGAAATTTGATTAGACTTTTTTGAAATATCTGTTTTATTAAATTATAATACATTCTTTCAGAAGCTAAAAAGGCAAAAGCTATTTTAAAAAACTATTTCTGGGATGATAACATTTTGGCATTGATTTTGGAAATAATAATTTGACCCAGGTTTTTCACATTTTTCTGATAAGCATTATCACATAAGAGACTGATCCTGGAGAAACCAAGAATCAGAAAAGCCAATGCCCTACATAAATATAGTCCCAAAGTGTTTCATTTACATCAAAGTAAATTCAAAACCTGTTTTACATTTAATGTACAAAAAAAGAGCCAATTTACATGAATACTACATTAGTATTGCCCCCTGTTTAGTGATAAAAAAGAGGTATTATTGAATAAGTTAGGATGCGTAATGGGCTCCAATTAAGGTTTTCTTTAAAGGCCTCTCCCTGAGGTTAACCCTTTCCATATCCTCCCTCTCCTTCTCTTCCACTACATTATTTCTGCCTCTTTCTGTGTCCTCTACTTGAAACTACAGAAAGTTATCTGCTTTTATTGTCTGTTGTGGTTAGATTGGACCCAGGAAGATAGTCCAGGATAATCACCATATTTTAACTTTATTTTCACATGCGAAGTCCCTTTGGCCATGTAGCTTAATCTATACATACATTCCAGGTATTAAAACAAGGGCATGTTTGGAGAGCCATTTGGCCAACCACAACAAGTATTAATTGCACTAAAATTATTTCACAGATAAGACCCTTTAGTTATCTTCATTAGCAATAACATTACTGTGTGTGTCAGATCTGCTTACCAGGAACTTACAAGAGAACTTACAGGGCTATCCCTTCTACCTAGGCATCTATCTGAGAACAGGTAGTAGGTTATTAAACACTTTGCCCCCAAAACTAACATATTCTTTCAGGCACCAAATGTGGAATCAAAAACTATAAAGCAAAAGCTGCCAGAAATTCATAAAATTCTTGGCTCTGTTTTACTAAAATGATTGAAAGTGGGCTTTCTTGGCCTATGATAGTTAAGCAAAAAAAAAAATAAATAAATAAGTAAAAAAACAGCATACTTTAAAAAATATAATTAATAAGGTTGAGCTAATTTGTACTAAAATCATCATTGGTAAATAATATACTTTTACTTGAATAGTCTATCAAACAAAGATTACACTGTAAAGAAAAGCTCAAGAAATAATTTTTAAAAACCTAGAAATTGTAGTTTCAAAATTAATAATAATAAAATGAATAAGAGAGAAAGAAGATGAAAAAGAGAAAGAAGAATAGGAGAATGAGAAGAAAGAGGAGAAGAAGGAAAAGTAACACTTATTAACCATTTTTCACATGGTAGAAACAGTTTATGTCCTTCTAATCCTCTATACTCAATGAGGTAAGTATTGTTACTATCAACAATTTACAGATAAGGAAACTAGAGTAAAGAGATAGTAAGTAAAATGCTGAAATAATATATTAAAGAAATAAAAACTAGTTAGTGATAGTGCAAAGTTGATTGGCTATAGAATTTGTCTTCTTTAAAACCATACTACACTTAATGTGAAAAAATAAACATAATGAATCTAGAAATAGATTATATAGGTGACCAAGCAAAAATCTTATATTATGAACTGAATTATTATATTCCCCCAAATTTCATATGTTAAAGGAATAAATTTACATGTATGGGCCTCTAAGGTAGTTCTTGAGGTGGAATTCGATCATTGGGTTTTATAGGATTAGCATAAGAAAAGACACCAGAGAGTAGCCTACCCCAAACAATCCCACACAGGCACCAAGGAAAGACCAAGTGCACACACAGAGAAGGCAGCCATAAGCAACCCAAGGGAAGAATCCTCTCAGACACCAGCCCTGCTGGCTCCTTAATCTCTAACTTTCAGACTCCAGAGCTGTGGGAATATTTATTTCTGCTGTTTAAGCCATTTCAACTATGAAATTTGTTATGAGACCCTGAGCAGACTATATACTCCACAACTTGGACATTTTTTATTTTTTTAAACTTTTTAATTTTTTTAAACTTTTTAATTTGTTTTAATTAGTTATACATGACAGTAGCATGCACTTATATACTTTGATATATCATACATAGATGGGATATAATTTCTAATTTTTCTAAATATACATATTGTAGAATCATATTGGTCATACAGTCACATACATACATACAATAATAATGTCTGTTTCATTCTACTATTTTTCTTATCCCCACATCCCTGCCTTCCCCTCCTTTCACTTCCCTCTACCTAATCTAAGGTAACATTATTTATTTATTTTTTGCATTACAAATCTTAATACACATAAATACCATGTTTTTTGTATTTCTGTTTGTATATAAAGTATGTTGACATCCAATTCAAGCCTTCATACATGTACTTTGTATAATGACAGCCATTACATTCCACCATCCTTGTTACTCCCCTATACCTCCTCTTTTTCCCTCCCACCCCTCTTCCCTATCTTGAATTCATCTATTCCTCCATACTCTCTCTCCCTATCCCACTATAAGTCAACCTCCCTATATCAGAGAAAACATTAGGTATTTGGTTTTTTGGGGATTGGCTGACTTCATTTAGCATTATCTTCTCCAACGCCATCCATTTGTCTGCAAATGCCATGGTTTTGTTCTTTTTTTAATGCTAAGTAAAATTCCATTGTGTACATATGCCACATTTTTTTATCCATTCATCCACTGATGGACATCTAGGTTGGCTCCACAGTTTACCTATTATGAATTGTGCTGCTATAAACATTGATGTGGCTGTGTCCCTGTAGTGTGCTGTTTTTAAGTCCTTTGTATAGTCTGAGGACAGGAATAGCTGGGTCAAATGGTGATTCCATACCCAGTTTTCCAAGTAATCTCCATACTGCTTTCCAAATTGGCTGTACCAGTTTACAGTCTGACCAGCAGTGTATGAGTGTAGCTTTCCCCCCACATCCTCTACAACACTATTGTTGTTTGCCTTCATACTAGCTGCCATTCTGACTGGAGTGAGATGATGTCTTAGAGTGGTTTTGATTTGCATTTCTCTGATTGCTAGTGATGATGAACATTTTTTCATGTATTTATTGATTGATTGTATATTCTCTTCTGAGAAGTATCTGTTCAGGTCCTTAGCCCATTTGTTGACTGGGTTATTTGCTTTTTTGATGTTTAGCTTTTTGAGTTCTTTATATATCCTAGAGATTAGTGCTCTATCTGATGTGTTAGGGGTAAAAATTTGCTCCCAGGATGTAGGCTCTCTGTTCACCTCACAGATCATTTCTTTTGCTGATAAGAAATGTTTTAGTTTGAGTCCATCCCATTTATTGATTCTTAGTTTTAATTCTTGCACTATAGGAGTCTCATTAAGGAAGTGGGGGCCTAATCCCACATGATGAAGATTAGGGTCTACTTTTTCTTCTATAAACACAGTCTCTAGTTTAATTTCTAGGTTCTTGATCCATTTTGAGTTAAGTTTTGTGCATGATGATAGATAGGGGTTTAATTTCATTTTGTTGCATATGGATTTCCAGTTTTCCCAGCACCATTTGTTGAAGATGCTATCTTTTCTCCAGTGCACGTTTTTGGCACCTTTGTCTAGTAAAGATAATTGTAACTTTGTGGGTTAGTTTCTGTGTCCTCTATTCTTTATTATTGGTCTACTGGCCTGTTTTGGTGTCACTACCATGCTGTTTTTGTTACTATTGTTCTGTAGTATAGTTTAAGGTCTGGTATAGCGATACCACCTGCTTCACTCTTCCTGCTTAGGATTGCTTTAGCTATTCTGGGTCTCTTAATTTTCCAGATGGATTTCATGATTGTTTTTTCTATTTCTTTGAGGAATGCCATTGAGATTTTGATTGGAATTGCATTAAATCTATATAGTGTTTTTGGTAGAATGGTCATTTTGATAATATGAATTTTGCCTATCCAAGAACAAGGTAGATCCTTCCATCTTCTAAGGTCTTCTTTGATTTCTCTCTTTAGTGTTCTGTAGTTTTCATTGTATAGGTCTTTCACCTCTTTTGTTAAGTTGATTCCCAAGTATCTTTTTTTTTTTTTGAGAATATTGTGAATGGGGTAGTTTTCCTCATTTCCTTCTTAGAGGATTTGTCACTGATATACAGAAATGCCTTTGAATTATGGGTGTTGATTTTATATCCTGCTACTTTGCTAAATTCATTTATTAGTTCCAGAAGTTTCCTTGTGAAGTTTTTTGGGTCTTCTAGGTATAAAATCATATTGCCAGCAAATATAGCTAATTTAAGTTATTCTTTTCCTATACATAGCCGTTTAATTTATTTCATCTGTCTAATTGCTCTGGCCATTATTTCAAGAACTATGTTGAATAGAAGTGGTGAAAGAGGGTATCCCTGTCTTGTTCCAGATTTTAGAGGGAATGCCTTCAATTTTTCTCCATTTAGAATGATTTTGTCCTGAGGCTTAGCATAGATAGCGTTTACGATGTTGAGATATGTTCCTATTATCCCTAGTTTTTCTAGTGTTTCAATCATAAATATATATGCCCCAAACAATGGTGCAGCTATGTTCATCAAACAACCTCTTCTCAAATTCAAGAGTCAAATTGACCACAACACAATAATCATGGGTGACTTTAACACATTTCTCTCACCACTGGATAGATCATCCAAAGAAAAGTTGAGTAAATGAACTATAGAGCTCAATAACACAATTAATTACTTAGACTTAACTGACATATATAGAATATTTCAACCAGCATCAAGGGGATACACTTTCTTCTCAGCAGTACATGGATCCTTCTCTAAAATAGACTATATACTATGTCACAAAGCAACTCTTAGCAAATACAAAAAAGTAGAGATACTACCATGTATTTTACCATAATGGAATGAAATTGGAAATCAAGGACAACATAAAAAATAAAAATTTATGCATCATATGGAGACTAAACAATATGCTACTGAATGAACAATGGGTTACAGAAGACATAAAAGAGGAGATTAAAAAATTCTTAGAGGTAAATTAGAACACAGATACAATATATCAAAATCTCTAGCGGTATTAAGAGGAAAATTCATTGCATGGAGTTCATTCCTTAAAAGAAGAAAAAAATCAACAAATAAATGACCTCACACTACATCTCAAAGCCCTAGAAAAAGAAGAATAAATCAGCATCAAAAGCAGAAGGCAAGAAATAACTAAAACTAGAGCAGAAATCAATGAAATTAAAACAAAAGAAACAATTGAAAAATTTGACAAAACTAAAAGTTGGTTCTTTGAAAAAATAAAAAAAAAATTGACAGACCCTTAGCCACGCTAATGAAGAGAAGGCGAGAGAGAATTCAAATTACCAGCATAAGTGACAAAAGAAAAAGCAATATCATAGCAGACACTACAGAAATACAGGAGATAATTAGAAATTATTTTGAAACCTTATACTCCAATAAAATAGAAGACACTGAAGGCATCGACAAATTTCTTAAGTCATATGATCTGCCTAGATTGAGTCAGGAAGATATACACAATTTAAACAGACCAATATGGAGTGAGCAAATAAAAGAAGCCATCAAAAGACTACCAACGAAGAAAAGCCCAGGACTGGATGGATACATAGCTGAATTCTACAAGAACTTTAAAGGAGAACTAATACCAATACTCTTCAATTTATTTCAGAAAAATTTATTTCAGGAAAAAGAGGGAGCCCTTCCAAACTCATTCAATGAGCCCAATATCACTCTGATTCCACAACCAGACAAAGACACTTCAAAGTGTAGGGGACCAGCGAAACGTCGGAGGAAGAGACCACAAGAGACTGGCTTCATGCAATTGGCAGAAGGAGATTTATCGAACCAGCATGCTGGGGTTCCGTGCCCACTCGAGAAAGGAGAGCAGCCCAGAGCCCAGAGCAGGGGTTGAACAATGCTTAAGTACACCTTTTGGGGAGGATGGGGGGGCTTTGCATACATCACAGCTTCCTTTAACAAATCACCTTACACCGCAGGAAAATCAAACAATAATTTTTAGACTTGATTAGTACATTCATTGGCGGGAATAGGGCTGGCTGGAGTGATAGGTCATGCCTAAGGAGGGGGTTACATTTAAACTGATTGGTTCAGACCCTGAATATCTACGTGACAAGCTGCACAGGGTCTTGAATGCTTACGTGAGGAGTTGCACAGGACCCCAAGCCATAATTCAACTAAATGGCCAGTAGGGCCTTGTCTTAACTGCCTTAGGAATTTAACCCATGCTTTGCAGTTTAGAAGCAGGTTTACAATGCCTGGTCCTTTACATTTTAACTCAGGCTTTGCAGCTTAGAAACTTCACCCTTTCAAAAGAAAGAAAACTTCAGACCAATATCTCTAATGAACATAGATGCAAAAATTCTTAATAAAATTCTGGAAAATTGAATACAAAAACACATGAAAAAGATTGTGCACCATGATCAAGTGGGATTCATCCCAGGGATGCAAGGTTAATTTAACATATGGAAATCAATAAATGTAATTCATCACATCAATCATATGATCGTCTCAATAGATGTAGAAAAAGCATTTGACAAAATACAGCACCCCTTTATGCTTAATTTTTTTAATGGTGAAAATCTTTTTTATTGGCCCTTTTAGTTATACATGACAATAAGCTTCATTTTGACATAATTATAAAAGCATGGAATATAATTTGTTCTAATTCAATCCCCAGTATTTCCCCCTTCCCTCACCTCCTTGCTCCCCCACCCTTCCATCTATTGATTTTTATGTTATTTAACTGATATTTTAAAAAATTTAATTAGTGTCTTGTGGATGTACATGATGGTGAGATTCATTTTTAACTTCTTTGTAAATATCCTTTGCATAATAAACAAAAATATGAAACATTGAAATATGATTAAAATATAGCTTATAAAATATATACAATATAGCTTTTATGAATAAATGTTCCTTAGGCAAATGAGCATTGAAGGGTTATGGAAAATAATATTCCTACAAGACAGCCTGGGGTGAAATGGAAAGACAGCCTGGTTAGGGAAGAGGGAGGAAAATTAGCCAAACATTGAATCTCTCCCAGTAAATCCTTTTCCAGTAATAATGGGTCCCGGGAGTAAAAGCAAACTTTCATAGGAAGGGAGGAGATGGATACTGAAACTCTGGGCCCTGGACTTTTACCCATTCCTATTGCTGATGAGTTCTGCAAGGAGAAAAGCAAATAGTGAAGCTCTAAGTCACAATGGGTTCCAGAGGAAAGAAGATCAGCAGTGAATACCAAGCTCTGAGATTTTCCCAATGACAATAGTTTCGGACTTTTTACAATTTCTTTCCTGACTGCAGAAATCAACACATCCTGCCTCAGTCTCCAATAATAAATTCACCCTCATTGTAACCTCCCACCCACGTCCCTCCTGGGTAGTGGAAATGGGGTTCTCCTCGGGGAATGGGCTGACTGCAAAATAAAAGCTACGTAGAATGATGAAAAACCACAGGACACAGAAAATATTTTCAAGAAGTGGGGGCGGGGACAGGCTAGATTGAGTTTCCACACTAAAAAGGGGCAAAATGGAGACCACACTTGCTTAAATCGGGGAACATCAAAAGGCTTTCCTTAGAATGTTCTTCACCAAAAAAGGTAGAAGGTGGGCTGTCCAGTTCCCAATGCCTT
The DNA here is from genome assembly GCF_964194105.1 of Spermophilus citellus. Taxonomy (NCBI): domain Eukaryota; kingdom Metazoa; phylum Chordata; class Mammalia; order Rodentia; family Sciuridae; genus Spermophilus; species Spermophilus citellus. Next base: position 178,140,661 of record NC_138183.1, read on the forward strand.
ATGCCCATCTCCAGGGCTACTGTGAGGGATCTTCCTAGTAAAGTGGAGACAAAGGTCCTGTGCTTTGGGCAATCTATTGCAGGGGAAAGCCGTGGATAGTTCCCAAGGTAAAACCTAAAATCTCCCTGCTGCCATACTGAGAGAAGACCCTCAAGTAATTCCCATGGTAAACTGTCAAACTCAAGACTCCGTCCGTCTGTAACCCCAGGGGCCATTTCCCTACCTGAAAAATGAGCTCTCTCATATCTGATTGATTGGCTCTGCTTTGGAATAAAGAAAAGCTTGCTGATGATTTGAGGTCTGCTTCCATCCCAGTTATTTGTATTTTTCATTGTGGTACTGAAACTGTGTTGGTTATTTTTGCTTACAAATGCATTCTCACTTCTAGTGGGAATTTACTACTCTAATATTATCAGTCTAGTTATTTTCAGAGAAGTTGACCTGAAGCATAACTCTCAGAATTGGGCTATTTTTGTCTTAAACTGAAACCATACTTCATGTTCCAGCTACAGTAATTATTTCAAGGATGGATATGCAGTCTAGTAAAAAGTGCTGTGATCAAGGAGAGTCTTGATAAAACTTGTGGAATAAAATTGGGATTGGGCCAAGCCATTTCTAAATTCTTTTCCAACTCTAACATATTACATCATAATCTAATGAGCATAGAACTGAAGAAGTTATCCAGAGCTTATCCCAGGTTTTTAAAAATCTCTTGGTATTTTATTAAATAACTAGGCTGCCCATTGCTTGAGGACAAATGTCACTCTGTGCCCTTCCCCATGTTAGCCCTCATAACATTCCAGGCAGGGTCCAGCCTCCAGCAAGCATATAGTACAGATGTGTGCTGAAGACAAATCCTATAAGTCTATTTCCTCTGACTAAAAAATGGGAAAATAATTGATAACAAAGTTTTGAAAGTCTCAATTTAAAATAATATGGGGAATTGAGGTTGTAGGTAAGTGGTAGAGCGGTTGCCTTATGTGTGTGAGGCACTGAGTTCGATCATCAGCAACACATAACAAAATAAATTTTGTGCCTATCAACAACTAAAAAAAAATTTTAAAGAAGCTGTGTATATTTTGAGAATTCAAACTCCATTGCAGCAAATGTTATAGCACAACTTCACCTGAAGATGTGCTAATTGTCAGTATGAACTTACTCACCTCCAGCTATAATTTTTTTAAGGCTCAAACCATTCTGTAATATGGTTAAAACAAACAGGAAAAACTTTCATAATGAATTTGTCATATACATGACCTGTATGTATGATATTTAAAGAAAGGTTGTCATCTATTAGGAATCAACGCTAGTCTGCTAAAGCAACTTTCATTCCTGCACAGTATTGCTAACACTCTGCTAAAAGAATTGTTTTAATGTAAGCAGTAGCATTTTGAAATGCTATTGCAGAAAGCAAGATTCAGAACAGTGTGTATTCTATGCTGCCACTTGCATAATCAAGGGGGGGGGGAATAATATTTACTTATTTCCATATATGCTTGCAATATATTTTGAAAAAATAAAATAACATAAAAGCAGATACTCTCTTCTAAAGAACTTGAATCAAATGGAATAGACACGAGTTGGTGTGACCACTTGTCAACACTTCCTTAAGAAGAAAGTACACATTCAAAAAATGAGAATTGACAGAGAAGCATTAGGTTCTGTTAGAATATCTTGAATTCTAGTTAGCCTCCTTTGAACACAATACTACCTTTGTATTTGGTTATGTAAACCAAAATAAAATAACATGCTAGATAAAGCAGTTTGAATTGAATTTTCTGTCATATGCAACCTAAAAAGACCTAAATGATATAATATTGAAGATGTGCTAAGGGAAATTCTATGCAATTTTAATAAAATATCATATAACCAAATCTTTGAATCAGGTTTGATTAAAAGTAAAATAAAAAGGCAGAAGAAAGAGTTTTTTGTTTTGTTTTGTTTTAACTGAGAGTGAAGGAAACAATCCAAATGGATTAGAGAATGCGATTCTCAGAACAGATATTACCCTTTGATAAAATAGGTGAAGACCTGAGTGATGTTGAAATAATCCCTTTAGTCTGGAAAATGAACATGCATTTTTATTCAGAAGTCTAAACATCATTACAATTATTATTGCTAAGAGAACATGGTCAAAATAAGTGTTTTATAGACAAAATTGACCAGGTGTTCTTTATGTAATTTTTAATCCATAGGTAATAGATACATATGACCTAAAAACACAACCTATAATTGGATTATATATGCAATCTGAAGTCAAAGAAATGGCTTTAGATTTAGGGGAAAAATTACTTTTAATCTGAATCAGATCCCTAATTTCTAAGACTGATTAATTAAAGAAATGCTTTATACCAAGACATCTTAACAGCCCTAAGAACACCCAGTTAATATAAAGTCTGAGGTTAAAAAAAATGCTACTCTTTTTTGGGGGGAAGGGATACCAGGGATTGAACTCAGGGGCACTCAACCACTGAGCCACATCCCCAGCCCTATTTTGTATTTGACTTAGAGACAGAGTCTTATTAAGTTGCTTAGCACCTCACTTTTGCTGAGGTTAGCTTTAATGTCTGGATCCTCCTGCATTAGCCTCTGGAGCCGCTGGAATTATAGGCATGTGCCATCACACCCAGCTAGAAATGCTATTTTAAAGTAAGATGTTAAGTGACTATTTTAAATTTAGGCTTTGTAAAAATAACAATTAGAAATGGGGAACTACATTTCTATTCATCATTCTTTCTTTCCATAGAATAGGCCTCACTAAGAGGTGCTAAATGTTCTTAGAACATGTAAATACTTATTGTGATGTTCATCAGTTATTTCCTAAATTAGGTTTCTGCTAATAGAATTAATCCATGCTTAAAATTATAATAAGATGAATAAATACCCAAATGTAAACTTATCTAGCATTATTCTTTGAATTGTTTTTTAATGTAAAAACTACTTTTCTTATTTTTACCTTGGTGTTTTTCTTTTCTACTTTTTCTCTTGTTGTTCTCAAGCAATCTCTATGTTAAGCAGCTCTAAACATATAAATTTAACTAAAAATAGTTTCTTACATTTCCTCAAATTGCTGAAAATTGAAACTGCAAATTCTTATATACATTTCCAAAAATATTTATTTTTATTATACTCTGAAAAAAACTTGTCTTCTGAATGTTTAAGGACACTTAGTCAACCAGCTTGCATAATTCAAACACTTGGAAATTCACACACAAAAAAATCTAAATCCAAACTCCAACTGTAGAAAATAGCACAGGAAAATCCTTCCTTGCATATTTTTAATACCATATGTCAAATTGCATTTTTTTCTGATAGAGAGAACATTTTAACTCTGATGATTTGTAATTTTATCCAACTAATTAGCATCATTTTAAAATTTACAACATTGCCTTTTCTTTTAGAGGAAAGGAAATTCCATGCTTTCCCACAGTGATTACCACTTTTACTAAGTGTGCAATTGTGGTTAGTGGGAAAGGAATTTAAGCAGGTACTTTGTCAATATTAATGAAATACAGGTCAAAAGGATGGTGCCAGCCTGCACTCTTGTAATTCCAAAGGCTCTGAAGGGTGAGTCAGGAGGATTGCGAGTTCAAAACCAGCCCCTCAATGGTGAGGCACTAAGCAACTCAGTGAGACCCTGTCTCTAAATAAAAAATACAAAATAGGGCTGAGGATTGGCTCAGTGGTCAAGGGCCCCTGAATTCAATCCCCAGAACCACTCCACGTGCCCCAGAAAAAAAATAAAGAAAAGGGTGGTGCCAAATCTGCCTTAGCAAGTCTCTGAATAAGAATCCACGCAGCGGTGAAACATTTTTGTGATTGACATTCCTGTCAGGTGTGGACTCATATCAAAACCAATCCAACTCAGAGTATAAATATAGGAACATACTGGGCTTGGGAAATAGCTCAGTTGGCAGAGTTCTTGCCTTGCATGCACAAGGCCCTGGGTTTGATCCCCAGCACCACAAACAAACAAAAGACACACACACACACACACACAAACGTGTGATCATACCTTGGTAGGAGACTTTTTCTTCTTTAATTCTGCTCTAGTATATAAATTAGGCTGCAAGTTTTAAGACACCTTTTGAAAATTAGTTGCTAATATTTTTTATCTATTTCTTCTTTTAGCAAAGACAGAGCAGGTACAGTAGAGACAGCACAGTAGACAGGCACACCTAGTTAGTTTCTGTTTTGGTCAGCTGAAATAGCAGCTGAATGAATTCCAGTTAGTTAGCCTTAATTGTCTGAATGACACTGGAATCTCAGTCATTTATCATCTTGAAGTTGCCTTTGTTGTTGTCAAATAGTCTCATTTCTCCTGCAAGTGAGAAGGAACTAGAAAACTGGGAATACTCACTAAATAAATTTCATGATTACAGAGGCCATTTTTGACCTTGTGAGGAAATCAGGTTATTTTCCAGCTCTAAAATCTTTGCTTCTCCTTTCATTGCCCTGCAATAGCTTTAATGACCGGGTGAGGAAAGCTTAGGACAAAGAATTTAAATAACTTTCCCAAAGACATACAATTGATTAAGATAGCAGTAGGGACTCCAAAAATTGCACTGTAACCAGTATCACCAAAGTGCCCTGGGCACACTCAGAAAAGTCTGCATGTCTGTCTCCCCAAGGTTAGATATTAGAAATAGTTCCACTCAACCAGCTTCTTAAGGTTTTGCTTCATTCTTGTTTTGTTTTGTTTATTTACTTACAATAAATTAATCTGACTTTTTTTTTAATCTGGGCAAAAATTGATGGAAGAAACCTAAACTCCAATGGTAACGTCTGCACAACTGTCTCTGCATCTGTCTCTTACCATCCATAGAAAGTACATTGCTGTAGCTTCCATAGCTTTTTAAAAATACTTAATAAATATTGAACAACTAAATCTTTGGTAAAGGATCTATCCAAAGATTTATTTAACAAAATAAAATATAATTTGGTGTTCATTGTCATTTGAAAGCAGGATGGGTGAAATGAGCATGTTACTAGTAAACTTGTGAAATAAAATAAAATATAGCAAAGTGAAGATTGATAATATCTAGCTTAGAATGTTACTTTCTTTTGTGAATACAATAAGCACAATGCCTTTGAAGAGTTTTGATACTAATGAATTTTTCTCTGCTCCTAGAACAGTCCCAGTGAATTCACAGCCTGTTGCCTAAAGTAAACATCTCTGTCTCCTTCAGCTCCCATTTCTACTACCATACCCCGGACTTGTGTCTCAAGGCATTCAAGGCTCCAGTGCCTGGCAGAGAAGTGGTTAGGAAAGTAGCTGAAAACTAGGCCATCCCTTTTTGCCTGAAATACTGAATGTATAAAGTGAAACACTATTGTGGCTTCTCAAACACCATCCTTTCTTCCAGTATCTCTCCTTTCTTTTTGTTCTTCCTTTTCCTTTACAAGTTTGTTTTACTGTGGAAAAATTTTAACATATCCGAAAGGAGACAGGAGAACATAAAGGAACTCTTACATTCAACTCCAGTACTTACCAGCTCATAGCCAATTTTATTTATCATGAATCCCAGACTCATTTTCTCCATTTCCAAAGTGTCTTGATGCAAACCAAAGCACCATATAATTTCAATTGCAAATAATTGTCTATTTCCAAATGATAAAATTTATTTTAAAAACTTTGATGTCATTACTTTTTTTTTTTAGTTTTAAAAAGCATGGAGCATCTGATAGATTCAGTCCACACAGGAGCTGGAGCTGAACAACTAAAAAATGGCTCCCATGGTTTATTTAAGGGGGTACATCAAAGGCAGGGATAAGGTTTCAGGGGTGGAATCTTGCTTCATATTGTCTTGCAGTCCACATATTGATTATTGGCGTGTGGGAAGCTCTACCCATCTCTGGTGCTGTGTGGGACCTTTTTGGCAGAGTCAAATAGAAATTCACATGAATATGGATAATCTTAACCAGCAGGATTGCCATTGGAAGTTCCCCTGATACCAGATTTTACTATTCACTGACTTCAGTGCTGAAAAGGTCATTACTTTTTTAAAGATAATCATAATATGAAATAATTGGTCAATGGGAAATTTTTCCATTGTATCTTAATTATCATTTTTATAACCATTTGATAAGAATTCAATAAGGTTTATATATTAAACTTGGTTAATGTGTCCTTTTGTTCTCTTTTGAATCACAGTTTCCCTTCCATCTTTGTTTTTATTTCTTTTACTATTTATTTTTTAAAAACTATAGATTTTCCCATAATCTGGATTTTGCTAATTGTTCATGCAAGGTATAGTTTAACATGTTCATTTTCCTCCATATTTCTCATAAATTGGTTGCTGGATATAAAGATGTGATTACATTTATTGCACTTTTTAATTCTTTTATAGCAGGATAACTTCACAAGGGATGTGCACTCTTCCTCCAGGAGGCAATTATACATGTTTGATTCTCCTTGTATTATGTTAGAAGCCTTCAACAACGAATAACCAGATCTACCAAATGTTGAAAACAGTAACATTCTATCATGCTTTTTTATATTTAATAACTAGAATAAAACTGTGAAGACAAACTCTTCTATTATCAACTATTTGCTTTCCATATGATATTGTAACACAGGGTCATGTGAGCTCTGGAGTGTTCTTGTCTCACACAACCGAAAAATTAAGTACACAGATGCCAGAGGGTGAGAATTTCATAGCAGATTTATCAGAAACAAGCAAGAAAGCTCCCATAGCATGGGAGGGTTCCCAAAGAGGGTACCATTGGTGGCTTTCTGTCCAGGGGTTATATTTGTTTTGATGGGAAACTAAACTTTCACTGAAGAGTCCTCTTTGATTATTCTTTTTGTCTGACTCTATTGAAGATATGATTTTAATTTCTTATTCCCATAATGGGCAGGTTAAAGTGTTTATTAACCTAAGTTTTCCCTGTACTTATTCCTTAAAATAAAAGAATTGCTTGGGTTCAAAACACCTCTTCAGAATTTACTAATATTAGGGTACTCAATGAAGCCTGGAGCAAAAACAGAATGTTGTATGGGTGCCCCTCATGCTTAGGTACCCATATAAATCTCTCTGCAATGAAAATATGGAAAGAACAATTCGACCACCAAAACACTTATTATTTTTTTTTTTTTTTTGCTTTTTCTAAAATGTCATTTAAATGGAATCATTATACTGTGTACTCTAATGATTTGGGCTTCTTTTGCTCACCATAACTGAAGGTTCATTCATGTTGTTGCATACCAGTAGTTTCTTTTTTCCATTTTTATTGCTAAATAATACTTTATTGTATGAATATTCCATATTTTATCCATTCACCAGAGGAAGAAATTCAGATTATTTACAATTTGGGATTGTTCGGAATAAAATTCCATAAACATTCATATGAAGATTTTGAAAGATCATGACTTTTGAATTCTCTGGGATAAATACCTAGGGGTAGGATGACCAGGGTTTATGATAAATCTAGGCTGAACTCTATAAGAAACTGTCAAACTATTTTTTTCTGAAGTGGCTATGACATTATGCATTCACACCAAAAATATGTAAGAGTTCTACTTGCTCTTTACTTTTATTAGTACTTTATTTTGTCAGATACACTTATTTTTTTCTAATTTGGATGCTGTAATATCTATTGGGTTTAATTTATATTTTCTCCATGGCTAATGTGTTGATCACCTTTCCTATGTGTCTATTTTCTGTGTATCTTTCTTAGAAAAATGACTATTCAAAGCTTTTTCCCCATTTTTGTGATGTGTTTTTTTGTTTTAATTTCTGGTTATTGAATTTGAGAGTTATGTACATGGATGTGACTTTGTGTTTGAGAGTTTTCTGTATATTCTACATTATCTGATATGAGTTGTGTACAATGTCCTCTGACTCAGAGCTTGTTTCTTTACCCTTTGATTTGTTAACTTTCATGAATCTAATTATCTTATTTTCCTTTTATAAATCATGCTTTTGATGTACTAACAAATCTTTGCTTTGGCCAAACACACAAAGATTTTCTCCTATTTTTCTTGTATAATGTTTATATTTTTAATGTGATACATGTAGATCTATGATCTATTTTCTATTGATTTTTTTGTATGGTACAAGTTATAGTTTGTTATTTTCTTCTTTTTTATTGTTTGGCATATAGATGCCCATTTTTTTTTTCACCATTTGTTGAAAGTCTAACTTTACATTGGATTTCCTTTGTTTTCATCTCCAGTATGACCTTACTGCAAAAATTAACATGTTTATTTTTATATTTACTATTTTATTATTATTACACAATGACTTATTGTCATTGCAACAAAATTCTTTCAAAGGATCATCTGTAATCCTTGCCTCCATTTCCTCTTTTATCATTACCCATGACAATAGCTAATATGAGTGGTTATTAAAAATCTCTTCATCTCCAAAGAAATATCACATACAATATGCATCCCTTATATTTATGAGCCCTCAGAATATTTTTACATAAAATATAGGCAAATGTTAGTGAGAAATAATATTGAAAGAACATGTGGAAAATGCCAGTTTAATTTAATTATTTTCTATACAAAATACAACAAAATATAAAGGTTTTGATTTTGATCTATGGATCCCAAAAGTATTTTAAGGTGAAAATTTACCTTTAAAGCAAAACTTTATAAGGAAAAAGACAACTTTATGTGCCATTATGCTCAGCAAAAATGTTATGAGCAATTATGAGTAATAATCTAGTTAGGCACAGTCATTCACTTCTATCATTAATCAATTCTGTTTGATAATAGATATTCTCTTTTCTCAGAAAATATCTGTCCAAATATTTTCTTGACTTACTGAAAGGCATTTCTTGCCCACCTTTATTTCAGAACTGTTTCTATAATAAACTCTCTAGCACAGCATGACCAACCCAATGACTAATCAGTCTGTTTCTTTATAGTTTAAATGTAAAAATCAGAGAACACTATTTTTTGAAATAATGAGTTAACAAGGTAAATTTGGAAGTCTTATACTGATTGTTTACTCATTAAAAATAAATTTATGTGCTTTAATACCACTATCAAAGACTTCTTGCTCTTGAATATATTCATTGCCTATTTGCCATGAAACTTAGATTTTATCATGGTTTTATAGCAAAAGAAAGGAAGAGCAAAAGGGATTCTCATGGCATGATGGTAAGTTTTGGATTTAATGCTAGAAGTGGCTGAACATAGCTTATTACTTTACAGAATGTAAAATAAATTTATCTGCTATTTGTCGAAATTTTGTAATGCTGCCATTTCCTTATTTCAAAATACTCACCACTTCTATTATAGTTCCCTATACATATTTGTAATAATATTTGTAAAGTCACATCCTTAAAGAATTATAAAGGCTAAGATACTGTATAAAAAGGAAAAAAAACAAAAAAGAAAAAATCATTCTAAGAAAATATATTTTGTCTTCAGCATTTTTCATTCATATTTGAAGAATACTGTCTAAAACTGCAGCTTTAGAATGGATGCTTATTTTAAAACTAATTCCTGCTGTAGATAATCTATTTCACAATGATATGAACATAATTTCTATTAAAAAATTCTCAATTATGAAGCTTTATTTACATCTGTAAGAAAATTTGAAGTGCAAGTGCAAACCCAAAAAAAAGTGTTTCATTGTAAAATTACAAAAAAATTCTCAATTATACCATTTGAGAACATTTAAACTAAGACAATTATTAGTATCATTTCATTGCCACCAATCAAAATTAAATTGTAGAAACCAAGATGCCAGGGGCTGGGGATGTGGCTCAAGCGGTAGCGTGCTCGCCTGGCATGCGTGCGGCCCGGGTTCGATCCTCAGCACCACATACCAACAAAGACGTTGTGTCCGCCGAGAACTAAAAAATAAATATTAAAGAAAAAAAAAAAAAGAAACCAAGATGCCAGAACAAAATGGCAGTAAGGTACATATAGTTTAATTTAGCTGAAAAAATATGCAGGAAGAGAAGACAACAATGCTTGGTAAATATTGTTGGGAAAAGTATAAATGGCAGCCGTACCCCAGAGAAAAAAACCCCAACATGGCGCCTAAGAACTTCTTCTTCCTACCTTCTTCTTCTCTGCAGTGGCGCGAAAAGTTCCCGCCCTTGTGAACTCTCCCGCCAGCGCCAATTTCAAACCTCGCTGGCGGGGAACCTTAGCCCCAATGAGAACTAATTCCTGGGCGCGGGAGCTGATATCTGGAAGAACTTGCCAATAAACAGGTGGCCTGCCATTTATCTAAGCCCTACCATCTCCCCTTTAGTTCTATATAAGCACACAGCTTTTTGTAATAAAATTGGAATTCTCCCGGCGAAGTGTCTTTGCGTGGGGAATTCTTTCAAATATCAAGATAGAAATCACTTCTGAAGAAGGAACTTGAAGGAGATAACTTTAGGTAAAGATTATTTTTCACTTTTAAATTAAAATTTTCTAAGCACTGAATCCATAATATAGCAAATCCCTGGAGAATTTGGTTACTTCTTAGCTAACCAATCACAGACATTATTTGTTTATGGAGAATTCAACTAGCCAGAGAAATAAAAGAAAATAAATGATCTCTCAAAAGCAGCACTCTTATAGAAAATTCTCTAGAGGCTATAAATCTCTCAATAAATACATGATAAATAAATTTACTTAAAAGTTACAAGACAGCTGCTAAATAAGACTTGTCCCTTGTGTGCCTTATAAAATGTTAACACTTCAATGACGGAAATTACAGAAATACATTTTTATTTCAATGTGCAGTTCACAGAATAATTTTCATTTGACTTCCTTAATTTAATCTTCACATTATCCTTAAAATTTAAGTATTATTTTTTTGTGTGTGTTCCTACTTTGGACATGAGGAAACTTAGTGATGGAGTTTAAAGAATGTGTGAAGTTTGGGATGAGGAGAAACAAACTCATAGACTCAGGTAAAATTAATTTAGAGACATGTTTTGGAAAGTTATATCACATAGAAATTACCAGAGATTTTTTTTCTTATAGTTACACTATGATATTTTAGATATGGCTTTAAAAAATGTAAATATAAATCCAGTTTATAAATGTCTAATAAGTAATAGCCCCAACTATGTTTTCAAGCCATTAAGTCTATGCTACTCATTATTCCTATTACTGATTCTAGTTAGAGTAATGAGTAGCATAGACTTAATAAACCCAAGGGCAAGCCCCCATCTAGTCACCTCCTCTAGCCACACCCTACCTGCCTGTAGTTACCACCCAGTTAATCTTTATCAAAGGATTAATGCAATGATTAGTTTAAAATGTATAACCCAATCAATTCACCTTTAAACCATCTTGCATTGTCTCATGCATAAGCTTTTGAGGGACACCTCACATCTAAACTGTAACACACTGAAAAGGGTAAACAGTTTAGATTATCTTAGGTATTACATTTGGATTTATGTCATCAAAATGGAAAAGATGTGCTGGAAATGCATATATATTCATGCTCTATAGTGTGTTCAGCCCTCCCATTTCCCTCATGAAAACATTACTTTGCAATATACTGAGCTTTTTTATTTTTCAGTCTCAAGATTATTACAGGTAGTAGATGTCATTTAGATGATGAAAGTTGAAAATAATATTTGGTTTGAACTAGAAGTCAATGCTCTGTTTTGAGTAGACTTGGTAAAATTTAAAAGAGCTAATTACTCCCTCTTTTGCAATTAGGCCTCTGAATACTTACTCCTCAGACTTTTGGTGTAGTTCACACTCAAAAGCCAGGCTTATCTCAAAAATGGTCAGCTCTACAACCAACAGAATACATAAAAGGAGAGTGTTGATCACTATTGAAACTAGCAGCCTAAGACAATTGGGCACTATACAATCAGTGTCATTGCTGTAGGAAACTGTGAAGCTAATGATAGAGTCATAAGCCTTCTTGAGTTCTACAGGGCTTTGGAACAGCCTTCCCTACTCTTCTTAGACATTAATGTATGCCTCACTTAACTCTCTTAAGATTAAGGTCCCTTCTCTTTCTTCTCTACAGTCTCAAAATGACTAGAACCTGAAATGAAACACGTTGCTTTCTCTACTGTGTGAATCTATGACTCTATGTAGACACACATTTACATGGCAAAAAAAATCTTTGAAGGTTTACTTCTAGACTAGAAAATAAAGTTTTAGCCAGCTTAATAGAGCTAGTGTCAGGACCCAGGCATACTACTTAGAAGAGATTTGCAAAGAGACACAAGAAATCAGAAAAATTTTGCATGTTTGTTTGTAAATGGCAGAGGGAAGGAGGGAATGTTAATATGGGAACTGCATTGTTGAGTTGTCATTTGAGTGTATCATTGTGCTGTTCTATTATAGCTCACCTATGCTCATGAAAATTCAAGGATCAACTCTATGCTATGAAACAGACCAGAATCACACCCAAATCATGAGGTCCTACTCTTTATCAGCATCTAAAATGAGACAATTCTGTCAGGCAGGAACACAGATATGAAAGGAAATGGTCAAAAGAATAACCATTTATTCTTGGTTAGCTTTGACAGTAAAGTTACCAAGATATTTTGAAAGGAACTCTTGAATACTAAGTATTATGTTGTCCTTCAAATGTTTAAATTAGTAAGTCCAACTTCTTTGATCAAAATAGAGTCTCCCAGTTGTGCCTACAAAGATATTTTTTCCTATAGTTACTCAGCAACACTCTGAGAGCAGCTACCAAAAGAATTAGCACAGTTGTCAGTGATGAAAAATTTGAGAGCATGGATGATGAAAAAATAATAGATGTGGAAAGGTAAAAGACAACAGGAAGTTGCACTCTCCCATGCTTCACAGCATGTATATATAGTATTTCATACAACATGATAATTTGTGTGTGCATCTCTTTTCCTCATTGGAACTTGAGCTTCTTGAGAACAGGTGCTTCATCTTTGTAAGCATAGTTCCTGAACAGGGCCTGGAACTTGGAATGACTCTGAATAACTAAGTTAATGAACAGTACCTGGAACTTCCTCTCTAGTAATGAAATTGCACATTTACCAACATGTAGTTATTTGCCCTATTGCCATTGTGTAAAGGTAGAAAATAATTCTATTGAGGAATAAAATCATATGTCCATAAAGATCTGATGTTACCAAATAAACTAACAATGTCCCTGTTTGACAAAACTCCCTGATGTTAGAAGGACTTGAATAGTTTGTTATTTAATAAAGACCTTATTCCTTCAGATGTCAGTAAATATCTTTTTTATAACTGTTATGAACATCTTTGGTGAGTGGTCGAGTGTGAGGTATTCCTGCACTATTTTCCCATATCAAATTCTCCATATATGCATGACTTCCCCAATAGTAACACTGGTTATAAGATCCCTGAGCGGGGCTGGGGATGTGGCTCAAGCAGTAGCGAGTTCGCCTTGCATGCGTGCGGCCCGGGTTCGATCCTCAGCACCACATACCAACAAAGATGTTGTGTCCGCCGAGTACTAAAAAATAAATATTAAAAATTCTCTCTCTCTCTCTCCTCTCTCACTCTCTCTTTAAAAAAAAAAAAAAGATCCCTGAGCAATAGAAGATAAGAATTATAGGCAGCTACAGGAGAAATAGAGATGATGGCATATCCCAAAATATCAGAGAGGACTTCATTGGCTGTATTGCCCGCAAAGGCAAATTCAGGGATGACCAGAGAAAGAATAAAAATGGGGGCTATACTCCGAAGACTGCCTCTTTTTAAGAAAAGCATGATATCTATATCTAATTGAAAAGAACATTGGCATAATTTCACTTATCATTTAAAGGAAAATTATTGGAATTTGAGAGCACAATAAGCAAAATAAGTCAAACTCATAAAGTCAAGGGTCATTATGTTTTCTCTCGTATGTGGAAACTAGACAGAAAAAAAGGAAAAATAAATTAATGGAGGTCTCATGAAAATAGAAGGGAGACAAGCAGAGGAGATACACCAGGGAGAAGGAGGATGGGAGGGAAAAAGAAAGTTGTAGGGAACAAAACTGACCAAATTATATTGTCCCAATGTGTGCATGTAAAATATAACACAAATCCTACTATTATGTATAATTAAAATGCACCAATAAAAATTAAAAATTGGCATAATTTAAATGACTTTGAAAACTGAAATTTTAAAGAGTATCACAGCTTTTCATAATAGTCAATTCCACCTAAAATGCAGTGCTTTTATATTTGTACATTATAATGATGAAGAGGCTTATAACTTAAATAATGCAGATTCTCCAGAAAGATAAGGCAGGTAATAACCTTCAGACAAACAAGATACTTTTTAGGTAGCCAGTTAAATGGGCCTCATCAGCAGAGTAGAAAGAAATTTCTACATTACCATATGGAAAGTGCCCTCCTAAGGAGGGGAGCCTTGTAGCAATGCAATGAGGTAATTGTGATTTAAATATGCAATAAGATTACCTAAATATGGAGAGAAAAACATGCTTTTCAAAGGCTGTATCAGCTACTAACAGTCATTCAGCCACTCATTTCATATTAGATACTTCTTCATTTGTTTCTGTCCTCTAAATACTTTTGCAACCCAATACTTTCCTCTTGCTGTAAAACTGGAGCACAAAGAGCTATCAGTGCCCAGTGCATTTCAGATCTCTTCTTATTTTCAATGCCTAATTCCATGTGGAAAGGTGTAATTTAAATTCAATTTTAGGACAATTTTAATAGAACATTTGCATAATACAATTTGTGCTTCTTGTAAATCAAATCTGCTTACTCCAAATAGACTTCATGGACACACCTCCACCATGCATAAAATTCTAATACACTTGGCTTACCTGAGATGAGAATAGAGAAGCAGAAAAAAACAAAGCCTATAGCAAGAAAGCTGAGGTGGGATTTCATGAAGCTATTAATTAACAATAGTAGAAGACCTTGAATTTTCACAGAATTACCCATTGTCAAGGCAAGCACATCTATTATCTAATTCTTCCATTTCAGTCTCTATTGGGTACCTTCTGGCTCAGACAAACTCTCTCAGGCAGTTTATTCACTTTTGAGAGAATGATATCATTGAGACAAGTTTTAACCTACAATTTGGTAAAAAGCAGACAGAATTTTTAAAGACCTCTTTTCAATCCCTGACTAACTGCTACCTACTCTTATCTTTTCCTTTTCCTCATTTGTACTGTTAGAGGGCTTGGGTTTTTTTTTTTTAAATAAGTTATTTTGCCTAGTTTTAAAAAATACATCTCCTCTTCCACAAGCATTTTCTGTAAATCATTCCTAAAGTGTCAGATAGAAAAATTCTAGTATATTTAATATATTTACTTCCCACTAAGAAGTATAAAAAACATAACTACACCCAGTGGCTGTTATATCAAGAAATATAAGTGCATATATTGATTTTATATTATTATCATTTACATTTATATAAAGCTTCTCTCTTTTTCTCATTCTGTGAGTATGTGAGGTTGTGCATCACATTTACAACTCTTAGTCTTCTATTTGTCTAGTCAATTTGCATTTTATGCTCATATTTTTTTTTCATTGCGACATTCTGCTCACACAAACTTAAGTGGATGGCTTTAAAAACTTGTACCTTAAAAATAACAGGTAATACAAAAGAGGAATTCTATTCCAATAACTCTTCTACCCAAAACAGTCTCCTACCTCAATTCTTTCACTCAGGTTTTACCTGTCCAAAGTGGTTTTCCAGCTGCTGACAAATTAACTGTCTATACTAACATGTTGATTCTCCACTACCCACACTAAGTATCACAACTACCCTCACAATGCTCCTCTGAGAGAATCTCCAAGACTTCAGTGTGATTCATGCCACTAAGCATGTGAACCTTCACAGCTATCCTGTGAACAAGAATCTCCATTTACATGTATACTTTGCTGTTTCCCTAAATTCACTGTTTCTTTAGACATGACTCCTCTGCAACCTTTTCTTTGAAACCTTCCATGGTGAAACAATACCAAAGATTTCTTCTGAAGGAAATCTTTATGCCTTCAGAAGATGTTTTTCCATTTATTTAGCATAAATACCATTCCATCTTGTATCAAAAGTAATAGCTTCTTTTTAAAACTTAACCCATTACTTTATATGTTCCTTAGGGCCAATATGGAGTTTATTCTAATCTGTTCCTCAGAGCTCCCCATGACTTAAATCTAGCACAAATAAATGCTTTATAAATCTATACTGATTTCAATTGACTTTCTAAAACTCATTAAAATAAATGAGTAATTTCAGTACTATTTAGCCTTCAGTGTCTAAAGCAGTCTTTACGATTATCTTTCCCCAAGTCAGTGACACCTCATTCAATTTCTTCCTGACCTTTTAACCTAAAGTCTAGGAATCTAATCTCTGGTGTGTTGCATTTTCAGTTGATCAATTTTGTGCCTATAATGATTTAAATTATTGATTATTCATTTGTCTCTATGTCTTTATGCATTTAATAGCTTGTTCTGTTTATATATGTTTGAGCTCTGCATTTGTAGCAAGCATTCCAAGATAATTAAGAAAGAAAAAGAAGAAAAGTTGCAACCTAAAGTAAAATTACTTACTATCTTTCTAAAATGTATGTGATTTCATTGATAATTTTCTTTCAAATGTGCATTGCTTCTAATATCCTTTAAGTCTGGCCATTCAATATGTCTCTTAATTTTGTATTTATAGCCTATGTCCAAGCAATCAGTCCCTAGAAAAAAGAGGAAAAAAGAAAGAAAGAAAATACAGGAAGTGGATTGATTTAAGAAGGCTTACATACACAGTGGGGCAATCCAGGAACAAAGATAAGATTCAACAAGGAGATGGTACTTGTAATGTTAGGCAGCTTGTCCCCTGAGATCCACTCTTAATTAGCATTATTGCCACAATGAAACTGGCAATACCACTTTGTATATAGGCACTCTGTCATCTAACAGATGGATCTGTGCACAAGATGCCAAAAATAATAAAATAAAATAAAAACACATATGAACATTAAACATGGCTTTAACCATGTTATTTTCAGTTTAGAGTATTTAAATGATTGTTGTCCTTCAATAACATGATTGCAGTTACCAAGATAAGCAAATATATCAGTCATGACCACAGCAACCGTCAGGGACCAAACAATAATGGTTTCAATATGTCTTTGAGTGTTACTTTAAATTTTAATGGAAAGGCCTACATGTTTGATTCTCTGGAAAAAAAGTATAGAGACTCAAGGAAATAAACAAAAACATTCACAAATGGACTAAATCCATTCTAAAATATTAGAATTTTCTAGAGGAGGATGAGAATTTTGTTTCTGAAGATACAATGTCTTTTCAAATCATAAAAAAATCTCTGATAATTCATATTACTGGAATTTAAAAATATTGATTTCCAGTATCACTTTAAATTCAATTTTGACCATCAGAATAAATTTCACTTTTTCAAATAATCAGTACTATGTCTTTAACCATGTTTCTCATAGCCTTAAAATTATAACATCATATATCAAGCAAGAACTTAAGGTCAGATAATAATAATAATGTTTATAGAATTATGCTGAGTCTTGAGGATTATCTCAAACTCAAAAAAGTTACCCTTTTTGTACTTCCTGTGCCATTGTAAAGGGTATATGAGATTAATAGTGGTATTTGAAAGTTTATAATTGTTTGATAAAAATTTCATATCAAGCTCAAGCCATCAGAAAAGACACTTGTAACAGGTAAAATTTGAAAAGAACTGAGAGGGGTGGGTAGAACTTCTCTGGTGAATTCCCTGGCAAAGAGATTGTTAGCCACATCTAGTAATCATATCAGTGTCACTCCTAGCTGTAGGGAAAATCATGAAAGCCCGCCTGCTCAGGGGGAACTAGACAGGGAGGCCAAAGGAGGACCTGCTGCACCATCTAACAGTAGATGCCCAAGGGATTTCCAAGACACATCCAAAAGAACCACCATGTGTATCTCACCTTCCTAATTTTCTAGAATTGTTTACTTCGATTATTCCCAAGCAAAGCTGATTCTGATTTTCTGATTAGCTCAATAGAATTCAGTTTGGGACGTGAAAATTCTTAAATAGATTAATTGGTCTAAATTATCAATTTTCTTCCTGCTGGTTCTTCCATTTCTTCTGTTCCATTCAGGACCAGAGCCTTCCATTCCCAGGATACCCATAACCAATGATCTGTCCTCGGGATCTACTACCTTTGACTTTTCTTCACTCCTTGATTTAATAAACTTCTGTTCTGCAGAGTAAATTGGCTAGCCCTTATCAGTGAACATGTAAACTTTAATGACCCTCTCAGCTAACATTTAAACTATCAAATTTGCTTTAATAATCAGAGTGTCTTTAAGTGTAAATGTCTCCCAGCAGGAATCTATCCTGTATGGGTGAGGAAAACAATGGAATGGATAAAAATACAATTTCTTCCTTAAATGACAGTGTAGAATTAATCTTCCAGGACCAGGTGTAAAAAGAAAAAAATAACCACTCAGCAAGATGTACATGCCACATTTTTGAATAATAGGAAATGTTGAAAAAATTGCGTGGTTCACAGCACTTAGTGAATATTTAAACAATTAGTAAATAAATGTCCTTTATTTTCACATTCTAATTGTGGAACTCTCTTGACCCTTTTAGTGGCTGATAAATGAAACTTCCACTGACCCCAATGTGTAATTATTATTTATAGCATACTTATAATTTATAAATTATTTTATGAGTATATTAATTGTAGATTGCAATTTTTGCAAAAATGCAGTATTCAGTTTTGAACTTTCTATAGGAAATAACAAGTTAATTAATATTATTAGACCTTGAAAACTGGCTCATTCTTTTTAATTTATCAGTAAATATTAATTAGGTGCTCTGTCAGTCAGGACTAGTGAAGTTGGGCTGCAACGATAAGAAGCCTGAAAACTCAATGTCTAAAAATAATAAAATATACCTTTGACTCTGGGCATGAGCATAAGCTTGTAATCTCACCTACTACAGAGGGTGAGGCAGTGGGATCACAAGTTTGAAGGCAGTCTAGGTAACACAATAAGACCCTGTCTCAAAAACATAAAATGAAAAAAATAATAATAATAAAATGGATGGAGATATAGCTCAGTGGTAGAGCACAACCCCTGGGTTCAATCCCCAGTAACACACAAAATAAATACATACCTTTTACTCACACCTGTGTCCAATCCCAGTTCATCAAAAGTGTGATTAATGTTATTACCATTGAACCTATTTGATGGAGATTTTATCTCAATGTACTCTTCCATGATCTTTAATGCAGAGAAAAGTGAACAATGGTGGGACTAGAAATGTAGCTCAGTGCCACAGTACTCCTGTAGCATAAGCAAGCCCCTGAGTTTGATTCCCAGCAGGGGGAGGAAGAGGGAAAGATTGGGGGTGGGGGAGATTGGTGAACCAAATATTATTTCTTAAGGCCGTTTTTGGAAAGAGATATGTCATGTCTGCCAGAATTTTTTGAACTACAGAAAGTCACATAGCTATTCTTGGTTAAACAGGAAAACACATTATAATCTTCACATGCTGTGGCATTACAGCAACTAAGTCAGATTGCATGGTGAACAGTGGCATAACCTTCCACTAGCACCCACTAAATGTCAGTTCTATACACTAAGACACAAGGTATATAATGGAAGAATGGATATTGATTGACTGTATAATCAACTCCTTGAGGTTGGGGACTATTTCTTTTCTGTGTACTCCTTATATGAAAAAAAAAAATGTCCTCAACCTTTGATTGTGGATGATCGTGGTGACTGCACTTATTCCACAGAAGTAATCAGAAAATAAACAGATTTTTACAGAAAAGTTGAATATATAGTAAACACTGGTCCAGGAAGCCCTAAAATGAAAAGCCCTACCCAGACTTCTTCCTGCTCAGTTTACCCATGAAGACTTACTGTAGGTAGCATATGCAGGAGAGAAACTGCCATCACAATGATGGTGCCATGCCCTTAAGCTCCCTGTTTGCCTTCATCTTCTCCACCAATCTACCTAAAATTAGTGCTGTGACTTCAATCCCAGGAAAAAAAAAAAAAAAAAAAAAAAAAAAAAAAAACCTTAGTCTCCTCTAATTTTCCTTGGGGATTGCCTTTTGGATCAGAGAAACTGACAAGAAGAGGTGAATAAGTTTCATAAAGCACATATGGCTAAATAAAAAATTTAAAAGGTATAAACCAAAGTAATATGCCTCTGGTGGAGACAATGAGAATGAAGGAAAATGGAGAGAGCAAAACTGAAGGAAGTCTGTTCTGATAGATGTCAAGGTCAATATCTCATCTTAACCATTAGGTTTAATTATTTTTTTTGACTGTGATCCTTTCATAAGTTACTGACTTCTTCTGGTTCTTAAAAATGTATATAACTTTTATGATAGGGACTAAACCTAGATGGAGCAGCAATGTTTGCCTCCAACAGAACTGTTCATTAATTTGTCAGTCTTGGGTTGAAAGTATTATGAAATAATGGGAAAATCATGGATTTTGATGAGAAACTTAGTGGGTTTGAAATGCTGGCTTTATTGTTTATTATTATTTTTCTCACCAAACCTCAAACTTTATCTTCAAAAGAGACATATTGCCACTGGTACACGAATTATTATTATAGGATTTGAAAAGAGTAATGCAGTAGCATAGGATAAGAGTCTACCACAAGGTTTTTCTTTAGTCCTTTGACGATTCAAATGTATCCTTCTTTCTGAGGGTATTCCCTTCAAAAGATGTAGTATTTTCCAACTTTAACATAAAGTATAAAAGTTCTGACTATCTACTCAGGAAATATTTTAGTGAGTCTATAAACAGTAACACAAAATTATAATTGAGTATTAGAAGTAAGATGTTATCTGTCTCTAAGGTAATGTGAATTTTGAAATGAGATGATAACTATTAAAAATCAATCTTAATCATATATATGCATTGTACTCTGAGTTTTTTTACTTTCAATTTGTATGACTCTGAACTAGTCACTGTTTTAACTCCTGGAAATTATTGCCTATTAGAAGCCCCAAGTTTTGTTTAGTTTTGGCTGTTCCTTTAACTTTTAGACAAAGAATCATTTTTAATCTTTCAAATCTCACCACTCCTAACATTCTACATTGTTCTCTGGGGAATTTCAAACATATCTAAACTAAAGAATAAAATAGCATCTACTAAATACAAAAGAAGGCCCTAAGCTATGCTCTCTTTTTTATAGTTATATTTATTGAATTTTTTATTTATATATGACAGCGGAATGCATTATAATTCTTATTACACATAAAGAACACAATTTTTCATATCTCTGTTTGTATACACAGTATATTCACACTAATTCATGTCTTCATACCTGTACTTTGGATAATAATAATCATCACATTCCACCATCATTAATAATCCCATGCCCCCTCCCTTCCCCTCCAACCCCTCTGCCCTATCTAGAGTTCATCTGTTCCTCCCATGCTCCTGCTCCTTATCCCACTATGAATCAGCCTCCTTATATCAAAGAGAACAACTGACATTTGGTTTTGGGGGATTGGCTAACTTCACTTAGCATTATCTTCTCTAACTCCATCCATTTTCCTGGAAATGCCATGATTTTATTCCTTTTTATTGTTGAGTAATAATTCATTGTGTATATATGCCACATTTTTTTATCCATTCATCTATTGAAGGACATCTAAGTTGGTTCCACAGTTTATCTATTGTGAATTGTGCTGGTATAAACATCGATGTGGCTGTGTCCCTGTAGTATGCTGTTTTTAAGTCCTTTGGGTATAGACCAAGGAGAGGGATAGCTGGGTCTAATAGTGGTTCCATTCCCAATTTTCCAAGAAATCTCCATACTGATTTCCATATTGACTGCACAAATTTGCAGTCTCTAAGCATACTTTATTCTCAAAAAATGTCTAAGAGATTTTATTATTCTCCCTGTTTTGCAAATGAGGATCATGAGGCTCAGCAAGAGTTAAGAGACTTTCCTCAGGTTGGATGACTGACAAGTGGATGAGGCCAACTTCAAACTCTCATCTGCCAGACTCTAAAACCTTTGTTCTTTGCACAGGAAACACCATTGCAATGGAATGACCCTTTTTGCCACCCATGAGGTTATACAGTAAAGGAGGCATCTATTATTAAAGTTGTTGTTTGTTTTGTTGCACTGCTTTTATAGCACCAGTTGTAAGCTTCTAGAGAAAAAAAAAAGGCATGCATAATTTGTCTTTTTAAAATCCAGCACCTAAAAAATTTCAGGTGTTTTTAAGTATAGTTTTCAATACAGGGCTGGGGATGTGGCTCAAGTGGTAGCGTGCTCAACTGCATGTGTGAAGCATTGGGTTCGATCTTCAGTCCAACATAAATAAAATAAAATAAAATAAAGATATATATGACTGCAAATGTCCAAAGGGTTCCGAAAAGCAGGATTAAAGACTTTGCATCTCTGCCTACACTTAAAAAAAAACGAAAAAAGAAAAAAAAAGAATATTTTTCAATACAGCAGGAAATAACAGGGAGAAAGGAAGCAAGGGAGAAAGCAAGTGAAAGGAGGAGGAAAGTATTTTCTTTCTTTTCTATTATCAACTTTAGATCTTGCAGTACACTGGAATAATAGTTATCTTGAGATAAGCTAATAAGACACTTTCAATTTGAACTTTATTTTTAAAGCTCTTTACTTTTTTTTCAGCTTTGCCATTCTTCATTTAACCTTGTGGCATCACACAGGAGGAACTTTATGCTGTAAAGGAGGAAATATATTCTTTACCCTCTGATGACGATATATGAGATCTACAAATTAAATAGAGAAAATGCAGAATAACAATAATGTCATGCAAATTTTTATTTTTAATCTATGTACATGGGGTTTCACAGAAGAGAAGTGAAAATCCAAAGTGGATATTCTCAGAGCTTAGGTACCATTTTAACAAAGGGTATAAATATTGTGAAAGTGACTAGAAAATGTACAGTGAATAAGACTCATTTAAAATTTCTATTATGTGGGCTGGGGTTGTGGCTCAGTGGTAGAGTGCTTGCCTAGCATGTGTAAGTCTCAGCACCACATAAAAAATAAATAGGTAGTGTGTACATCTACAGCTAAAAAATATTTTTTAAAAAATGTATGTTATGCAGAATCAACTTAGGTGCTCTTTTCAGTCTTCCTGATATAGAAGAATGCCTTTGCAAGCATAAATTTTTGTCATCTTTACAAAGAGAAATCTACATTCTTTTAGGCAAGAAAAGAGAGGACAGAGATTTCCTGCTGCTTCTCAATTCCTTTTAATTTCAAATAACCCAAATACTAAGGTGCCATTTTTTTTTTACTTAAAAAAAAATAAATGAGCAGAATGCATTACAATTCTTTTTTTTTTAAAGAGAGAGAGAGAGAGAGAGAGAGAGAGAGACTTTTTTAATATTTATTTTTTATAGTTTGCAGCGGACACAACATCTTTATTTGTATGTGGTGCTGAGGTTCGAACCCAGCGCTGTGCGCATGTCAGGCGAGCGTGCTACCGCTTGAGCCACATCCCCAGCCCCCGCATTACAATTCTTGTTACATATATGCAGCATATATATTTTTTTTATATTTCTGGTTGTATGTTGATCCCAATTTGTGTCTTCATACATGTACTTTGGAAACTGATGTCCATCACATTCTACCATCTAAGGTGCCATATTTTGATGTGGCATATTATGATTATCTTCAATGCTAATGAGATGTTGGATATTTAAAAGTGAAACAAAATATTTTAGAAAATTTAGTCAAGACATGTTAGAGAGCTTTTATACTATATTGATTGCTACTTCAGATACTGAATTTCTATATCAAAATTTATTTTAAATTATGTATTTTTTGACCTAGAAATTTTATTTCTTGGAATTCAACCAAAGGCATACAGGTAAAAACAATGTGGTTATATGTTTGATAATCAAAGTCAACTGCACAATACTAATAAGAGGGATAAAACCTAAGTATACACCCTACCGGTGAATTAATATGTAAGTTATTACAGCAAACTATGAATCAGACATCCATAATCTAGATTTGTATTTACTGATATGACCAGATACCCTTGATAGAATAATAATATATATGGGGTGTGAGAGTGTGTGTGTGTGTGTGTGTGTGTGTGTGTGTGTATATATACATATATATGTATATATATAATAAGAATGTATGTATATATAAAATAAAGTTTATGTAAACATTTTAATGTAATTATTCATAGGATTAAATCTATAATAACCAAAGTACTTAGAGTGATAACCTTTATTTTATACATTTTATTATTTTAATTTTTATGATTTATTAGTTTTATTTTATTGTTGGAAAAAATAAAGCTATTTTTAAGGAGGAAATAAAAGCATGTGTTATGAAATACTAGGGAGCAAGAAAAATATTTTTATGAATTTTTTTGGCAGCACTGGGGACTGAACACTGGGTCCCACATATGCCAGGCAAGTTCCTACTATTGAGATATATGCCTAGCCCTCTTTGAATTTCTAATGAAATAAACCTGGAGAGATTTTAAAGTGTTTCAAGTTAAATATTTAGGCATGTTCTGAGTAACAACAAGACTTTAAGTATTGCCACAACTTTATAAATACTTTATAAACATTCTAAAAGATAGACCACTTTTATAATACATGTCCAAAGAATGAACAGTATTTCAGAACAAGGTAGAATCAAGGACTTCGCTCAGTCTTCTTCTCTGGGGAGTGTGTGTGGTATCAGACACATCACATCACCAGAGTAAACCAAACATTTGCTATTAAGTTAAAGTCTCATATGATGTTTTCCAAGGCTATTCTTAACTGGGAAAATTATTTTTATCTTTTCATATGTTTTAAAGAAAACTCATTTGACTATAATGATAACTGTGTGAGACATTTAAGTACTTTTGATATTGCCTATTGGAAATGAAAAAATAATGACATAGAATCAAAAAACTACACACAATTCCATCTATAGGAGTGGGATCATTTTAGTGTTTCAGCAAAACTTTTCCCACATACCTGCCTGCAGGAGGCTTCAAGATATTTGCCCTGTAACTCAGGAGCAGTCCTATAATTTTCCCTCTTATTACATCTAATAGTATGATAAATCAGGAAAAGGGCCCAAGCATAAACTGCCCAGTCCTCAGAGACATTCAAACAACATAGTCAATTTTGTTTTTTTTCAATAAAGATATAAACATAAACATAATATCATACCTCTTAAAAGTCACAAAAAATATAATCTAAAAGGGGCCATAGAGAGTAACAAAAACTACAGCAAATAAGATGTCAATATAAATAAACTATAAATCTCAGAAGAAAATAACTTCTTTGCCATTTTAAGGTTCCAATTACCTTCCATAATATCCCCTTATTTATTAATTTTCCACAAGTAAGTAATTCCTGTACTTCCATTCTTATCAACACCTCCAGATTTCTCCTCTTAGAATGCTACCTGTGTCCACGATCCTTTTGCTTTTGTACTTGAACAGTTCACAGTTCTGTCTGAGCCAACTTCCCATACATTAGCCATTCAAATTGAGCAGATGTTACCAAAGCAAGCCTTTGATTTCATCTGTCTCCTTCTTTAGTTGAGATGAAAAGAAAACAACATTTAGGGTTTCCTCACTTTTCCTTCATATCTTATACCATACCATAAACCTCTTTTGTGTAAAGTTAATTTCAACTCTGAGATGCATATTGAATTAAAATGTAATTATTTGTTTAGTAACCCCACTTATTTTTGTGGCAGGTATTATACAATTTAACTAATATTTAATCCTCCTCCACAAAGAAGCACTTTATTTTTAAGGTTACATGAATCCTCTATGCAATTTTGAATTGATTCAATTTATGGACTATTTTAATAATGAAATAGTACTTTCTTGAAAATGAATATGAGATCTTGTCCTAGTCTCTCAGAAAAACCCTCAAGGGAACTTGCCTATAGGTAATGTATTTCTTACATATCATACATCATCTAACAGCAGAATCAATTTCTGCTTTGAGTACAAAGAACCTGGCTAAAATAAAAAATTAATCTACTGTAAAATGTTTGTGCTTGACACTCACAAAATTTTTTAAAAAACATTTCTGATTTCTTTAGGTACAAATTATCAAACTAACATTATGTAGAACAATCATGCTTTAGCACTGAATTCTTTATAATTATTATAACACTGTGAGGTATTATTGTTGAATATTAATACTGTCAACTTAGAAATGAGAATATTGAGATAAAATAAGATCAGAAAGTTGCTACAAGTCCTCTGGAGCAAGTGGCAGAATTCAATATCACATAAAACCATTTTGTAAACTTTCTTAAGTCACAGTGACTTATGAAAGTTCACTCCAGAAAGTCATTCTTCATGACAAATTAGTTTGAAATATTTGTCTGGGAATTGACAGAATGTGATCCTACAAATAATATATAAACTGTACCTCATTGTCATTGTGTTATTGAATTATAAAATTGAATTATAAGAGCCCTTGGTCTTTACCAAACATAACTCTGCTACCTTGAGCCACTTCCTCAATTTCTCCTCCACTTGTTATTGCCTTCTTATTTTGAACCTATAAAATCCCCCCAAATTTACATATTTTTCACAATCTATTATCCCAATATAATGAACCTCATAACCTATTTGTAGGCAAAACCCTTCAAAAGCTACATATTTTTCTAATAAGTCTCATCTCTTGGGATAATTTAAATGAACACAGTAGTACCACATTATTTTTTTTATTATTCTAATTTGTTATGTATGACAACAGAATGCATTACAATTTATATCATACATATAGAGAAACTTATAACTTTTTAATGTAATGATGAACTTGGAAAGGAAAGCGATGGCATTTAGTTTGTTGACAAATAAACAAATATTGTGTATATAAGAATATGTGCATTCTTCTTAAAGAGGGTTCTTAAATTTTAACTATTACCTGAAGCAAAAGTGACCACTTTATTGTTGCACAAAACACATAATTCCATCTAAATTGCCACTGACTATTCAACAAGGTAAGAATTTTGAGGGTCCAGGGAGCAGGGGTCGCTCAATAGGAATATGAAAGACAAAGAAATATAGAGTAATAATAAATAGTGAAATGATGATGATGATGATGATAATAATAATAATAATAATAATAATAAACAGTGAAAGAAGACAAGATCCACTGGCACACCTACAATTGTTGAGGCTGGACGATCACACATTTTAGGCTACTCTCAGCAACTTTGTGAGATCTTGCCTCAAAACTAAAAAGAACAAGTAAGAATAAAAACAGAAAAAAGGACTAGAGATGTAGCATAGTGGTAAAGCACCCCCAGGGTTCAATCTCTATTGAGAGAACTAAAATTTTTCACCGATTCCAAAATCTTTCTGGAACACCTACTGTGTGTAATATTATGTACTAACATAAAGGACACTAAAACAATATAAATTATTTTCACAAATATATAATTCAACAAATATATACAATCTTTTAATATGAAATTATGAGAGAACTAGTTTCAGAAGTATACAAGAAAAATTTATCTCAACAGTGACTAAAGTTTGCAAAAGTGATAGCTAATAATAAGCTCGCTGAAACTGGATTATGGTAAACAATTCTCAAAGGCAGAAGGTACAGCTGAGCATTCATGCTTGAATTCGCTACATCAGCTAATTTTAGACTGTACTTATCAGTAATGATGGTATCTCATTGTTCTCATATTTTTATTCTATATTATCTGTGATTCCTGCTGTGACAGTTAAATTGCTCTTAAATTTACCATAGTCAAGAAGTTTAAAATTACATATGTGTATAATTTCATTTCTAGAACTTCTTAGAATTAATGATGGTAATGATAGAAAGCTTACTTCTGACTTTTGACAAGTTTATTTATTTTTATTTATTTATTTTTTAATACATGACAATAGTGGAATGCCTTATACTCATTTTTACCCATTTACAGCACTAGTTTAGATTGAACCATAGCAAAAAATTTTTCGAAGTCCATAATGCTATTTTTTTAATATGAAAGAAAGGAAACAACTTTTATCACATTTCATGATTGTCTTCAGTGTAGTTGGTATAAACTAGATATTAAATATTATGTTTTATACATAACAAGGTCATTATTAGTCTTATTACTTAATACTGTGCTCGACCGAACATAGAAGAACACTAACTTAAATGATTCAAATCTCCCTCATACCATGTTGCATTGAGAGTTCTTAGCCAAAGGTAGGAATAATTTTATAAAAATTTATTAAACTGTTTGGCCACAAATCTGCATAAAACTTGAGGGTAATATACATGTTATTAGATCTTGCACTCTCAGCATCTCAGCTCAGTACCCACTATCTGCTAATTACTCAAAAAAATTTTGCTGGATATGTGCATGATTCTGTTTCTCTGTTCTATAATGTCTATGAGAAACAATTCGATTTCACAATATGTAGAAAATAGTGAAGATATACCTATATAATCATCATTTTACATGAAGAAAATGTGCTTTGAAAAAAACAAGTTTCTATTTTTTAACTGCAGTTAAAATTATATCTACTCCTCTATATCAGAATATAAGACACATGAAGTCATGAATTTTTGTCTATTTTACTCAGTTCTCTATCTTTACTACCCAAAATGTGTAGCATATGGAAATATTTTAATAAATATTTGGTAAATGTGTATTAATGGGTGAATATCAAAAGAATTAATAGCTGGCTGTCTTAGCATAGTATCATAAGCAGATAATTCTTTATATTTTTATTATTTAAATATTGATTAATGACATACCAGGCATTTCACTAAATGCTGACTGTACATTATTTCCATCCAAATTTTTGTTTGTGTATTTAAAGATGGAGAAACTCAACTGTATTATCAGATTTCACAAAGATCAGTAGAATGACAAAATTCAAGAGAAGAGATTGGTTGGTTAAATGATTTAAATGTTAAGAAAAATTAAAGATTCATGTCAATTTTTTTTCCCAAGAGTTTTCAACACGAACTCTCATTGCTATAAGAAGATTGTTTTCATGTCAACAAGGTCAGAATGATCTTATTGGCTATAATTAAACTGCATTAGACTGATGCACCCCTCTTCTCTATGGAGGGCAAGGAGTGGGAGAAATGAGTTAGAATTGAAGTACTGGTAGGTGTCACTTGTCCTATCTTTTAACACAATTAAAAACCTTGCAAAATAAGAATCTCTGTCATATTATTACAAGGACAATGAGACTGGGAAAAAGCTGCTGGAGCCAATGACTATGCCTTCGTAGGATGCCTCTTTGCTTCTATCCATGGGAATTTCAACACATATCAGTTTATTGAATCAACTGTGTAAGACCCATTTTGGTATGCTTACTCTCCGGTAACTTTTGTTTTAAAGCTGTTCTTCATGTGTACTTGATAGTTTCTTAAGAATATTTAGATATTTTTAAAGGAAAGGTATAATAAGATTAAAAATATATTTAGGAAAAATTAGACATAGCCCTCTTGCTTTTGCTTTAATTTTTAAAGTCATGAACTAGTTTTTCATTTCTTACTCTTTATTAGATTTTAGAAACATCACTGCACAGATATTCTCAAAGCTTTTATTTAGTGTGTACTTAGTTCAGGCTTACAGTTAAGATCCTTAACATTCATTTCTCATCATTAAATTCTCACAACACCTCTACTTTATAGATGAATAAATTTAATCTTAAAGAGATTAAATAACATGGCCAAAGTCATCCAGAAAATATAGACAAGATCATAGATGAAGCCTAAGTAGATCCTAGTCTTGCTTCTGTCCTATGCTACCAAGGGTGCCTTTTGGGAATTATCTACCTATTCCATTTGCATTGACTTAACTGGAGAAAAATCAGAAGCAATTATTAATGTACAGGGATTATATTTATTATAATTAATGTTATATAAAGGTTACATAATCAATAATTCTTACAAATTGGTAGTACGTTCTCAAAAATTAAGAGAAATTTAAAGGAATTAGTCTATTTGACCAAGAGATAGAGGGCTGAGCTTCAATAATGTGTCTGTTTGACTTAAAATCCATTATCTTTCCAAAATATTATTCCAGTTTTTACATGAGGGTGTCAGGCAGGATGCAAGTGCAATAATACAGATGCAAAAGGAAAAGTGGCTGGACTAAACCAGAGCAGTTGCAAAAAAAAAAAAAAGAGTAAGGGAGAATGAGACTTTGTCATGTGAGTTTTCTAAGAATATTATTCAAATAGAAAAAGGTTCAAATGTACTATAACAACTTCCCAGAAGTTTATAATAAAAATTTATTTTTAGAAGATTTCTTTATTACTGGTCTATTTGTGATTTCTTTATAATTTACCTCCTATCATGAACTTCAAAGTTTGTTGAATACATTGTGCTTGATTTGAAATTCCTTAGTGTCTATTGTTTCCCTTTTTCATGCTTAAGGTACAATGTTTTAAATAAAATTATAAAAGTAGTATACTCATTATATTACAGTCTTATACAAAGGAGAAAAATCAACTGCTTTATAATTTGTTTCAAGTTTTTGTAGAAATTCTTGCTCTTTCTCTCTTTTCTAAATTTACTCTCAACTTCACCTGAGTCATGCCTGAATGGTCTATTCAGCCAATAACAATTTATCATACACCAATATAAATCATATCTCAGGTACCATTATAGCCTCTGAAGAAACAAAAGTAAATAAGACATGGTTTAAGCCCATGGGAAACTAACAGTCCCTTAGAGTGCTAGGTAAATAAGTAGATTGCACACAAGGATGCAAGAACCTTGTGGAAGTCCTTAGAGTGAATGAACATTGAGGGATGTTAGAGGGAGGAACCAGTAGTTTCTCATTTTTTCAATGTTTGTTCTTAAAGCTAGAATTGGTTTTGACTTGTTTACATGTTCTAAGTCAATTTTCCATATAAATCTGATCATCTGTTTCTTGGTTCAAATTATATTAATGGTTTCCTATCATATAAATCTGATATATCTAGTCTAAGTTCAAGTGTCACATTCTACAGAAATTCTGATCCTAAAATCTGATTTCAGTACAAGTGCTCTGACTCCTATAACAATAAGAGGCTGTTTATGAAGATATCTAACAAATTAATTAGTTAATTTGTTATGTGCTGCATAACAATTTCCCACAAATTTAGCAGCTTCAAAAGTCACACATTTTCTAACAGTCTGTATGGGTCAGGATTCAGGGCACAGCCTAGCAGGGTGCCCATGAAAAAATATTATCAAGGTGGCAAGAGGACCTTGATTCTCATCTGGATGTCCAGTGGGGAAGACTCTGCTTCTAAGCTCACTCTTTTGTCATAACTTCATTGTGGCTAAACAGCAAAAAAGAACAAGGGCAAACAATAAGTCTTGCCTGGGCCTGGTGGCATTGGCCTGTAATCCCAGCAGCTGGAGAGGCTGAGACAGGAGGATGGCGAGTTCAAAGTCAGTCTCAGCAACTTAAAAGGCCCTGAGCAACTTATTGAAACCCTGTTTCAAAATAATAAAAAAGGGCTAGGGATGTGGCTCAGTGGTTAAGCATCCCTGGGTTCAATCTCTGGTTTAAAAAAAAAAATCCTTGTTGCAATAAGTAATTTATATAACAATGATGAATTCACAAGTGTCATTGCCTGTCACCTTTGTAATTTTTTTTTTTTACAGTTAAAAACAAGCCACAGGACTTGTTTATAAGAATAGGAACACCAGGTAGTGAGTATTATGAGGACCACCTTAAAGTTTGCTCACCAGTTTTGTCATAACATATTTATAAACTTGTTTTCTCAACTAGGATATGAGGAACTTAATGACATGGAACATGACTTTCCTGACTTTGTGTCTCCAGTAACTAGCACTTTGGGATCAGAATATAACATATTTAAATTTGATTCACTGACTGAAATATTACTCCTATTATACATAATTTTATGACATTTGTTAAAGGAAACATAATAACTCATTATATAATGACTTCCAAAAATAATGGCATTTTTGTCATAATACTTAAAACCATATTTAAAATGAATGTAGAACAAAATTTGCATATTTAATGGAAAATTAAATAGCTCAAATACTCTTTACCAATGAATTAATAGCATATCAGTGCCATACAGACACAATCAATTTACTTACAAACATTTTGGAAAATTCATTTTGAAAAGTAGAACCATTTTAATTTTAAATATTTCTTGCTACCAAAACCAAAAATATTGAATCTATACAAAGCAAGAGGAAATTAGTTTTCTACAAAGGTTTTAAAAAACTATAACATCCAAAAACTAATGAATATGAAATTGTGATAGTAAATGATAAAGTACATAGATAATACTAGCCCTTAATCTCATTCCTTTATTACTTCTATAAATTTGGAATTTTAAAAAATGAAATAATTAGTGTGGTACCTAAACTAACACAGTAACAATACTATGGAATCTTACTGATTATAGAGAAGTAAAGGATAAGTTATGGTTTATTCAAGGATATTAGCTACCTATACAATATCAGTTGCCACAGAAAATTGGCTAATTAAATTAGATTTAGTTTGTATTACATAAGTCCCTAAGTAGAATAATATACTTGGGAATATAGAAATGTAAATTGTGCTTTGAGGCTGTCCTCTTTGCTCCAGAGAGAGAAACACTGTTTTACAGAATCTCTCTCTGATAAATTGACTAATTAAAAGTTGCTTTGATGGATTTGAAATTCTTAAATCTACACTTCAGGAAGAAATTATACCTTTAAAAAGAACAGAATTTAAATTTATTGATTTGCATTTATAGTATAATTAAGGATTGAAATATTTTTATAATGAAAGATCATCAGTAGTGTAATTCAATCAACATGAGTAATTAATCTCTCTGATTGTTATTAAAATTTGCACAATATTGATGTCAGCTGACTTAGCTATTCTGGTAGGTGTACCTTGGTTCTAGGGATTTTACTTATAGCCTATTAGAACACCTGAACATATTTTTCACAGAGCTGAAGACATTAAATAAGTGACTATAGTTCATGTTAGTTTTGTTGCATGGAAAGATTCACTTTTTGAAATTAACAAAAGTAGTTTATTGTTAACATCCCCAAGACTTATGCTTTCAGATATTTCTATAGTATAAAATAATAGCATCTCATTTATTTTTATTAGTATTTATTGAATTGTGTCCTATATTAGGCAGTAGATATTGAGTCTTTAGTGCATTATGCACAAAATCAAGTGCTTTAATGCAATATTAATTTTCACAATATCTGTGTCAAAATGGTAGGTTATTATCAGAAAATTTGGAAGATAGAAAATCAAAACTTACTTGTCCAGTATAGTATATTTGCTATGTAATGGAGTCAGAATTTTAACCCTGACCCTCTGGATACAGAACATATATTTCAGAGGCATGTCTAACCACAAATGGCATATAACGGAACTAAATGATTTTATTTCCACTGCTTCAATTCATTTGGTGTCTGGTTCCCTGATTTTCAGGTTTAGCTTTCTGCCCTTTGTTTTTCCACTCTTCCAATAATGTGTAAGCTCTTAATTCAAGTATTGAATCCTTCATACCCCAAATAAATACACTAGTTCCTATTCTCTCACTCTCCCAGTGTTTTATCAATAAATACACCCTAGATCCACTGGAATGAAAAACACAAGTGCTTCTATTCAGATTTCCAACTCATCTTTGAAGATTTAGGGATTGGCATTTTTTTATATTCTAATAGTCAACTCCATGGTCAATAGGAATATTAGCCAAACTTGGCAATTATGACTAAGAAAGAATATAAATGATTAATTTACCTTGTTTTTACCTTTGGTGAAAGTCTTTAGTGCTTTAACCCAAAGAATATGTTAGACATCTTGACAAAGCTGGTAGAAGTGGTATTTGGGGATAGTAACTGATTCTTATCCCTCAGAATTCACTACTAAGTAACTGATAGGCAAATCTGGTCCTGCTGATGAATATAATAATGAGGAACATGAGAATGGTATGAACAGAAACAATGTGTATCTTTTTTGGTTAATCGGTCATGTATAAGAGTAGTTGTTAACTCTAGATTTAGTGAACTAAGAGTTACAAAATAAATGATTTTCAACTCGCTCAGAAGTAAGTATTCCATTCTATGCCTTCAATATAGTATTGTTGGAGAAGAAAAAGCACATTTTCCATAGATGATAATAATAATAATAATAATAGCATCCACTTACTGAAAAATTCAGACTGCATACACTGGAAGGGGATCATATATTGTCTAACTTTAGATACACCTGCACATTATAGCACATTATAGCAAATTCAAAATTTACAGATTAAATTTAATGAGTATTGTAGCAATGTTGCCTATAAGTCTACAACCCCCTACAGGCCTTGTTAATAATAGCTGTAAATTTTTACCTGTCTGGTACTTCACTGAGGGATTAGCTCAGAAGTTTGCCTATTTTTTGCCTCCCTTGGAATTCTCTTGGTGTTTGGAGTAGCCTCTTGGAAACTTTTTTCAAAAGTATTTGAATATACACAACACTCACAGTCACCTTGGACAAGGGACAGCAGATGAGGAAAGTAGCAAACCCTGGGATTTTACCTGTGTCTGATCCCTGAGCACTAGGAAAGCACAAGTAAAAGACTCAGAGTTGTACGTGTCCTTGCTAAACATTGTACTCAGGATAAGAATTATAGTAGAAAATGTATGACACAGTTAATTCTGTGTCATAGAAAATGTATAACACAGTTTATTCTGGGCTCATAATTAGCACTCAATAAATTTTGAGTCTTATTTCTGTTATGAATAATATTTTTTCCTATTATCAGATCTCATTCCTGCTTCTACATAAACAGGGAGAAATCCAGTCTCTGAATGAGAAGATAGATTATTTATCTGCCTCTAGTCTCTTTTCACATAGAAGATTGTCCTTCCTATCTAGTTTCCACAGCTTCTGTTTTGCTGCTTGACAACTATACCTTTCCCCTTTTGTCTTTTCTTAAAATTTACATTCAAATGGCATAATTTGTTCATATTTTTATTTCCACTGTTTTTCATTACAATAATCATAATTACTCCTTCTTTGATTCCTGTATCAATGGACATACATTCACTCGAATTTTCCTGGCAAAAGTGCATAAGTTCCTGCTTGTTTAGAAAAGGGATAAAATATGTAGCACTCATATTTTTCAGGTATGAAATTAATTGTATGGTTTTAAAATGGTGAATAAAATAACTTCTTACTAAACTCAAAATTCACTAGTTAAAAAAGAAAAAAGAAAAAGAAAAAATGATGGTATCTCAGGTGCCCAGAGTAGCCTAACTTACATCTTCTCTACCATTTTGGCAATTTGTAGAACTAGCCAATGAGTCAGAACAATTTGTTCCCAAAAGGTATAAGCATAAATCCTCAGGATGTTGAAAAGAAATTTTAATCCAACAATGTTCAGGAACTTGTTGAAATCTTTTTTCTCACTAGACTTTGTGCTGAGAAATATGTTTAGAAAATCATAAGAAAACAAAAGGCTTGTCCATGCATATCCAGAGGATGGCTACACAACACAAATAAAAATTTGAGCATGTCCTAGACATATAAGATTGTATATCCAGTATTGCCAAATGTATTCTTGAATTTTACTGTAAGTATTGATGAGAAAAAACTAAAATCTTTATAATTGTTAAAAAATAAGGATATGTAGAATAAAATGCATAGCTGTATGAGACATACTGATTTGTAATAGTGATAAATATGCTATATATTTTCTGAAAACATCAGTAAAAATGGCTCATAATTGAAGAAAATATCTATGTTTAATGGCATTCAAAGGAAAATAAAGTAACAATTACATTTAATAGTTGATGGCTGTAATTTTTAGTGATTTTATGAAGAATTTTCAAATAGACAAAATATCATGAACTGCATGGAGTTATCACCCATGTTCAGCAATTACCAACTCATGCACATTCTCATTACTCATCTTGACTACTGTGTTCATTGCAGCACTATTTTCAAGAAATGAAAACAACTCAGACATTTATCAATTGATGAATGGATAAAGAAACTATGGAGATACACAATACACATAATGGAATATCATTCATTCCTACAAAATGAAATCCCGCCATTTCCCATAATATGGATGGAATTTAAAGGCATTGTACTAAGTGAAATAAGTCAGTCACAGGAAAATAATTCAAAATCTTAAATATGAAATCTAAAGAAAAAGAAAAAAGTAAAATAAATACAGATAGAGGAAAAAATACGGAGTTTTTCAGAGTCATAGTTGGTGGCGCAGGTGAATGTGATGAATTTAATTCAAAGTATGAAAATTAGGAAATATGAGGATGAATAAGTCAAAAGAGCTAACGTACAACATGAAGACCATAATTAGTAATGGTAAATTGTATTCAGCACTTTGTTAAATGAATAGATTATAGCAGCTCTTGACATGGGGAGGGTTGTGTAACTATGTGCATTGACAGATATGTTCATTTATAATCATTTGATTGCAAATTAATTTACCCATTATGGTAACCATTTTACTATACATTTACGTATATATGTATTTTATAACATCAAGTTATATACTTCAATAATACCTAATATTTTAAAAATTTCATGTGTTTGAATCAAGATTCAAATAAGACAAACACATTGAAATTGAATAATTTCTCTCCTGTGTCTTCTCCATTTCTTTTATTTTTTTAATTTATTTGTCAACACAAGAACATAAGCTCCATGTGGTGAGTAAACTGTAAAAGTGCAAAGGATTTTGTGTGTTTTGCCAATTTCTGAAACTCTCACTTTTAGAAGAGACCTAGAACATAATAAATATTCAATATGTATTTGTGGATAGAATTGAGAGAGGCGATCTTGAACTCTGCTGGTGTAATATAAATATAAATTGTTTACTCATTAACACACATTTAAAAAAAAGCAAAACTACAAAACACTGTAAATATGTATGTTCTTAATTTCATAACTCAAGCTACATATTTAAAATAACATATACTCCAATATATCCAAAAAGTTAGAGTATTTATACTGTTGTATATTGTCTCACAATATTTTTGCAGGTCTCACCACATAAGTTCCTAATTTGGATGAAACTTACATACTCACATTAATATTAGGAATAATAAGTACTATTTATTGAATACTCAAGGTGTGGAAGACACTCATATGTTGCTTTATGTGCATCACTTTTTTTAAATATCAAAACTACCCAAGTGTGGGATATTATCTTCACTAAAAAATAAGGAAATTAACGTTTAGAGGTGTTCACCAGTGTGCCTAGGATCATTGGGTTACTAAGTGTTCACTTATAGAACAAAAGATTAAAAATTCTCAATCAAAATATTAAGTTGCTATTTCAGATTTTAATTTGTTTGTGGCTTTTTATTGCCTATATTTATACAATAATAAAATTATTCTTAAAATTAAAAAAATGTATGATGTCTCAAGAAGCTTTCATTTCCAAATCACTTTTATTAGTAAATACAGTCAAAAGGAATTAATATTAAATGTTCCATTTAGTTGGTTTCTTTTTTTTATTTATTTTTTTATTGTTGGTCGTTCAAAACATTACATAGTTCTTAATGTATCATATTTCACAGTTTGATTCAAGTGGGTTATGAACTCCCATTAGTTTGTTTCTTGTGGATGAGTTAGAAAGACTTTGGAAAACTTATCCTTCATAGCTTCTTTTATTTTAGCCAACAAAAAACAAGTGAAAAAATAATATATTTGATTCTAGTTTTCCTGGTTCCTACTTCAGAGTATTTTTATCCCACCAGACTGAGACAAATATAAAATACCACTTTCACTTTTTGTTTCATAGTTTTCCTCTTAATAAATCATATATATAGTGTTAGTGGCCTCTAGTTCCTTTCAGTCTAATATACTCATAAATAGTAGGGTTCATGGAGAAACCTATTGGACTTACTTCTGAGATCCACTTTTAGTACACTTAGCTGGGTGAACTGGAGACTCCATTTCAGTATTTACTAATGATATACACATGAGGTAGAAGGCTTTTCAGATAAATGTATTACCCCTGTTCATAATTATATTGGATATAGTGTGAGTGTTCCTACATATTGGTCCCACAATGAATATACTGGCTATTTAAAAGTGGACTCAGAGGATCTAAGAAAGCACATGGGGGACCTAAGGTAGCCCTTGGGATGTGACAATGTATATACAGACAATTATAAAAATGGGAATTCCCAATGACATAACTGTGTTTCTCATGGAGCATCCACCAATACCCTACTGTCCTAATCACACAACTAGAGAATTTATGCCTTTCCTAAATGAATGAAGTATGCCAACATTTAGCTAGTATGGCATAATGTATATGGCAGTAGTAGATATATTTTGTATTGGTCTTACAGAGTTGACAGGGTCAGTCACATAAAAAATTCATGACCCTTGGAGGATTTATAAGTAATGTTCTGACCTTCAGTGGTGGTGGCATACAAAGAGATCTATGGTACTAGTAAATAGTCACACTTTATTTCATTAATTTTACCAGCAGCCTCCTACCTAATCTTGAGAACAAGAGCTTTCAAGTGGCTCCCTACTATGACCTGTGGGCCTATGTAAAATTCCCTTAGGTTTCAATTTATGTAAACATACAAGTAAACAGGACAGAGGGAAAATATTACATAATTTGTCTGACTAATTGCATTACTTAATAGGTAAAATAGAGGATGGGAAGTACTTGTGTTACATCAACCCTCTTTTATTATGAACACAGCTAATATTTCAGAGCCTTGGTATTCTGATACTGGAATTCAAACCCTACAACAGATTCATGTCCAGTTATGAAGACACTGGCATGCTCTCGGTCTTACTGTATTTGGAATAGTCTCTTTGATATCTGTTTTGGTCTCTTCCAGGACTTCCACTAGAGCCTTATCCAAAAGCATTCAAAATGATCACTTTCTTAATAATTTGGCTCAGAACACTTCCAACCTGCCAAACCAGGCAGATATTGATGACAAGTTAGACACTAAATTAAATGCTTTGGAAGCAACAGTCATTAATATAGGAAATGTACTTGCCACTATTAAATTCAGACAGAGGCTTCGCTACCATGCTAACTACAAATGTTAGTGTTACAGCAGCAAAGTGTAATGCTTCTCAATGGTATTGGGAGAAAGTTAAAGATCATCTAATGGACATTTGGCAGGAAATAATTATGGTGTCACATAATCACATTTAGTACATTCAAGAATGTCAGAATGATCCTGTGAATTCTGCATGGCTTGCTAAACAAATACTCAACTAAAATATGCTATCATGTTAAAACAGTATAATAAATTTTTGGAATTATGTTTTTGCTACTAATTTTCTTTTGTGTTGTAAAAAGGGGGTGACTCACCTTTTGAGAAGACATCCAAGAACTTCAAATAATAGTCAATCACTTTAATTTAAAAATAAAAAAGGGGGAGACGTCAGAAGCAGTGACTGAATTACCAGTTTTGAAACTGTCCTGTGATAGAGATGATGCCCCTCTGGGAAAATTCTCTAAGCAAAGGTGCCAATTGAAATAGCCCAGTTGCTACGGTGACGCTATATTTGATCTGGGGTTCTATGCTAGCCACAGAGCCATTCAGTTTTTAACCTTGAGTCTCAGATGCTAGCTCCCAAGGATAAATGATTCTGAGCATAGCAAGATAATTATAATGTTTCATCAGTGCTGTAACCTTCAAGCTTGCCTGTTTAATAGAAACTTTGGACAATGGGCTTCCTACACACCACAAGAAGCTCTTAACATTACAACAGCAAAACAGCTACATGTATCATTTATTCATTTTGTTATATAAATGGACAGTGGATTCTAATTTTATTCTGTAAATTATAATCCATCAATATATTTATTTTGATATTCAACTTAACCTAGATTTTACCAACACTATCCCATTCTAACAACATCTGTGCTTTTTGACATATTCCTATATATATTTTTTAATACTTCCTTACTTTCCCGTACAGAGAGATATTCTAGGTTTATCATGAACTCTTCTAGGCCTGACTCTGGAATCAGTCATGTTTCCAATGTGTCTAGATAATTTTAGTGGAGAATGGGACTTAAAATTCCAATGTGTCTAGATAATTTTAGTGGAGAATGGGACTTAAAAGTGCTTTGTATCTCTTTCTAAATATCTATCTCTCTAAATAATAAAATAGTACTATTTTATCTATGTAAGTATGAATTTACATTTGTACCTCAAATTTCAATCAAATGTCAGAAGTTCATTTGAGTATTCTTTCTTCCATATTTTCAATTCTTTTTTGAACAGTGAGAAATATTACTACCACTATCCAAAAATATTTGCTCATTAGCTAAGTCTTAAAATATACATTTAATTTCAGAACTGCTAATCAGTACTTTATGAAAAGAGAAAACTATTAATAAATTTAAATAGTTTAAATTTGATTCACCTTTAACTTAATAGTATTAAGGGTTCAAGTTTTGAACCCTTCAAAGTCATTATCAAAATAAGAGTTCTAGAGCTAGTCAAGGTAGTTGGCAATTTTTCCTCCATATATTACATGTGAAGCTATTTATACATTTGAAATTCAGACATAGTTTGGAGATAAATTGTTTTTGATTTCAGATGACAACAATAATGTGAATATAGTAATAAAGTGAGCTGCACTACTATTTTCGTTTCCCATTGCATATAAAAGTTATGTTTACATTATACTGTAAGCCTATTAAATATGCAATAAATAGCATTGCATATAAAGTAGGAGTGCACATACCTTAATATAAAAATAATTCATTGCTATGCATACTAAAAATCATCTAAGCCTTCAATTAGTTGTAATGCCTTTGCTGATGGAAGATCTTGCCTCTATGTTGAATGGCTGCTGACTGATCAAGGCAGCAGTTGCAAAGGTAAGGGTGAATTTGAAAATTTCTTAAAATAAGACAACAATGGAGCCTGCCACATTGATTGACTTGTTCATGAGATATTTCTCTATATCATGCAGTGCTCTCTGGCAACATATTACCCACATAGACTTCTTTCAAAATTGGAGTCAGTCCTCTAACATTCTGCCACTACTTTATCAACTAAGTTCATGTAATATTCTAAATCTTTTCTTGTCATTTCAACAATGTTTAGAGCAAATTCACCAGAAGTATATTTCATCTCCAGAAACAAATTTCTTTACTTTTACTTATCCATACAAAGCAATTTCTCACCCATTGAAGTTTCATCATGACATCATAGCGAATAATACACATCTTCAGGCTACACTTGTAATTCTCGTTATCTCATGATTTCTGCCACATCTGCAGTTACTTCCTCCACTAAAGTTTTGAACCCTTCAAAGTCATTCATTAGAGT
The DNA here is from genome assembly GCF_964194105.1 of Spermophilus citellus. Classification (NCBI taxonomy): domain Eukaryota; kingdom Metazoa; phylum Chordata; class Mammalia; order Rodentia; family Sciuridae; genus Spermophilus; species Spermophilus citellus. The sequence goes on from NC_138183.1 coordinate 178,181,818, forward strand.
TGAATCAACTTCTTCCAAATTTCTGTTAAGTTTGATATTTTGACCTTCTACCACAGATCATGAATGTTTTTAATGGCATCAATAATTGTGAATTCTTTTCAGAAGATTTTTCTTTTTTTTTTCTTTATGCAAATGTAGGATTTATTTATCGTTGCTGGGCATTTGAACCATTTCCAGGGCAACAGTACAAAGCTGTGAACTTTCTTACATATGTCTTCGGGCAAGCCTTTCTGTTGAGTCGGTGCCTAGGAGCCAGTTGCTGGGTCACAGAACATTCCAGATGATTCTATGACAGGATTTCACTCACGCTCCCAGTAGCGCCATGTGAGGATTCCAGTGGCTCCGTCTCCTTGCCAACATCAGAAGATTTTTCAATTGAATGCCAAGATCTATCACAGGAATGATCATCTGTGGCAGACTTAACCTTATGAAATATGTTTCTTAAATAATAAGATTTGAAGGTAAAAATTACTCCTCAATAAATGGACTACAGAATAGATGTTGTATCATCAAGCATGAAAACACATTAATCTCATTGTACATCTTCATCAAAGCTCTTGGGTGACTAGACTGATTGTCAATAAGCAGTATTATTTTGAAATCAAACTTTTTTTCTGAGCCACAGATCTCAATAGTAGACTTAATATATTCATCAAACCATGCTGAAAATAAATGAACTGTCATTCAGGCTTTACCACTCCATTTATAGATCACAGGTAGAGTAGTCTTAGTATGATTCTTAAAGGCCTATGATTTTAAGCATAGTAAAGAAACATTGGCTTCAATTTAACATCACTAGTTGCATTAGCCCCCAACACAGGACAAAGCCCATCCTCTGAAGCTTTGAAGTGATTTCTTCTCTCGGGCTATGAAAGTCCTGGATGGCAGCTTCTTCCAATGAAAGGCTATTTTGTCTGCACTGAAAATCGATTTGTGAGTGTGGCTACTTCCTTCAATTATCTTAGCTAGATTTTCTGGATAACTTGCTGCAGCTTCTACATTAGTATTTGCTGTATTGCCTTGCATGCTTATATCGTGAAATGGCTTCTTTCCTTCAGCTTCATAAGCCAACATCTGCCAGGTTCAAATGCGTCTTTCACAGTTTTAGCCTTCACAAAATTGAAGAGAGTAAGGGCTTTTCTCTGGACTATGCTTTGATTTAAGGGAATTGTGTGGCTGGTTTAATATTCCATGTGGACCAGCAAAATTTTCTCTATGTCAGCAATAAAGCTGTTTCAGTTTCTTCTCATTAGTGTGTTCAGTGGAGTATAATTTTTAATTTTTTCAAGAACTTTTCTTTGAAAAGTTAAGATGCAGAAAGGCTAGATGCAGAAAGACTAGCTATACTTTCTCACTAAGCTTTATCACTTCAAGGTTTTTTGGTTTTGTTTTTTATTATTGTTGTTATTGTTATTTTGTTTTTGTTTGTTTTATTTGTGGGGACAGGGCCTCACTACATTGCCCAGATGGACTTCAAACACACTATCCTTCTGCCTCAGCCTATGAAATAGCTAAGATAAAAGTACACACCATCACACAGCTTTCTAGTTTTTTATTTAAAATGAGAGACATGTGATACATAATTTCACTATAGAACTTAGAATCCATTTTAGAGTTATAAAAAGGCCTAGTTTCAATACTGTTGGAAAAGGACAGCCCAAGGAGAGGGAGAGAGATAAGGGAAAGACTAATTGTTGGGGCAGTGAGAACATACACAATATTTATCAAATAAGTTCATCATTTTATATGTGTGCAACTCCCAAAACAATCATAATAATAACATTGAAGATCAAAGATTACCATAACAGAAAAATTGTGAGAGTTATTAAACTGTGACAGACACAAAGTGGGTACATACTGTTGGAAAAACTGGGCCCACAGGCTTACTTGCTATTTGTTAGACAATAGATTCTATGTAACACAATAACATGAAGTGAAACATAGTAAGTTATGCCTGCAGAATATGGTTCATTTGTTATTGTTTGTAATATCTATAGTATGCATGTGTCATTCACCAACAGAAGGATATCTAGGTAGTTTCCAATTTAGAATTATTTCAAATAAAGCTGCTATAAACATCCTGGAATGGGTATGTATATGAATATAAGTTTTTATTTCTCTGGAATAAATACCTAAAACTATAATTGTTGAATTACAAGGTAATTACAGATATGATATCTTTAATTTTTCCACTTCTGACTCTACCATTCTGCACCCCATCAGCAAAGTAATTGCATTTTTCTATATCATTGCAGTATTTGATGTCATAGTTTGTACTTATCTGTTATACTGATAAGTGTACAGTAATATTTCAGCATGGTTTTACATTTTATTTTCCTAATGTTTATGATGTTTAACACCTTTTCATTTGCTTCTTGATCATTTAATTCCTCTCCAGTTAAGTGTATGTTCATGTTTTTGCCCATTTATTTTTATTTTTTTTCTCTCAGTAGAGCTCTATAGTTATACATAGGAATTGGGTTCATTCCAACAAACTCATACATGCATGGAATTAGTTTTCAGTTCATGATCCTCTTTCTTTACCCTCCCATTTTCCTCCTGTCCTCCTCCTCACATTCTCCTTCATGTACTCCATTAGAATCTACTCTATTAGATTTCTTTGTGCTTCTCTATTTATTTATATTTGTTGGTTCTTTTAATTGATGTATAAAGGTAAAATTCCTGTGAAATATTTACATATGCATATGATATAATTTTAAGAATTTATTCTTCCTTGACTCAACTTATACAACCATTCATTCTGCTTCTCTATCTCCTTCTTCTACATTACTAATTATTCCTTTATTTATATGATATCCTATCTTTCTCTTCCCCTTTCCTTTATTTTACTATAGCTTCCACATATGAGAGAAAGCATATGTGTTAGGGTTCTCTAGAGGAACAGAATTAACAGGAAGTATAATTATAAAAAGGGGACTTATTAGGTTATCTTATGCTGCCAGAAGCTGGATAGTCTCCAATGGCTGTCTGCAGGCTGCAGAGCTGGAAGAACCAGTACCTTACAATCCAAGAGGCTGAAGCTCCAAAACAAGAGGATCAATGGTGCTACCCCAGTTCAAGATCAAAGGCTTCTGGAGAATAACTGTCAGAGTCCACTTTGGAAGAGTAAAGAAGCAAGAGTCTGATCTCCTCAGATGATCAAAGCAGTAATCAAGACCCCCTTCAAGAAGAATGGAGCTTGCCCCAGCTGCTGCTTCCAACTTTTATTCATCCTATTGGTTGGTGCTGCCCATGCTTAGGAAAGGTCTCCATTTTGGTTGGCTATCCCACATGCCAATCATTCCTATAATCACACCTATAGTACTCTTAATCTTCTTTAATTATGGTGACACATGTGTTAGGATTCAAAGGACAGAGCAGGGGGTAGTTTGGAGAGAACTTTAAATGCAAATTTATAATCTATTTGTTGGCATTTTGGAATCTTTTAATAAGAATTATCTAGTAGTACTTGATTGATAAGTAAAATATCTAGAAGTATTTTCTTACTCTACATTTTTGAATTAGCAACGGTACTTTAAATCAGGATATGAGAGGTGGGATTGACACTTTGAATCTCCCAAAGTGAACAAGAAAAATAGAATTATCTTTCATTATAAGGTCATGTTGGAAAATAAACTGAGGTTGGAAGTTTGGTAAAATACTTTTACCAAGTTTAGGAGTAATTTACACTTGGCATTGGCTGCTCACAATGAAAATCATGTGTCTGAAATTATATATAGTCATTTCTTGCTATCCTCAGGGAACTTGTTCCATGAACCTTTGAAGATACTAAAATCCACAGATGCTCAATTTCTTTGTTTGAAATGGTGAATTTATATTTAACCTAAACATATCCTCTCAAATACTTCAAAATCAACTCTAGAGTACTAATAATGCTCAATACAATGTAAATGCTATGTAGTCACTGTATTATATTAAGAGAATAAGGAAAAAATATCTATACAGACAAAATTTTTTTCAAAAACTTTTGATATCTTGTTTGTTGAATCACAGATGTAGGTTCCGCAGATATACAGGGCTAACTTTATCTCCAAACCTGTACAGTAAAATTATGACTAGTTACACTGGTCTGTTCTGTTATGATTATCTATTGCCTGTGTATCTTCAGTGGACTCATTCCTGCTCTTCTTGCGCCTATTCTTTTTTTTTTTTTTTACAGCACAACTTTTTATTTCTCTGATTGTACTCGATGTAGCGTTGCACCTATGTGCAGTCAAACATATACATAAGGTAATAATGTCCATCACATTCCACCATCTTTCCTGCCCCCATAACCCCACCCCTTCTGTCTCCCCTTTTGCCCAAAGTTCCTCCATTTTTCCCATCTCTCCCCCATCAAGGATCAGCATCCACTTATCAGAGAGAATATTCAGACTTTGGTTTTTGGGGATTGGCTTACTTTGCTTACATGCTATTTTCTAACTCCATCTATTTACCTGCATATGCCATAATTTTATTCTCTTTTAATTCTGAGTAATATTCCATTGTTTGTGTGTGTGTGTGTATATATATATATATATATATATATATATATATATATATATCACAGTTTCTTTATTCATTCATCTTTTTTATTTATATATGACAGCAGAATGCATTCAATTCTTATTACACATATAGAGCACAATTTTTCACATCTCTAGTTGTATACAAAGTATATTCACACCAATTTGTGTATTCATACCTGTACTTTGGATAATAATGATCCTCTACTTTTTACTCCTAACAGTATTATTTTTAAAATATTATTCTAGCAGTATTCTTTTCACAAAAAAGCCAAACTTATTTTTTAAAAATTTAAAAATTTCAACCCCACTCTGGTCCTGCTTAAAACCCTCCAATGCCTTGGTCCATTGTTTTAGAAGAGATAAAAGAATCATTGCCTTAATAGAACATGATTTGGTCACTTCGATTTTCTCTAGTGTCATTTCATGCCATTCTTCCACCATTCTACCTTAGCAATGCATTCCATAAATGTAGAGAGGTCGCTCTCACATCAGGTGCTGGGTATTGCTGATTTTTCTGTCTCAAATGCTCTTCAGGTAGATTTTCACATGGCTAGTTCTTCCTTGTTTTTAATTCCTTAATTCGTTTGTCAACTTACAAACTTATAAAGGCATTTTATCTTTTTTTCTCTTTTTTTTTTTTTTTTTTTTTTTTGCAATGCTAGGGACTAAACCCAGGGTTTGGTATATGCCAAGGCAAGCATCACTGAGCTACATCGTTTTCCTCAAACAAATTTTGTAATAAGACAATGAAAATTAACATTGCCTACATCTTTTGCTCTTCCAAAACACTGGCTCTCTTTTTGCCCTGTTTTTACTGTGTTATAGAGTTGGAGTTGGCAGTTGAACCTTTTGAAAATCAACATTAATCAAAATTTTTATCATGAGAATATCATTTAAAGCATAAAGTTGACAACCAGGCTGTCTGGTTGTCTCACATAAGCTAAGTTATTTAACTTTTCCATGTTTCAGCTAATAGCAAAATGCTTAATGGGATGCTATTAAGTTATATAATCTTAGCACAGTGTCTGGGACATATAACAGAGTCAATAAATGTTGGTAATCATTATTATTACCTATTTATACTCTCTAAATTCTAAGCACTATGAGGGCAAGAACCTTTCTCATTCTTTGCTGTATCCCAGCACCTAGAAGATGGCCTAGCACATAAATATATGCTTCACATTTTTCCATAGTTAAAAGAATGAATGAATATTGTTAAATATCTCAGAGATCAGGATAACAAACTACTGACTTATACACGAATTGACTGCTTTATTTGGGAAGTCAGGTTCTTTGGAATAGCCCAATTGATTATCTGCTCTGTGTTCCTGATGCTGGGCCTGCCTGTAACCACAACTAAGCCTGTAGTTTGATTCAAGGTGTAGCTTAACTAAATGTTTTAGCACTGGATTCCCCAATTTTGGGAGTTTGGGTATTGGCTCTACCACATATAAGTTGCTTTTGATGCCAAGTCATTAAATATTAGTTTTTCCTATGTAAAATGATGCTAAAAGTTTCTACATTAAATTTATAGAGAAGACTGTGCCCATAAAAATGATTGATGCATCTCTAGGGAAAGGTAAGTAAATCATTTCACACAGAAATAATATCCTGTTCTTAAAAATTTTCTTGGAAAGGAATACCAAAACTTCCTTAAGTTACCCAATCTCAAGCTTAATTATCCTCTAAAGAAATTCATTCTTTTGACTAGAGGTGGTTTTGGAATATCTTTTATCAGGAAAATGTTTAGTAGACCACCCTCATTGAAGCCCCTAAAAGATTTTTGTAAATTAAGTGGGATTTGTTTTGCCTTTTTTGTTTGTTTCTTTCTTTCTTTTAAGATATGGAATCTTTCTCTAAGAGTGAAGGGGACCACATTCCCTTTGTAACCACTCTTCTCCTTCCACAATCAAATCTAACATTTCTCTTATAGAATCCAATCCTCCTAATGCAATTTAAGGCAATTTCCTGTGGTGTATCTCATTAGGGATGGAAAACATCTGGCCACCATTTTCTACATAATAAATCTTCATAAGATTTAAGATAGCTTTAAGTTTCCATTTTTCTTCTAAATAAGTTCTTTTTCTATTGTTATTTCTTCTGTACCCCATCACTTTAGGCCTGTTTTTCTACCTATTAATCTCGATACATTTAATTCTCAAATGTTACCAATCATATCATTAGCAAAACACTATTTTATCCCCATCTCCTATAGAATATGATGACAATTCAAAAACTGTTCTTCTAATTAGTTCTCTCCAAACTAACCCCCTCTGTCCTTCAAACCCTAACATCTGCTTCACCAAAATACAACCCCCACTGGCTTTGAAGGCATTCAGTATCCACTACCCATTTCTTTACTCTTCTAGATAACACAAGATGTCATGCAGTAGAGATTAAGAGCCTGAGCTTTTGACTCAAACTACCTGGGTTCAAATGGCTACTCTACTTATGAACTAGAAGATTTGGTGACAATTTTTTTTTAACTTCTTTGTGATTTAATGTTTTCAGAAAACCTGAACTTTGCCAATTCTTCTCTTACCAACATTTCTAAATGACTTCCTGATTCTCCTATTTGAATAGTGCCTAAGTTTCCATTCCAAGCAAAATTATTACCTACTCCAACACACATTTCAGACCAACATGACTCTGCTAATATTCCTCATTCAAACGCACTGCAGTATTTACTATAATCAAATAACAACTAATATTTATTGAGGATTAATTAAGTGCCACTGTTCAGTTACTTACTTACTTAACTGATTCATTCTTTACCATAACTCTATGAGGCAGACTATGTTATCTTCCTAGCTGAAAACTCTGAAACACAAAGACATATGCTAGGAGCCACAAGCAAAATATATGATGTATGGCACCTTTGGTTGTAAAGCCAGCTAGCCACTGAGGTATTATTATGCTAAGATTTACATTCATATGCAAATTGGGCTCCTGCTGTTCACCTTGGCCTACTACTGGACTCATGTTAAGGGGACTCATGGAGAGTTCCCATTGGTTGGGGAAGGATAGTAGGAGGAAATTCCGGGGGAGGTCCGGGGGACCCCGGGGTTCCGGGAGACGGCGGTTCCGGTTAGACGCCCGCGTGGGAGGACCGGTTTTTTGCTTGCTGGCGCTGAGAGTGTTGGCGGCCTTTTCAAAATAAAGTTTTGTTCCTGCTTGAGTGGCTCGTGATTCTGTGCCCAGCCAAGACTGCGGCAGACATAAAGTAATTTGTCACCAAATTTGACCGCCTACTATGTGCCTGACTTTGTAAGTAATCAAGTTCAACAATGTAAAAAACTCAATGAAACAGTAATAACCATTGTTTATCTCTCTCACTGTATGGAAGTTTCTCCCAAGGCATGAATTTTCTTTTTATTCATATCCTAGATTGTACCACTAGAAATGATGTGTGGGCACTCAGTAAATATCCATTCAAACAAATGGAACTGAATAGGAAAAAAAAAAAACAGGTAGTTACAGACAAAGGGACAGATGCAGCAGGGTCCATCCAACCCACTTTGGTGAATAGATAATAGAAGTAAATAACTCAAAAGAGCAATCTCCTTCTGAGGACATGGTTTTCTATCTCAAGAAGCTAACACTATTGAGATACTACCACAGCCAAGATGCAAGTATTTTTAGTCAGAATAATACACTGAAATAATTATGACAAAAAAATTGACATTATATGATATGATGATAGGGATATACCTTGAGGAAGAGGCAAATATTTAAGAATTTATTAAATTAGGTATAGTAAGCTATTTGAGATGCATATAGTTACGGTAATTTTCTGTCCCGATTTTGTGACACACTAATTTCTTACAATTTTCCCATTAAAATACAACTATTCAAATTTTACAGAAATTCTAACAGTAAAGCACCCAAAATAAGCTCACAGCCTACCCTTAACACTGAGAAATGAGAAAAAAAAGAACAAATTTTGAAAGCACAAGTAACATTTGAGTTATTTTGAAAAATAGACACAAGCTCTAATAATATGGGCTACCAAATTGAAAGTTGTCTAATAAATTCAATGATATAATCTGCATTTATTCTCATTATTTAAAAATCAGAATTAAGACTTTATTCCATTCACTTCTTCAAAATGTTACACTGTCAACAATAACTCCACTTTAATCAAAGAAAGTCCTTATTCTCCCAAATCAAAGAAAATCTTATGAAACAGTAAAAATTAACGTGAAAGTTATTTTCTCTATATTATTCACAGAGAAACCTAGGAAGAGATATTATTTCCATTTTACAGATGAAGACAATGAGATTCAGGAGAAAAGCATAGGAAATAAGAGATGGTGCTGTTATTTGTGCCATGTTTGCCAAATCCAAGGTCTTCAGGGTATCACAACAATATTTTTCTCATATTACATTTCATAATTTGTTAAAATAGTTTCTCTACCTCCATTGTTGTATGACTCTTCCAAAAATATAAATTGAAAAAGAAAGAAGAAAGAAAGAGAGGAAGGGAAGAAGGCAGGAAGAGAGGAAAGGAGGACCAGCAAGGGAAGGAGGAAGGGAGGGTAAAGAATTGGACCACAAGGAGAAAGTTGATTTTCATTTTTGGATGAAAAAATGGTGATGAGCTCATATCCTGGAAAAGTCCTACGATGAAATGTTAAGGATTCAAACTTGACTTGTTTTCCTAAGCTTTACCACCTAATCACAATTGAAATTCAGCATTCAAGAAGTTTGCAGACAGGTATCTACTTGGTGGGGGTTGTCAGGAGCAATTTTCAAGCTACAATACTCAAATGAAGAATCTCAACTGCATTCATTCCTTTGATAGCATCGCATGTTATCCACATAGAGATACTGAGGCTGGGAAAGCTTAAGGCCTTGGTGGGGCGGGGGGGTGGTGGTCTTAAACCATGATATTGGACATTCTAAAATAACATGATAAACTAATACTGAAACTTTACATTTTTAGCAGTTAAGTTTTCCCTTAATATCACTACTTCCAATAAAATTTAAATTTTATTGGAAATTAAATTTCCAATTTAATAAAATCCAATTTTATTAAAAGTAGCTTAAATTATGGGGCATGAAATAAAAGGAAATCCAACTAATGTTGAACTACAACTCACTGGATCCCTATCTGAACTGTAGGAAATGCTCCCAAAATTGAATTAAGGAAGTAATTATAGCCATTGTTTATTTCACCTTCATTTGGATCTGAAGATCCCTGAGAAATGTAAAACTTAAATGACAGGAAGTCTTAGATGTTTCCTCCAGAGCCCTGTCAGAAGCAGTAAATACAAATAATGAAGCATGGGTTCCAGAACAAGACAACTTAGGTTCACTTCACACTTCCTTTGTGACAGAAATCAAGTTGTTCATCAACTTGCTTATTTGGAAAGTTGAAGAAATAATAGTTTTTAAATCATTGGATTGGTGTGAGAAATGATTGAGTTTATAAAAGCAAAGCACAAAAGAACAACTGAACACAACTACTATAAAATCATATATACTATAAAGTCTACTATTATCTAGAAAAAAACTTCTCCACTCTGTGTTCATTTTCATCTGTCTTCCATTTTAAATCTTCTGAAAGGTCAAAGATGTTAATAACTCTTCATACTACTAATTCAATATGTTATGAAGGACCATATCCAAGAGACAAATTAAAAAGGTTAAGTGGGGGACAAGAAGATCTGTCAATAGGAGATTTGAATTCTAGCCCTGACCCTCTAAAGATTTGTTTGACATTGCAAAATCAAAGCATATCTCTTGAGCTGTCTTTTCTCATTAGTTAATTAATAGATTAGACTAGGTCAGCATACCCCAAAGTATGTGCTATGACTAATTTATAGCAATGATAGCATTTTGAAATTTATAATATATGCTTTTATGAATTATAAATTTCTGTTGCTGTGTACCCTACAAACCATTTAGTCAATATCATTGGTATCCTCAGGATAAGAGTAAATTCTTCCTAAGACAAAGTAGTCCTTTAGGTTGAATCAATACATAGATCTCACATTATTCCCTCCAAATTTCAAAACTGAATAGAGAACTAAGTTTTCAATAAAAGAAAATGATCCTTAAACTTTTTGAGCTGATTCTGCATTGAAAGCATGAATAAGAAGGCTAGTGGAGAGAAATTAGGAGGGAGGAGGGGGTCAAATAAGGAACACAAACAAGAGATACAGGTGATGATGCATTAACATATGCTGATGTGGGTGATACAGCTCCAGGATACGTGATAGCAACAATGAAAAGTTGACAATAAGAAGTCCAAAGTTTACACTCCTCAAGTATCTTCAACTCTGCTGTAGTGAAAAATGGCTCCAGATCTATTTATTCAGATGTCCCAAGATGGGCAAGATGGGGAATATGTGAAAAGTAGCTGAATAAGAACCAAAGTTCCTCCCATAGAGTGATTATAGGAAAGATAGAGGTGACTTATTATTATGGAATAGATAGCCTTAGCAAGGGACTCAAAAAAAGACATTTTGATATCATATGCACAAAGAACTGAGGTAGCACCAATTAGAAAAAGAAAGAAATTTCTATCAGGGCCAAATAATAAAATCTAAAGTTGCAGCCATACCTCAGCAAGCCCCAGTGAAATGAAGTGAGGCACTGTAGTAGACGCCCCACAAAAGAGGCTGTCAAGAATCCAGAGGAGGTTGGGGTGTGGCTCAAGTGGTAGCACACTTGTCTGGTGTGTGTGAGGCCCTGGGTTTGATCCTCAACACCACATAAAAATAAAATAAAGATATTGTGTCCACCTTAAAAAAAAAAAAAAGAATCCAGAGGAAGCTGCCCATGTCAGTGCATGCCTGTAATCCCAGCAATTAGGAAGCTAAGGCAGGAAGATTTCAAGTTTGAAGCCAGCCTCAGCAACTGAGCAAGGCACTAAGCAACTTAGCAAGACTATGTCTCAAAATAAAACATTAAGGGAGGGGAGGAGCAGAGGGGGATAGGAAGGGCAGCAGAATAGAATAGACATTATGATTGCTGTATGTAAATGGGTGACTCTATGACCAGTGTGATTCTGCAATCTGTACAATCAGAAAAATGAGAAATTATACCCCAATGATTCAAATGTGTGAATTGCCAAGATCATTGTAATGTTATGTGTGGCTAATAAAAAATAAATAAAATAAATAAAAAATAAAACATTAAAAAAGGGCAGGGGATATAGCCCAGTGGTAAAAAGTCCCTGGATTCTATCCCTAGTACCTCCCCATCCCTGCCAAAAAAAAAAAAAAAAAAAAAAAAGAAAGAAAGAAAGAAAAAGAACGCAGAGGGAAAAGCTGAGACCCTGTTGCCAAGAGACCATACATCTAGCTCCACGCCTATATAGTCAGATGCCAACTTGAAGAGAAAGGAAGGTGATTTAATTGAACCTTTCACTCAGAGAGACAAACTTATTAAAGGAGACTATTTAACTGTGAGAAAATATGAGATACTTTTGACTGACAGTTTAATTTACCCACACCCACATGCTTACTCTATATACACATACCCTAGTCAGACCCTCCACTCAGTAGTAGGAACTCATAGGGATGATTTGCTCAATAAAGAAACTAGTTCTGTGACTAAATCTGTGGGCATGTAACATACTAATCTCACACAAATTTCCATTAAAATAAAATTTCCAGTTTGGTGTGGTAGCTCATGAATAATTCCGTACTTGAGAGACTGAGGCAGAAGGATCACAAGGTCAAGACCTGCCTTGACAACTTAGTGAGATTCTATTTTGAAATTAATAATAAATTAAAAAGAGGTTTGGAATATAGCTCTGTAGTAGAGTGCCTCTGATTTCAATTTAAATGTTTGGAAAATATGGCATAAAATGTTACCCATGTTTATAAATTTATAATTCATTTAAAAATATCAACGATTCTGAGATTTCCTATGATACAGAAGTTAGTTCAAATGTTTTAATTCTTGTTACAGTTTTATCTTCTAACATAATTTTCACAGACATTCATTCTGCTCAAGTCTCTTGCTACTTATTGGTCACAGATGGGAACATGTATCCACATTTCATGGCACAAATGTTAATCTAATACTGGACCTATGACCCAACCTGAGTCCATCAAAGCTCTTCAATAGCATTTTCAATAGCATTTTTGGTCTTGAGTTGGAAGAGGAAGAAGCCTTTATCTTTTCTGGTTGCTAACCTCAAGAATGTGTACCTTACAACTTGTGTGCAAGTTGTCCTGAGAGAAGGTTCAACATAAGAGTAATAAGTAAAGGCCAGAGAGAGAAAAAGCAAATGAACTGATGATTTGCATCTCCGGTTGATATCATCTTTTTCAGGTTTTAATAGTTTGAATTGGTTTTGTTGTTACTTCCAAACCAACAATTTAAACCAACAAAAGTTCACTTAAGGTTTTTGTTGTACTTTTCCCTTGAGAGGGAAAATATATTAACTAGTAATGGAATACTTTGGAAAATACTGGTTTTAATTATAAGATCCCTAAAATAGATTTTAGTTTCTATCATAGGAGTACATGACTACACTTATGTGTTATAAGCACAGAAATATGATCTTATAGCCTGAAAAAGACATTCCCCTCACCATATGCGGGCACAGTGCTATCTGTTTTTAAAATGACATATTAATGAGAAATTTAAATCCAGACATGTTTAAATCTCCATCTGAATCCTCCATTACTTCATCATTAATGGAGATGGCAAAAACCTCACTAAAAATTACTTCCAGAACATGAAATGAATATTATACTGTTTAAATGAATGTCATATAAAAATAATTTGCTTTAATCAGAGCACAAACCATTGCTATGATGCCATATTCATTGTGAACCTTAGGGATTTCTTCATTTAGAGCAGGATGAATTCTGACTAGGAATAAGTGCTTTTTGTGAAAAAATAAATCCAAAAACCCCAATGCATTGAAAATAGAAACAGGTGTGAGTGACTTTAGAAAAATAAATTTTGCCAAGATACATTACCCAGCTGTGTTTCAGAATTTCAAGAACTCTCAAGATATATTCAGGCACTAGGGCTCAAAAATACTCAAATTATGATTCCTTATGTCTTTTATCCCTAATTTAAAACCACTTTACAAGAAAACTGAAGACAGAGTATTTCTGGTTAAATGTTTCTCAGCAAAATTTCTTTGTGATATTCATGTAGTCTTTGATATCACTATAGATATTTTTCCCAAAGGTAACCTGTTTAAGACACTTTAAGAATGAAAAAATGAACATAAGAAATTTAAATTTCATCTTATGAGTTACAAAGTTCAATGGAAAGGACCTGAGCTAAAGTCTGACAAAACTGGATTCAAATCTAGTCTTGCCAATTGAAGGGGTTCTGTAACTGCTATGATTTGAATGTATCACTCCAAAATCTATGTTGAAATTTAATCCCAAATGCAACATTTTAAAGAGGTGGAGTCTTTAGAATGTGATTAGGCCATGGAGTCTTTGTCCTTAGGAATGGATTAACACCTTGTGGAAGGGCCAGAAGGGGAAGTTTATCCCTTCCTTCTGCCACAGGAGGACACAGTGCTTGTCTCCTTCAGAGAATATAAAACAAGTCAATATCTAGACTCCAAGAGCAGCCCTCACCAGAGAGCAGACTGATGGCACCTTGATCTTGAACTTCCCACTCTCCAGAATTATGAGAAATCAAATTTTATTGTTTACAAATTACACAATCAGTGGTGTTTTGTCAGGGCAGCACAAGTGGACTAAGACAGTAATCTTAACAAAGTTAGTGAGCTTCCCCATTAGCTAATCTATAGAATGAACACAAGACCTTCTACATAAGACTGTCAAGCATAATAGATTGTATTATAAGTGAAAGTATCTTGTGAAAACCAGGCATTCTTTCCTCAAACTTCTTCTACAGATGCAGATATAATGACAGTACACATGTTACCTTGACATAACACTTCTATTTCTCAAATTCTAAGAGCTCATTTTATTGTTGTATGTAACTTATTACAATTATGGATTCTAAAATTAGGTCTTCCTATAATGTCACAAACATAAACAGAAAATTCAGCAACATTTAATGAAGATCAGTGATTTCAGCACTATAACATACACTGAAGGATTCATATAAATGATAAAAATTGTGTATAATGGATTTGCATGCTCCAGGAAAGAGATAGGTAGTAACCACAATATGACAAACTGGCTTAACTGATTGTGGATGAATGTGAATCCTCTTTTTATTTGGTAAAATCCCCCAAGGGGTATGATAATATCTCACTTAAAACATGAGGACACAAAGCACTATTTAATAGAAATACAAATTGAACTATAAATATGAATCATATATGTAATTTAAAATTTTCTAGAAGCCACAAGGATTAAAATAACCTTAATATGATTTTATAATGATATTATCAACATAATATTAAAATAGTAATATGTTATATTTAAGTATTGTCATTGCAATATACAATCCACATAAATTTTTATGTAGAGATCTTTTTTAATTGATATCTTTTATATTGTTTTTATATTTACAGACTGTCTTTGAAATCTATTGTGCATTTTGCATGAATAGTCCATTTCAGTTCAAACTACCACAATTCAAGTGTTCAATAGTTATATTTTTTCAGTGGCTAGTCTTAGCACAACTTAGAGCATGGCCATAATACTTTACCACAGCTAAGTAGATGCTCCCACCCAGGAATTGGAATCTTGAGAAAGTCAGCAAAATCTTATTTATGATGAGACAGAAGTCTTGACTATAGTGACTCCATTTTGTTTAGTAACTCCATTTTGTGAAATAGCCATGACAATTAGAAAGGTCATGACTGGGGCAAGTTGTTTTTTCCTTTTGTTGTGGAAATCCTTAAGAACACGGAACTATCCTTTTTTTTTTTTTTTTTTAGTTTTATTGATTTCATTTTTTAAAAAATACATGACAGCGGAATGCATTACAATTCCTTTTTTGTTTGTTTGTTTTAATTAGTTACACATGACAGTACAATGACCTTGACATATCATACATTGAATCAGATGGGATATAATTTCTCATTTTTCTGAGTGTACAGGTTGCAGAATCACATTGATCATGCAGTATTCTTATTACACATATAGAGTACAATTTTTCTTATCTCGGTATATAGAGTATGCTCACGCTAATTTATGCTTTTATACATGTACTTTGTGTTTTTTTGGCATTACAATACTTATTACACATATATACCACAATTTTTCATATCTGTTTATACATAAAGTATGTTGACACCCAATTCGTGTCTTCATGCATGTACTTTGGATAATGATAATGTCCATCACATTCCACCACACTTGCTAAGCCCCTGCCCCCTCCCTTTCCTTCCCACCCCTCTTCCCTATCAAGAATTCATCCAATCCTCCCATGCTCCCCCTTCCCTACCCCACTATGAGTCAGCCTCCTTACATCAGAGAAAACATGCAGCATTTGGTTTTGGGGGGTTGGCTAACTTCACTTAGCATTATCTTCTCATAGTTGTCCATTTACTTGCAAATGCTATGATTTTGTTCTTTTTTAATGCTGAGTAAAATTCCATTGTGTATATATGCCACATTTTTTAATCCATTCATCCACTGAAGGGCATCTAGTTTGACTCCACAGTTTAGCTATTGTGAATTGTGCTGCTATAAACATTGATGTGGCTGTGTCCCTGTAGTATGCTATTTTTAAGTCCTTTGGGTATTAGAGGAGAGGGATAGCTAGGTCAAATGGTGGTTCCATTCCCAGATTTCCGAGGAATCTCCATACTGCTTTCCATATTGGCTGTACCAATTTGCAGTTCTACCAGCAATGTATGAGTGTACTTTTTCCCCACATCTTCTACAATACTTATTTTTGTTTGTCAAAGAGGAAAACCAAGTCAAGTTAAATAACAAAAGTAAACAAATATGGCTGGAAATACAAAACATGTCTCAATAGTAACCCTAAATATTAATGGCTTAAACTCAGTAATCAAAAGACATAGACTAGCAGATTGGATT
The DNA here is from genome assembly GCF_964194105.1 of Spermophilus citellus. NCBI lineage: Eukaryota > Metazoa > Chordata > Mammalia > Rodentia > Sciuridae > Spermophilus > Spermophilus citellus. The sequence continues at coordinate 178,198,301 of NC_138183.1, forward strand.
AAAAAAAAGACCCAACAATATGCTGCCTATAGGAGATTCTTCTGATAGGAAAAGACATACACAGACTGAAGGTGAAAGGTTGGGGAAAATCATACCATTCACCATACCATTCACATGGACTGTGGAACCAAGTAGGGGTTCCTATACTCATAGCAAATAAAGTAGACTTCAAGCCAAAGTTAATCAAAAGGGATAAATATATACATTACATACTGCTCAAGGGAACCATATACCAACAAGACATAACAATCATTAATATATATGTTCCAATAACAAACAATGGTGCAGCTATATTCATCAAACAAACTCTTCTCAAGTTCAAGAGTCAAACTGACCACAACACAATAATCTTGGGTGACTTTAACACACCTCTCTCACCACTGGATAGATCTTCCAAACAAAAGTTAAATAAAGAAACTATAGAACTCAATAACACAATCAATAACTTAGACTTAACTAACATGTGTAGAATATTTCAAACTGCATCAAATGAGTAAACTTTCTTCTCAGCAGCACATGGACCTTCTCTAAAATAGACCATATACTATGCCACAAAGCAACTCTTAGCAAATACAAAAAAGTAGAGATACTGCTATGCATTCTATCAGATCATAATGGAATGAAATTGGTAATCAACAACAAAATAAAAAATAAAAAATTCTCTATTACCTGGAGACTAAACAATATGCTACTGAATGAACAATGGGTAACAGAAGACATCAAAGAGGAGATTAAAAAATTCTTAGAGGTAAATGAGAACATAGACACAATATATCAAAATCTCTGGGACACTATGAAAGCAGTACTAAGAGGAAGAACAGGAACTATCTAACTGCAAACTCCTATTTCTGTAATTGGGGTAACTGGGCTTATTTTGATTGGCTAAGCCCCCCGCAGCCTGACTGAAATCACTTCTGTAACTTGGCTTGATTGTATTGGCTAAACCCCCAAATGTCCCTTTTCTGGTTTTTTTTTTTTTTTTTTGGCTTAAATATGAGGCCAAACTGAAGGGGGTATGTCATTCTGACTATCTCACTTTTAGAGTAGAGTGTCCGCCATTGGCCAGCAATAAAGGCTTAATTGGAATGGCAATGTGTGGTCTGAGAGTTATTTGAGGGTCTGGGTATTGATATAACATTTAGAATTAGAGTTAATTCACTGAAGCTACAGTGGAATTGAGTCTAGCAGCACAGAGTAAGGTAATTTTTAGTAACAAATGCCCACCAATAAAAAAAAAATCCAGTCTTCATACCATAGGGAAGTCATTCCTATTCAACAGTTCTTGTCATCTACATGAACCTGATTCTCTAACATTTATGTGATCTTCATAACATAATTCCAATAAATTTATTTGCTTCTTTTGAAACATAACCAGTAGTTTTCTTTGCAATTATACCCCTAACTAATATAAAGGTATTTAGAATAACAAACTTGGAGAATTGAAAAGGAAGACATAAATCTCTATGAAGGTTAGAGAGCACTCAAACTTAAGTATAAACTTGAAGGATAGATGTGTTTTAGAGACCTTTGCATTGCTATAATAAATACCTGAGAAAAGCAAAAGGAGAAAAGAGTTATTTGACTCACAGTTTCAGAGATTTCATTTCATGTTGACCAGCTCCATTGCTTTGGGCCAGAAGCACAGCAGAACATCATGGTGGAGACATCAGTAAATGACAGCTGCTCAATTGATGGCAGCCAGAAAGCAGAGGAAAGAGAAAAGTGTAGAACAGAGAAAAGATAAACTCTTCCAGAGCATGTCCCCAGTGATCTACTTACTCCAACTAAATCCCACCTCCCAGTGGTCCATTAATGGATTTGTCCAATGCTAAGGTCAGAACTCTCATGATCCACTTAACCAGAAGCCCCATCTCTGAACACATGAGATTTGGGGATACATTCCAGATCCAAACCATAACAGGTTTGGACTTCAGTAGTGTGTATAGACTTAAATTTTCTATTTCAGCTTTCTGCCTTCTTTATTGCCCTCATTTAATATAAACAATAAGTCATTGTGTAAAAATAGCAACAAAGAGGTAGAATGGTCATAAAAAGCAACAATGTCTGATTTTATCCCACGTATTAATTTCTTTAGAAGAATGCTTAATTTCTCTTCAGGTTATATCAACTCATTTCTATCCATAGGGTGAGGAGATTGGATTAGATTACACAATCTGAAAGACTCAGTGATAACAATAACAAGTTGGCCATAAGAAAAATTATTTTCAGATGAATGAAAGAGAAGTGATATAAAGATGATAGATCAATTGATATATATTTATCGAATGAATTGATGCAAAATGAGAAAAATACTCATTTAGCCACCTTGAACAAATTGAGATTCAAAGAAAACTGACTCATCTTTCTGAGAAAACATATAAATACCTGCTTAGGTAAGCATAGAACATGAAATTCATAAAATCATACTGAAGTATAATAAAATGTTTCTTGCTAAATTGTTCTAAAGAATAAAAGAGTGAGAATTTTGAAATTCATAGCTAAAATCATATGTGATTTTCTTTTTAGGGAGAAAATCAGGGGGTTGATACAGTATGGTGGGGTTTGGGAGGAGGAAATCTTCAAGTAGGTTGAGGAAGAAGATGGAGTAAAGGTTTGTCTGGTAGCAATATTTCAAAATAAATGCCATGTTCTGTGAAATGTGAACCTTCATAGCTTCAGTCTAAACTCCCAAAAGCTTAAAAGGCTTGAATGGGATAAATTCTTACAGTTAATCTGACATACTGGAGCTGTGTTTTGCTTTCGGGCTGATGAAAATCCAGAAAAGTATCAGGCCTTGTAGAATAGAGAAAAATGAACCTAGAATTACAAAATAAATACCCAATTAACCATAATAAAAAAAATAAAAATGTTTAGTATCTTTAAAATGTAGCACTGATCTCAAGAGTTTTAAATTCTAAAATTGATTTATGTAAAAATATCAGATATTGGGATTGCTTGATGTAATTATATAGGGGTTTACCTAGGGTTCACTAAAGTAAAAAAAAATATATTTTATAATTTTTTAGTACTCCCAGATCAGATGATGTCCCAAAAATTTTGGAAATTTCAGACATAAATATTTTAAACATGTTTGACTAATTTTTCAGCATAAATGTATTCATCACTATTGTAGAGTCATAGAAATCAACCAACTCAACCGCCATTTCATAGACTTTAAGTGTATATGCTTTAAACCATGCTTATCTTCTGAGGTTCCATTTAATATCTGTATTCTGTAAGGTGAAATCTAGGCCTGAGCTGGCTGGAGAAATATCCTAATAGTGCTAATAATGATAATACAAGAGGAGAATAAGTAGAAATGGAAAGAATTAATAAACCTAGGTTAAGTGGCCTCCTTAGGGAAGAATGAGACTCAACAAAAACATGAAGCTTCTATAAAGCAGGGCAAGAGGGAAAGATGGCCCTAGAGGAGAGGAAAGAATGAAATCCTCATACCTTAAGACTATCTATGAAGCAAATGGAATGTAAGAGAGAGAGAGAGAGAGAGAGAGAGAGAGAGAGAGAGAGAGAGAGAGAGAGAGAATTGATCACATGGGAAAGGGGAGAGAAAAGGATGTCCTTATTAAGGAGAATGTGAGGTCATAATCTCATGACATTTTTTGATACTAACCCAGAATGAATAAAGTGATGAAATCTCATCATTAGTATACTACCAGTCCTAACAAGACTTTCCGCTTCTTCTAATTCTTTAAAAGATTCTTGGAAATTCACGAGAGTATGCAGTTACTGGTTTCCAACTGGGGATATAATATATAAATATAAATAGTGATTAAGGCCAGGGAATTTTTAGTACCTATTGCCAAATAAAAATACAGGGCTCCTTGTTCAAAAATTACTAAGAATTTCAGGATGAAAACAGCTGAAAATTAAATCAAGTGTGGAATCCTTCTAACAAAGGCCCTGTGCAATTGCACAGCACATACATCTAAGAAGTCAGTCGTGGTGGTGAGTTTAGAAGCAGACTTATGATGGACAGGCAACTATGAATATAGTTCGGATTATGTGCATCTTAAGAATAACTACTATTAAGAGGTTTTTTTTTTTTTTTACCATGTGATAAGGATAACTGTTAAATATAGGCCATGTTATTTTCTTTAAAGGAGCATGCCAAGAATTCTGTTAATATTTGCCAGAAGAACTTTCTATAGAAATATATTCTGTAAAGACGCTTTTTGTGGGAATAGGAGTTAGTTAATGAACTTGAAGTTCATCCCACTCTCTGATCATTTTGAACTTTTGGCTTCCCACATGGTAAGCAAGCATTCTCCCTCTGAGCTATATCCCAGCCCCTCTTACTGGTTCTTAAATTACAATGCCATCATCATGTAGGCTGCCTCAGTAAATGCCATTTCTTCCTTCATTATAAACATTTTTTGTAACATTCAGTAGGCATTTTACTAAATCTTATGGAGTTTAGCTGCCAGTCATTAAAGACCTAATTTCATTCTCTGTGTTGTACTCCCTAACTTTCCTAACTCCTGCAAATTATCCTCCTTTATTTTTTTTCTGAAAGAAGGACCTGAATAAGGACTTATATAAGCACTCAATTTTAGCTTAAAAGTTGTCTAATATTATATTACAAGGAAGTGATGTTTCATTGTAAAATAAAGATCCAATAAAAGGGATATGACTTTCAGAGTCACATTCTCTGTAGAGATGTCATTGAGGTTAAAGAGGCCTTGAAACCTCATCACTTGCATTTATACATACATGTATGTTTCAAAATAAGTTTTCTAAATTAATCTCAATTATATTATAGCTATTGTTTAAGAAAAGGGTAAAAGTACATTTACCTATTGTCTCTTACTACATAGCACCATCATTCCTCAGGTTGTAATCATGAAACATGGCAATCAAACACAAAGGGAGAGTGCCAAATAGACTGTGTATGGAGTAAATAATGAAAATTATTATAATCCTCCATCTTTCATTCTAAGGAAAGGTGTCATTTATTGTCTTTGTGACATTATGAACTTGAAGTTCAGTCTTTAAAGTTTTATCTCCTATAAAAAATGCCATCATATTTTACCCTCTGAGGTGTCACATTGCAACCTCAATATTGACTACCTCTGTCTCAAAATGAATTTCCTTTTCTTATGTTAAATGTATTTGAAACAAGCCCATCCTACTAACTGAAACTATGATCTGACATTATGATCTAGAATAAAATGGAAGGAGTATTCTCCTTTATTTATTATGTTTAACGATTCTAATACTCAATTGCAGCCATATATAGTATAATTCTGAAATTTCCATGGAGACTATGTTAGAATGTCACCTACTTCCTTGGCTTGTCTGGAGGGTAACTCTTTGTCTTGTTTTTCTCTTAAAGTTTCAAATCCTCACATTAAATCAAATACTCTTTTCAAAAATTTTTCTATGCATTTCTTAAAATTTTCACAAAATAGCCAATCTTTTTTTCCTTGAAAATATCCTCATTAACAATTATTTGAATACTTAGTATATACTATAGTAGAAGATCGAAAAGTTGGTACTACTCCCAGCAGCTGCTACTGATGAACCTTAGTCAACAAGGAAAAATAAGAATCTTCATAAATCTATAGAATTGTTTGTTCTTCTGCGTGCTACCTGCTGATCAAGGACTTCTAGCTTCTAAACAAGTTTTTCAAAACTAGACAGAAGACAAGAAGAATCTATATCCTGGGATGTTTCTTATGTTCTTAGGAATAAATCCTGTCTAAATCCACTTGACACTTCCCAAATTCTTCCTTTCCTCCTATGCTGCACCATCTAGTGTGGTAACCCCTGCTAAGGAAGGAAGGGACAGATGGACTCTTAGTGCCTCTGGGAACTGTCATTGAGCTGCTTCCAGTAAGGAGCTTCTGGCCCTCACTGGATACCATTTTTGTTTCAGCTGATGTTCAATGTGTAATTCTGTGACAAACTATTCTCTAGAGTCCACAACTTTTTCAAAAGCCTATGTTCTGATTAGACATGGGGAGAGTGACTCCCTGACTTGATGACATACTTTGAACCCTGATAATAATAAAAAAAAAAACCTATGGATGCCTCAGTCAATATCTCAAATTTTTTGAATGAAAAATGCTTATAGCCTGTATTCTCATGTGATTATACAAATCTGCGTCTAAAAATTTATAAAAAGACAAATTAATATTTGTTTGGTGGCTTGTCTATTTGACTGAGTTTCTCTACATATTTAAGCTGATTTCTCTTTCTCAAAGATCTTTAAGATTATATTCAAAGACTTGCTGTGCAGCAGCCCACAGTCCACCAAACATACCCAAATGTGTCCAGACAAGTCTCAACCTAAGATAGATGTACATTAAGTTTATCACAAGATGTTTCAATAGACAAACAACTAGAGAATAAATATAAGTGAAATATCAAAATTACCAATACAATTCTAAAAGATCTTATGAAAGAGATGATTACTTTCACTGATATCAAGCAAAATTGTAAACAATTAATTATGTAAACTCAGTGTGCAAGGACCATGTCACTTTTTCTCATTATAATCCCAGTGCCAGAACCAAAGTAATATTCAAAAGTACTCATAGCATGAGTAAATGTTTATATATCCTCCCAACACACACACACACACACACACACACACACACACAATTTTTTATGTAACCTTCAAGAAGCCAACGTTTTTGCCTGTCTTATTCTTTGTTATATTCTCAGAATTTGCCATAGTGCTTAGGACATAATAGATGTTCAGTAAATATTTACTGAACTTTTCAAGGTCTTAGTTTAGGATATATTGCAACATCAAATATAAAATTTAATTTTATGAAGCATACAAAAAGTAAATTTTGTTCATACCAAAAGTTCACTAACTAATAATCTAAAGTTCATTAAGAAAAAGAGATGAATCAAAAGTCATGCCAAGCCTCTAAGTGATTTGTTACTTACAGGCACCTATTTCTTTGGAGGAATAAGAAGGAATGAGTTCATATAATGGAGAGATAGAGATGAGATGACATTAGGTTAGATGAGATAGTTTTATAAAAAGTTTATTTTGTTATATATTTAACTTGATTTCTTTTAACTCTGAGTACTATGCTTCTAAATTTTACATATGCAACAATGTATACATGCAATCTATTACTTCTGCCTTATGCATAATATTCTATGTTGAGCATCTACCACATTTTATTTATCCAGCTTCACTTGTGGACCACTGTAAACACTGTCTCTATATTCTTCCATGAGCATGTTTTTACATGCCTCTATCAATCTATTTAGAATTCCTGTCACTCTAATGACCACCATTGCTGGATCAAATAGTATTGGTATACTTGTCTTCACTGCTTCCATGACTACAGAGTCTGAACTTACACTACATGACTACACAGTCTGAACTTACATTATCAGGGTGTGATAATTCTGTACCACAAAATCTTGACCTATGCTTAGCATTATTCAGCTTTTTAATTTGGAGGATCTAATAGCAGCAGGGAATATTGCACTGAAGTTGTAAAATTCAAATTTTTTTACTAATAATTTTGAGAATCTCTTAATCTGTCTATAGATTTTTATTTTGTCATTAAATCTTTTTCACATCACTTATCCCTTGTCCTGATGATATTACATTACAAAAATCTTATTCACATGTGTCATCTATTAATTTTTCTATAGCATCTTTTAGTGAACAAAAACTTCTAATTTAACCAAATTAAACATTAAAAAAAATCTGTATATCTTAATGGGGTAAATGTTAAAGTAATTCAATACAAGTATAAAATGTGTTGTCAACTGAATAAGGGTAACGAGGATTTCTGTGTCTTCAATCATTAATCATTTTTATGTTTGGAGAATTTTATCTTTTTTCTAGTCATTTTGAAATATATTATAGGTTTTCTTGGCCAATAATTACCCTACTGCACTAAAAAATAGCCAAGAGTGATTCTATGGTTTTTGTGCAGCTTACTGAATTTCTTTCTGTCCTCCCTCCTCCTACGCTTTCTCATCTATAGAGCCACTATTCTGTTACAGTTCTATAAGGTTGATTTATTGGGTTCCATAAATGAGTGATAACATGTGGTATGCATCTGTGTTTGGCTGGTTTCACATTCAAAAAATAAAATGGGTCAAAGGAAAACATCGTAAATGGGAAGATATTAAATTACTACAAGAAAACACAGGGAAGGCACTTCAAGACATTGGTATAGGCAATGATTTTTCAGATTAGACCCCAAAAGTAGAGACAATAAAAGTAACAATACTTCTGAAACGGAAATGAGGAAAAACACTCCATTCACAATATCCTCAAAAAAAAATAAAATACTTGGGAATCAACCTAACAAAAGAGGTGAAAGATTTATACAATGAAAACTACAAAACCCTAAAGAGAAAAGTAGAAGAAGATCTTAGAAGATGGAAAAATATACCCTGTTCATGGATAGGCAGAACTAACATCATCAAAATGGAGATATTACCAAAAGTTCTCTATAGATTTAATGCAATGCCAATCAAAATCCCAACGGCATTGCTTGTAGAAATAGATAAAGCAATCATGAAATTCATATGGAAAAATAAAAGACCCAGAATAGCAAAAGCAATTCTAAGCAGGAAGTGTGAATCAGGCGGTATAGCGATACCAGATTTCAAACTATATTACAGAGCAATAGTGACAAAAACAGCATGGTACTGGTACCAAAACAGGCGGGTGGACCAATGGTATAGAATAGAGGACACAGAGACTAATCCACAAAGTTACAACTGTCTTATATTTGATAAAGGGGCTAAAAGCATGCAATGGAGGAAGGATAGCATCTTCAACAAATGGTGTTGGGAAAACTGGAAATCCATATGCAACAAAATGAAACTGAATCCCTTTCTCTCGCCATGCACAAAAGTTAACTCAAAATGGATCAAGGAGCTTGATATCAAATCAGAGACTCTGCGTCTGATAGAAGAAAAAGTTGGCTCTGATCTACATATTGTGGGGTCGGGCTCCAAATTCCTTAATAGGACACCCATAGCACAAGAGTTAATAACAAGAATCAACAAATGGGACTTACTTAAACTAAAAAGTTTTTTCTCAGCAAGAGAAACAATAAGAGAGGTAAATAGGGAGCCTACATCCTGGGAACAAATTTTTACTCCTCACACTTCAGATAGAGCCCTAATATCCAGAGTATACAAAGAACTCAAAAAATTAGACAATAAGATAACAAATAACCCAATCAACAAATGGGCCAAGTACCTGAACAGACACTTCTCAGAGGAGGATATGCAATCAATCAACAAGTACATGAAAAAATGCTCACCATCTCTAGCAGTCAGAGAAATGCAAATCAAAACCACCCTAAGATACCATCTCTCCCCAGTAAGGGCAGCCACTATGAAGTCAAACAACAAGTGCTGGCGAGGATGTGGAGAAAAGGGTACACTTGTACATTGCTGGTGGGACTGCAAATTGGTGCGGCCAATTTGGAAAGCAGTTTGGAGATTCCTGGGAAAGCTGGGAATGGAACCGCCATTTGACCCTGCTATTGCCCTTCTTGGACTATTCCCTGAAGACCTTAAAAGAGCTTGCTACAGGGATACTGCCACATCGATGTTCCTAGCAGCACAATTCACAATAGCTAGACTGTGGAACCAACCCAGATGCCCTTCAATAGATGAATGGATAAAAAAAAAATGTGGCATCTATACACAATGGAGTACTATGCAGCAATAAAAAATGACAAAATCATAGAATTTGCAGGGAAATGGTTGGCACTAGAGCAGATTATGCTTAGTGAAGCTAGCCAATCCCTAAAAAACAAATACCAAATGTCTTCTTTGATATAATGAGAGCAACTATGAACAGAGTAGGGAGGAAGAGCAGGAAGAAAAGATTAACTTCAAACAGAGACATGAGATGGGAGGGAAAGGGAGAGAAAAGGGAAATTGCATGGAAATGAAGGGAGACCCTCATTGCTATACAAAATTATATATAAGAGGTTGTGAGGGGAATGGGAAAATAAACAAGGAGAGAAATGAATCACAGTAGATGGGGTAGAGAGAGAAGATGGGAGGGGAGGGGAGGGGGGATAGTAGGGGATAGGAAAGGTAGCAGAATACAACAATTACTAATAGGGCATTATGTAAAATTGTGGATGTGTAACCGATGCGATTCTGCAATCTGTATTTGGGGTAAAAGTGGGAGTTCATAACCCACTTGATTCTAATGTATGAAATATGATATGTCAAGAGCTTTGTAATGTTGTGAACAACCGAGATTCCTGCAGTTGGACTCCAGGCTTTGCTCCCTGCCCAGGATCCCGGGTGGCCCTGCCATGCAGAAGACGAAGCTCCCCAGGGCAGTCCTGGCTGCTGGACACCAGGAGATGGAGAGATGCTTGAAGATGGCCGCGGGAAGTGAGTAAGCTGCTCTGTGCCCCGCGCCGCCGCATCTGAAAAGATGTGGTAAAGATCATTAAAGGAGGTCTGTCCACAAAAACCCAGCACCGTGTCAAGAAAGGGGCCTAGGTGGAGTGAATCCGCCACTAATCCGGCCAAGGTGAAGGGAGTCCAGCACGACTTCAGCGCGAGCAGTAAGGCCGCAGCCCGAGCTGCCCGGTTCCCTCGGCCCTTTCTCCTTCTCCTCTCCGCCTCTCCGCCTTGCTTCTTTCTTCCCAGCTGTCTCTCCTCCCAAGCTCAGTCTCTAAATTTAGATCTCAATTTCTTTCCCCCACCCTGCCCGCTCTCCTGCGTGTCCGGTACCCTGACCGCGCGGCCCTGAGGCGCCGCCTTCCCTCCCCCAACCCGCACCCCCTCCCCGGGGGTCCCGAAGACTGCCGCCGCTGCCACTGCAGCCGCATCCCGCAGAGCACCATAGAGCAGACTCTTCACCACGCGAATGAGCTGCCGAATTATATGAAACAGCTGATAAGATGAGTGACAATTTAAAATCCAAGTGATCCGAGAACACGCACTGAGCCCTGATCCGCTGAATTCAAACTCCCGGTCACCTGCTTCCAGCAGACAAACAGCTATGACTCGGCATTAATTCATCCCGCTAAAACAACTGGTCAGCCCTTCTCATCCTACGAAGGTAAATGCCTACCGAGCCTTCATAAGTAGTGGCCACAGGTTTGAAACGGGGCTTGGGAGAGGAGGACCCACCCGTTGAATTGGTCGCCCGCCAAAGGGAAACGACGTCATCAGACTGCTGCGGAGGAGATAACTTCGTTGAAACAGGTGTGTGATCCCATAGCCTTGCCTCTCCACACATCGGGAAAACCTTAAGAGCCCCTCCCAGCTCTCCCGTGAGTGATACAGCCAGCCCGAGGGAATCAGAGGTGGTGCGGGTCCCGCGGAGCGGAGCTACCGCTCCCACCAGGGCTGACAGCCGAGGTCTCTTGTACCAGCTACCGGGCGCGTGGCTACTGGAGGGCAAGTAAAATACGCTGAGGATTCTCAGCCCCAAACTCTACAAGCTTAGGGTCTGAGGGAATGGCAAACTGGAAGAGTGTGCCCAGTCGTTCACGAAAACAGGGCTCCCAGGAGCAGCAGACTTGGCGCGTAGCCAGTATTGTGGTGAGAGGGGCCTGGCTAGAGAAAAAGTGGGAAGTGACTAGACACAAGAGGAGGCCCTAGACACTCAGGATTGGAGACTCGCTCAGTCTGGGAGGAGCTGCTGCACAGTGATTGGTTCCCGCGTATTGACAGGAGAAACTTGACCTGGTGGGCACAGCGCCATCTCCTGGAAGAGAAGTTAATCAAACTCAAGACTGCATTTATTAGGTTTTTTTTTGTTTTGTTTTGTTTTGTTTTGTTTTGTTTTTGTTTGTTTGTTTGTTTTTGATCTGGGTTTCTCTTTCATTTTCATTTTTTCTTTCTTGTTGTTTTATTAATTTTTTTTAAATATTTTTTTAATTTTTTTTCTACTAATTTTAATTTAAAATTTTTTAAATTATTATTATTATTTTTTTTTTAATTTTTTTCTTTTTTAGTTCCTATTCTTTTTCTTCTTTAGTCTTTTCATTTTTCTTATCCCCCCTTTTTTCTTGAATTCTACCTGCCTACTCTCATTCTCTTTAGAGACTTCTTCCCTTCCCTTCAAATACCTTTCCTCCCAAGCATCAAATTAATTTATAGGAGTAAACAGTAACTCAGCAGTCAAACAGAACAAGAAGCAACATGAGCAGCTTCAAAAAACAAGGAAGAAAAGGAGTACAAACAATGCAGGACAGCCTAAATATTCAGGAGGACCTAGAGTCATCAGAAAAATGGTCATATAAAGAACTCAAGGAACACCTAAGACAGATGGAATGGAACCTTAAAGAGGATACAAGACAGCAAATTCAAGCAGTGAAAGAACACATTGAGAATGCATTTCATAAACAGATAAAAGAAGAAGTTAAGCATCTTTATCAGGAGATAGAGGTCATAAAAAATAATCAAACAATAATTCTAGAAATGAAGGAAACGATAAACCAAATTAAAAACTCAATTGAGAGTATCACTAACAGAGTGGAGCAAGTAGAAACCAGAACGTCAGATAATGAAGACAAAATATACCATCTTGAAAAGAGTCTAGCCAACTCAGAAAGGCTGGTAAAAAATCACGAGAAAAACCTCCAAGAGTTATGGGATAACATGAAGAAACCAAACTTACGAGTCATCGGGATAGAAGAAGGTACAGAGATTCAAACCAAGGGAATGAGAAACTTGCTGAATGAAATAATTACAGAAAACTTTCCAGAAATAAAAAAGGAAACAGATATACAAATTGAAGATGCATACAGGACACCGAGCACACAAAATCACAGTAGACCAACGCCAAGACACATTGTTATGAAGATATCCAATATACAGAACAAAGAGAAAATATTAAAAGCTACAAGAGAAAGGAGACAGATTACATTTAGGGGTAAACCAATACGGTTAACCACGGATTTTTCATCACAGACACTGAAAGCAAGAAGGTCATGGAACAAAGTATTTCAAACACTGAAAGATAATGGATGCCAACCAAGAATTCTGTATCCAGCAAAATTAAGCTTCAGGTATGACAACAAAATAAAAATCTTTCATGATAAACAAAAGTTAAAAGAATTTGCAGCCAGAAAACCAGCATTGCAAAACATTTTGAGCAAAACACTACAAGAAGAAGAAATGAAAAACAATAACCAAAACCATCAGTGGGAAGTGCCTCAGTAAAGACAGAGGGCGAGGGGAAAGACAATCATGGAGAAACAAACTAAAATTTTTTTAAAAAAAGGATAAACAATCAAACATGGATGGAAGTTCAAACCACATATCAATAGTAACTCTGAATGTTAATGGCTTAAACTCTCCAATAAAGCGACATAGGCTGGTATCATGGATTAAAAAAACAAATCCAACAATATGCTGCCTCCAGGAGACACATCTGATTGGAAAAGACATACACAGGCTGAAGGTGAAAGGATGGGAAAAAATATACCACGCACACGCTCCTCGCAAGCAAGCAGGGGTGGCCATCCTCATATCGAATAAAATCGACTTCAAGACTAAGTTAATCAAAAGAGATAAAGAAGGTCATTATATACTGTTAAAAGGAACCATTCACCAACAAGACATAACAATTATCAATATTTACGCACCAAATAATGGTGCTGCGACATTCATAAAACAAATTCTCCTCAAATTCAAGAATCAAATAGACCACAACACAATAATTATGGGAGACTTCAACACACCTCTCTCACCATTGGACAGATCCTCCAAACAAAAGTTAAATAAAGAAACTATAGAACTCAATACCACAATCAATAACCTAGACTTAACTGACTTATATAGAATATATCAACCATCATCAAATGGATATACTTTCTTCTCAGCAGCACATGGATCCTTCTCAAAAATAGACCATATATTATGCCATAGGGCAACCCTCAGTAAATATAAAGGGGTGGAGATAATACCATGCATTTTATCTGATCATAATGGAATGAAACTGGAAATCAATAATAAAAGAAGGAAGGAAAAATCCTACATTACATGGAAAATGAACAATATACTACTGAATGATCAATGGGTTACAGAAGACATAAAGGAGGAAATCAAAAAATTCTTAGAGATAAACGAAAATACAGACACAACATATCGGAATCTATGGGACACAATGAAAGCAGTTTTAAGAGGAAAGTTCATCGCCTGGTGGTCATTCCTCAAAAAAAGAAGAAACCAACAAATAAATGAGCTCACACTCCAACTCAAAGCCCTAGAAAAGGAGGAGCAAAACAACAGCAAATGTAGCAGAAGGCAAGAAATAACTAAAATCAGAGCGGAAAATAATGAAATTGAAACAAAAGAAACTATTGAAAAAATTAACAAAACTAAAAGTTGGTTCTTCGAAAAAATAAATAAGATCGACAGACCTTTAGCCATGCTAACGAAGAGAAGAAGAGAGAGAACTCAAATTACTAACATACGGGATGAAAAAGGCAATATCACAACAGATGCTACAGAAATACAGAAGACAATTAGAAATTATTTTGAAAACCTATATTCCAATAAAATAGAGGATAGTGAAGACATCGATAAATTTCTTAAGTCATATGATTTGCCCAGACTGAGTCAGGAGGATACACACAATCTGAACAGACCAATATCAATGGATGAAATTGAAGAAGCCATCAAAAGACTACCAACCAAGAAAAGCCCAGGACCGGATGGGTATACAGCGGAGTTTTACAAAACCTTTAAAGAAGAATTAATACCAATACTTTTCAAGTTATTTCAGGAAATAGAAAAAGAGGGAGCTCTTCCAAATTCATTCTATGAGGCCAACATCACCCTGACCCCGAAACCAGACAAAGACACCTCAAAGAAAGAAAACTACAGACCAATATCTCTAATGAACCTAGATGCAAAAATCCTCAATAAAATTCTGGCGAATCGAATACAAAAACACATCAAAAAAATAGTGCACCATGATCAAGTAGGGTTCATCCCTGGGATGCAAGGATGGTTCAACATACGGAAATCAATAAATATTATTCACCACATCAATAGACTTAAAGATAAGAACCATATGATCATCTCGATAGATGCAGAGAAAGCATTCGACAAAGTACAGCATGCCTTTATGTTCAAAACATTAGAAAAACTAGGGATAACAGGAACTTACCTTGACATTGTAAAAGCTATCTATGCTAAGCCTCAGGCTAGCATCATTCTGAATGGACAAAAGTTGAAGGCATTCCCTCTAAAATCCGGAACAAGACAGGGATGCCCTCTATCTCCACTTCTATTCAATATAGTTCTCGAAACACTGGCCAGAGCAATTAGACAGACACAAGAAATTAAAGGCATAAAAATTGGAAAAGAAGAACTTAAATTATCACTATTTTCAGATGACATGATTCTATACCTAGAAGACCCAAAAGGGTCTACAAAGAAACTACTAGAACTAATAAATGAATTCAGCAAAGTGGCAGGATATAAAATCAACACGCATAAATCAAAGGCATTTCTGTATATCAGCGACAAAACTTCTGAAATGGAAATGAGGAAAAACACTCCATTCACAATATCCTCAAAAAAAATAAAATACTTGGGAATCAACCTAACAAAAGAGGTGAAAGATTTATACAATGAAAACTACAGAACCCTAAAGAGAGAAATAGAAGAAGATCTTAGAAGATGGAAAAATATACCCTGTTCATGGATAGGCAGAACTAACATCATCAAAATGGCGATATTACCAAAAGTTCTCTATAGATTTAATGCAATGGCAATCAAAATCCCAACGGCATTGCTTGTACAAATAGATAAAGCAATCATGAAATTCATATGGAAAAATAAAAGACCCAGAATAGCAAAAGCAATTCTAAGCAGAAAGTGTGAATCAGGCGGTATAGCGATACCAGATTTCAAACTATACTACAGAGCAATAGTAACAAAAACAGCATGGTACTGGTACCAAAACAGGCGGGTGGACCAATGGTATAAAATAGAGGACACAGAGACTAATCCACAAAGTTACAACTATCTTATATTTGATAAAGGGGCTATAAGCATGCAATAGAGGAAGGATAGCATCTTCAACAAATGGTGTTGGGAAAACTGGAAATCCATATGCAACAAAATGAAACTGAATCCCTTTCTATCGCCATGCACAAAAGTTAACTCAAAATGGATCAAGGAGCTTGATATCAAATCAGAAACTCTGCGTCTGATAGAAGATAAAGTTGGCTCCGATCTACAGATTGTGGGGTCGGGCTCCAAATTCCTTAATAGGACACCCATAGCACAAGAGTTAACAACTAGAATCAACAAATGGGACTTAATTAAACTTAAAAGCTTTTTCTCAGCAAAAGAAACAATAAGAGAGGTAAATAGGGAGCCTACATCCTGGGAACAAATTTTTACGCCTCACACTTCAGATAGAGCCCTAATATCCAGAGTATTCAAAGAACTCAAAAAATTAGACAATAAGATAACAAATAACCCAATCAACAAATGGGCCAAGGACCTGAACAGACACTTCTCAGAGGAGGATATACAATCAATCAACAAGTACATGAAAAAATGCTCTCCATCTCTAGCAGTCAGAGAAATGCAAATCAAAACCACCCTAAGATACCATCTCACTCCAGTAAGATTGGCAGCCACTATGAAGTCAAACAACAACAAGTGCTGGCGAGGATGTGGAGAAAAGGGTACACTTGTACATTGCTGGTGGGACTGCAAATTGGTGCGGCCAATTTGGAAAGCAGTTTGGAGATTCCTGGGAAAGCTGGGAATGGAACCACCATTTGACCCTGCTATTGCCCTTCTTGGACTATTCCCTGAAGACCTTAAAAGAGCATGCTACAGGGACACAGCCACATCAGTGTTCATAGCAGCACAATTCACAATAGCTAGACTGTGGAACCAACCCAGAGGCCCTTCAATAGATGAATGGATAAAAAAAATGTGGCATCTATACACAATGGAGTACTATGCAGCAATAAAAAATGACAAAATCATAGAATTTTCAGGGAAATGGTTGGCACTAGAGCAGATTATGCTTAGTGAAGCTAGCCAATCCCTAAAAAACAAATACCAAATGTCTTCTTTGATATAATGAGAGCAACTATGAACAGAACAGGGAGGAAGAGTAGGAAGAAAAGATTAACATTAAACAGAGACTTGAGATGGGAGGGAAAGGGAGAGAAAAGGGAAATTGCATGGAAATGAAGGGAGACCCTCATTGCTAAACAAAATTACATATAAGAGGTTGTGAGGGGAATGGGAAAATAAACAAAGAGAAATGAATTACAGTAGATGGGGTAGAGAGAGAAGTTGGGAGGGGAGGGGAGGGGGGATAGTAGGGGATAGGAAAGGTAGCAGAATACAACAGTTACTAATAGGGCATTATGTAAAAATGTGGATGTATAACCGACGTGATTCTGCTATCTGCATTTTGGGTAAAATTGGGGGTTCATAACCCACTTCAATCTAATGTATGAAATATGATATGTCAAGAGCTTTGTAATGTTGTGAACAACCAATAAAAAAAAAATAAAAAAATATATACTTTCAAAAAAAAAATGTTGTGAACAACCAATATGGAGTACTATGCAGCAATAAAAAATGACAAAATCATAGAATTTGCAGGGAAATGGACGGCACTAGAGCAGATTATGCTTAGTGAAGCTAGCCAATCCCTAAAAAACAAATACCAAATGTCTTCTTTGATATAATGAGAGCAAATATGAACAGAGCAGGGAGGAAGAGTAGGAAGAAAAGAGTAACATTAATCAGTGACATGAGATGGGAGGGAAAGGGAGAGATGAGGAAAATTGCATGGAAATGAAGGGAGACCCTCATTGCTATACAAAATTACATATAAGAGGTTGTGAGGGGAATGGGAAAATAAACAAGAAGAGAAATGAATTACAGTATATGGGGTAGAGAGAGAAGATGGGAGGGGAGGGGAGGGGGGATAGTAGGGGATAGGAAAGGTAGCAGAATACAACAATTACTAATAGGGCATTATGTAAAATTGTGGATGTGTAACCGAAGTGATTCTGCAATCTGCATTTGGGGTAAAATTGGGGGTTCATAACCCACTTCAATCTAATGTATGAAGTATGATATGTCAAGAGCTTTGTAAAGTTGTGAACAACCAATAAAAAAAAAAAAACTACTATGTCCAAGAATGAAAATTTTTGAAAAAAAATGCTGAAAAAAATACACAAATGGAATTACATCAAACTAAGAAGTTTTTGCACAGCAAAGGAAACAAGAAAATGAGACAATCTACAAAACAGGAGAAAATATTTATAAATGGTATAACCAAAAAGGTATTGACATTCAGAATTTTAAGGAATCTAAGGAAATCCCAACTCTTTTGCAAAGAGAGACTACTGGTGTGTAGTGAGGCCTGGGGGTTTAGAACCACAGGTGGGATCCCAAAGCACTGCTTTCATTATGAGGTCCCTTCCTGCCCCAGGGGAGTCACATTATGTATGCAGCCATAAAGCATACCTGCCTCCAACTCAGCAATTCTGGGCCAAAGCCTGGGGAGGAGGGAGAGCCTTCTCCCTGTTCTTGGTCTCCCTGTGCTACTGGTTTTTTTTTTTTTTTTTTTTTTTTCCATTTATTTTCCTGATGTATTGCTTCTTTTCTTGCATTAAAGGATATCTTCTTCTAATCCTTGGGCAAATTTACTGGCCACTAATAAATATTCCTTAAATACCAGTTGGGTCATCCGGGGGTCCTTATTTCCCCACCTCTGTTGTGTCCTTCTTATCTGCCCTGCAGCAGAAATGTGGTAGTTACAGGTGGCGATGGAACTTAGGCTACTGTACCCCAAGTCACAATTAGCTTTTGGGATCTGCCAACACACATCCACCCAGTGTCTCCCAAACCACTAACACACTCCCCAGGGGTCCTTTCTGCTGTCACCACACATGCAGTCTAGCTCCTGTACCTCTGGGGAAGATAGTAGTTTTTTGGGAAATTTCCACACCCACCACTGTTAACCTAAGTGAAAGTTAGGGAGAAACTGAAGCTGGGTTTTTCACTCCCTGATCCATAGGGCATCCTGCACCTCTGGATTCTGGATTACAGACTAAGTCCAAGCCCATTCTTATGCCATAAAGGCCCCCAACCTGTGTTCTTGGTACTTCTGTTTGTTTTTTGTACATTTTATTAGAAATGACTGTGAAATAGCCACTTAGACACTTTAGCTCTTCACTATGCAAATGTAAATAAATTGTAATATTGGAACTCTTTTATTTTAATGCAAGAATGAAGAATGAGCTGTACATTATTAAAAGTTTTATCCATAGAATAAAAAAAGGAACTCTAAGATCACCAAAAACAAACAAAAAATCCAACTCAAAAAGGACTAATCAACTGAATACACAGTGCCCAGAATAATATATAAAAATGACTAATGAATACATTTTAAAAAATTCTCAATATCACTAAGCATCAAAGAAATGCAAATCAGTGCTTTTATTTAAATACAAAAAAATTGTATTTTGTGAAAAAATGTTTACATATTTTATTCTAATTTGGACACACACATTCATACTTCTCCCAAAGAAGATGGGCATGGCAGCAAGGCTCTGGGACCTGGGGAGTGTGGTTTTGGAACCAGGGGAGAAAAGGGAAGGGAAGGGTTGGAGAAGGCCCTGTTTGGGAAAGAACTAAGGTATGAGTTCAAGGAAGGGTTAATTGGCATAGTTTGGACATATGGGGGTGGGGGGGGTCACCTTGCCTAGTGAGGTCAGGAAGGTAGAAGAGAAATGGTGGAAGAGAAATGGTGGTAGCAAAGGGTCTTTGCTTCCCCAAGGCCCCATCCCCTGGGCTGCCATCCCTTAAAATCCAAACACCACTGGAAAACTCAGGCCTCAGCAATGTGGCCCTCAAGTGGTGCCATTTTGATTAGGCAGGCCAGGAGACTTAAGACAGTTAAGTCTGGCACTACCAGCTTGCTGCCACCCACACAATTCTTCCTCCAAACTCTATTCAAAGAGTAACAGACATGGGCTTCAAACAAAGTAGCACAGGACAAGGTGTGGGGCATAAAATCTTGGAGGCAGATAATAGCCAGTGAAGTCAGAAGGTTGGAGAAGACAGCTGAAAGCATGAGTTTTTCTCCTGGAGCATGGGTTTTGCTCATGGCTCTGCCAGACTAACAGTCTTGAGCCATAAAGCTTTATAGGGGCCAAATTGGAAGAGGGAGAAAGACAAAACTTCACTCAGACTTGGCACGGCGAAAGGAGGCAGCAGGAGCATCACCTACTGGAGTCTCCAAGGTGAAGCTAAATTCAAGTTCATTTAAAAAGGAGTAAATCCTGCAGGGGGAGTAAGGGACAAAGCAGCAAGCAATGGGGAAATAAGAGTCCCCAAAAGGGATGAGAGAAAGAGAACCACTTCTCATACGCTAACCAAGCAGGTAAAGCCTAAAGATAATCCATTTTCCCCAGTCACACCAAATGTAACAGAGATTTAAGTGAGTGCAATTGCACACCCTCTGGCAAGGATGACTATAGGGGCAAAGGCGGGAAGGGAAGCCACCCGACTAAGTGACACACTAAAGGAGTCAGGGAAGTGAGCAGACAGTATTTACAATGTCTCTTTAGTTCTCTAGCCTCACCACTGCAACTGTTCAAGTACAGGTATTAGGCTTTGGCCTTGCCCTGGCCTGCCCTGCCCAGAGACTCCCACTTCCTCCAGAAGGGAAAGGGCCCCAGGGCGGCTACCACTACCCTGGTGGCTGAAGCCAGAGATCTAGGGAGTTCTGTTTTATAGCACAAAGAGTCAGAGACACTTCCTAGCAGGTGCTAAGGTCCAGATTTTGGCAAGAGCAGGGAAATGGAAGACAGGGGCTATTTCTTGTGGATGTGCTGCCTTTGGGCCTGCAGTGGAGGTGGAGTCCCTGGGATCTTGGATTCCATACTAAAGGAAAATAAAGGAGCTGCTGATCCAAATGTCCTGACTCCAACAAAGACTTGGGTGGGTACTGAGGAAGCCCCAAAGAAGAGGCTGCTTCCCACCGTGCAGAGTCCACCAGTTGGAGAGCGCTGCCTAAAGGTAGGTGTGGAGGGGTGCCTTCAAACAGAGGTTTGCCCTCAGGTGTGCCAGCCACCTTGAAGCCAAAGGATGTGCTATGGTTGGGTGTGCCCAGAGCATTCTGACTCAAGCCCTGTCCCCCAAGTGGGTGGTGGTACCTGTGGTTTCACTGTGTCCAGCTCCAAAACTGAATGCCCCAGATGTAGAGCTGGGTTCTGGGGCAGCCACACTGAGCCCAAAGCCCCCACTGGCAGCTGGGGCTGCCCGTTCCCTGAACATGAAAGGGAACGGAGTTGAGTGTCCAAACACTGAGACACTGGAGACACTGAAGGTGGCCTGGGTGGTAGCTCACAAGCCAGAGGTAGTGGCTGCACCAAAACTGCCATGGTGCTGCCAACGGCTTGCTGCATGCTGGCAGGGGTGCCAAAGGCCATGGTTTTCAAGCCAAAAACTGACTGTGCTGAGCTGCCAAAAGCCAGCTGGGCAGGTGCTGGTGCTGGCATTGCAGATGGGACAGGGGCCATGTAGTTCCCAAAAGTGAACAAGCTGCCAAAGTTTGGGGAAAGACCTAGCTTGGAGGACTTCTGTTGCTGCCCATCCGCAGCCTTGAATATGGGCTAGGGGTAAAGGGGTGGTTGATGGGTATGCTGGGACAGGGGGCTTGGCATTCCAGACAAAGGGAATATTGAATGCAGGAGTGGTCATGTTATTGAAAGTCAGTGTGGGCTGGTTGGTGGTGGCTGGGACTGAGCTTGCCAGGGAGCTGCTGAAGCCATTGAAGTAATCAGTGCTGTTGCTGCTGCTGCTGCCGAAGCAAGCACTCTCAACAGCATAAGACAGGGACTGGCCAAAGGTGGTGACTGCTGTGGACAATGGCATGGGGGGATTGCCAAACTGGAATATAAAGCCCATGGCTGAGGAAAAGCTGGCAGCAGAGGCAGGGGGCGCCTCAAAGGGAAAGATTTGAGAGGTAGGAGCCTGCCAGTCATTCTGCTCCCAGTGCTGGCCACACTGCTGACCCCAAAGCAAAAAGCAGGTTTGGAAGCAGAATTTGTGAACTCACTGGCAGTGGTGGCAGAAGCCATGGCAGAGGTGGCTGTGGCCAGGCCAGAAAAGAGACAAGCAGCTAGGGCTATATTAGCAGTCACAGCAGTTGTTGGCTTGAAGTAAAAGGAAGAAGGCAAGGGCACAGACATGGGTAGCTCCAGGTCACCAAAGATGGGCTTAAAAGTTGGGATGTCAGTGTTGGTCATTCTGGGGAAGATTGAGTTGGAAGAAGCATGGCTGTGATGAAGGGGCAGAATGGCAAGGGGTCTTTGCTCTGGCTCTAACTTTTACGTGGTGTCACAAAAATGGGCTTGAACAGGGGAGAATCTGAAGACATAGCTGGGGGGGGGGCAGAGAAGGATCAGAGGGCAGCTGCTGGACATGCCAAACAGCATGACTTGCTTGCGGGTGGAGGACAGGGCAGGTGCCCCCCCTCTCTTTGGCAGATGTATGGGCTTGAAGGGATGGAGGTGACTTAGTGTCCGAGGCAGGTGCTGTGAAGGAAGCAGGCAAATCTTGTCATGTCTTATTAGTTGCTTCTAATAATTTTCTCTGTATTTATAAGTAAAATGTTTTGCTTCTTAATTTATCAACTTAAAAATTACTTTCCGACTTCTTCCTTTAAAATTTGAAGATTAAACTCTTGAGTCCACACATGTTATGGTAGATGTCAGTTTAGTGCTTTAGCCTATAGTATTTGTGGACTCAGATTTTACACCTTGCTATGTTCACACACAAAAAACTATCATCCTTAACTGACTCTGAGGTTGTCCATATAGCTTGCTTTACATAATATTCTGGCATAATTGGTGCAAGGAGAGGCTTGTAAAAGCATTGGGACAATTCTATATGACCTCTCTTGGATTCCTGCCAATTCCATGAGAATGAATTCAACACAGGCTACTGAGAGATAAGTGACTTTGTGAACTGAGTGGTGTGAGCTACATGCTTTGTTTAACCTTCAAGCTCTTAGATCATCAGAAAACTGACTGAAGACCAGTATTTAAATGCTCTTGTTACATGTGAGCCTCATTTTTTATGAGATGCCACAAGTTTTTTGTAAAATTTCAGAATACTGAAAAAAATACCAAAATAAATTTTTCTCATTTCTTTGGGAATACACAGGTTTGATGAATGCCAGATCCTTTGTATTTTAAAGTATCTTGCCTTAATAAATCAAATCAATCTCTCACTTTTTCTCTCTTTCCCTGCCCTGCCATTGGTGTTAGCCACCACATAATTAAAACTGAAACAATTTACATTTTTATGTATTAAAGAGTATCCTGAAGCTACTTTTGGCCCACTAGCCTAGTCTGGCAGATGGGGTAGTGTAGCCAGGCGGGTTATGAATTTAAAACAGTTCAAATTTATTAGCTTCAAAATCCCTGCTAGGAGGAACAATGTACCTGTAGAAATATCGAACCATGCCAAGTGTTCTTATAAGGAAACATTTCACTAAAGTTTGGGAAAGCCAGTCTGTTTCAAAGATCCTCCTAAAATGGGTCAGAATGAAAGAGAAATTCAATTTAAGACATAAACTTCTCACAAGAAAAGGTCAAATT
The DNA here is from genome assembly GCF_964194105.1 of Spermophilus citellus. Lineage (NCBI taxonomy): Eukaryota > Metazoa > Chordata > Mammalia > Rodentia > Sciuridae > Spermophilus > Spermophilus citellus. The sequence goes on from NC_138183.1 coordinate 178,221,910, forward strand.
TATTACCTGGAACAAAGCAGTGACAGTACATATTAAAGAATTCAGGAGACAAAAGAGCAAGTGTTCCAGTTCTGTTGCACAGTAGGCAGAATATTATGAGCAATATGTTTATTGTTGCTTCTTTATATGCCAAATGGAACAAAAATTACTTTGAAGAGAATTCTGGAGAATTCAAAATATTGTATACAAAGTGTCTATTTTATAGCTCTTTCTTATACATTTCATAATGTATAAAATGTCATGTCTGATACAAATTAGCCTTGCATATTATAGACATTTTTTATTACTCAATGGGATTCTAGATGTTCTTAAAACAATAGATAAAAAGATATAATTCATGGTGATTAAAGCACACTGATGCTTAGTGGTATAAAAGATTCTGCAATAATCATTTAATACAGATGAAAATTATAGAACAATCCATGTTCTTCTTTCTATAATATACTCCTACAGTCCTCCAAAAAATAAAAAGGAGACTTTTAAAAATTTCAATGGTAAAAAATTGTTTCAAAATAAGTTACTTTGTAACTAAAAAGAGAGTAGATAAATAAGGCAATGAGTACAAACATACATCAGAAAGAAACTATGGTATTAGATGCATTTAATTGTATATAGAAATAATAAATGAATAGATTAATTAAAATATAAGGTATTACAAGTTGAAGATATACGCTTTTAGTTATTATTATTTCAACTGTTAATTATTATTTGATGTTCAAATTAGCTCTATTTTTATTTGCAGATAAAGGCCAATGATGAGAAAAGGAGGAAAGTTTCCTATCCATGTGCTAAAGAGTATGTATAAACACACACATCTCTATATCTAATTTCCAGTTGATATTTTTTGTTAGGGTCTGTAAACAAGTCGGGATGGAGCCTGGCATTTTGCCAGAGGGAGTGGTTTGTGAAGTAACGCCAGCGAGCCATTAAGTGTGGAGATTCTTTATTGGTTAACTGCTGTATCTAGTTTATGCTAATTAAGATAAGCTGTGTGGAATGTATATATACCCCTCCTGTCCTACAATAAATGGCTCCCACTCCTGCTGTATCAATTTACACAAGTTGCTCGTCACCCCCCTCCCCGTCACCCCCCTCCCCCTCCCCCCCCCCGTTATTTTGCTGCAGTGGGACTGCGGCAGATGGTGGCCCGTACTGGGAGCCCCGGGACACTCGGGGGTAAGTGACAAAAAAAAGCTGCCCATCCCTAGATAGGACAGGAGCAAATCTGCTCGTCCCTAGGCAGATAGGGCGAGAGGAAAAATGGCCATTTTGAGAAAATGGAGAAGATTGATGCAGTATGTTTGTGTCTTGTTTTGTCTCAGTGTATTGTATTGTCTTTGTGATGAAAATATGGAAGGGGTGAGAAGTAAATTGATAAGGGAAGGAGACACCCCAGTGGAACCAAGAGCAGTTAGGGCATGTGTTGATGGAAGCCCAGGAACTATAGTCAGAGAGAAGAAGAAAGTTCAGAGGAGGAAGGATTATCAGGAAAAAACTTGCAGCAAGAGGCTATTACTGAATATTTTTCGTTACTGGAGGGTGCATGAATCGGCAGCAGCTGCCACATGAGCTGGTCACGGCGCAGCATGGACTTTCCAAGCAGCGGCAGCAGGCTCTTCCCTGCCCCCGCCCCCTCCCCCACCCACCCGGGGAGTGGGACACCACTGCAAGAGCCCAAATCCAAACCTGACCAGGAGGCACAGTCTCACAGGCTCTTGCTCCCTGTGCCCAGTGGCAGTTTGAGTCCTGAACACTCCCCGGACTCTCCCTGGGGCCATCTGGGGCTGCCCAGGACACTGCAGGCGGAAGAGGGCCTGCCTGCATCCCTGAAGTTTGATCATTTCCAAGGCCAGTAACTACAATGGTTCTCCCACTCCTGGAAGCTAATGAGTAATGAGCACTATTAAGGCTTATTTCAAATGTAAAAAACCTTGAGATAATGTACTAAATTGTTCAGAAGGTTGTTTTCTTAGTGCCTGCTGGAATACTACAGGATTTTCTTTAGCATCATTGCCGGAGTTCCTGCCTTCGTCCCAGTGCCGGTGAAGACAAGGGTGAAAGAATTTCCAGTGTTGCTGAGAACTGAACGAGAATTCAGATCAAGCTAGCTGCCTGCAGAACTTACCTGGACTGTGATTTAAGCTAGCTGCCTGAAGAATTTACCTGGACTGTGATTTACCTGAACTGTGAGTTAATCTATTGAGACACTACTTTACCTGGACTGAGACAACAAACTGTAATCTACAACAAATTGTAACTTGGTATCTTTGCTAACGGTGTCATTGCTGGTATAATTTTTCCAAGGGCTTCTTGCATGGAGCCATCAATTGGCTTGGTATTATGGCATTTTGTATCCTCCCTTCTGCTTGTAGCAGATTATTTATGGTGTTTGTGTAAAAACCACTATGGTTGTTATGTAAATTAAACAAAAGGGGGAAATGTTAGGGTCTGTAAACAAGTCAGGATGGCTCCTGGCATTTTGCCAGAGGGAGTGGTTTGTGAAGTAACGCCAGGGAGCCATTAAGTGTGGAGATTCCTTATTGGTTGACTGCTGTATCTAGTTTATGTTAATTAAGATAAGCTGTGTGTAATGTATATATATCCCTCCTGTCCTACAATAAATGGCTCCCACTCCTGCTGTATCAATCTACACAGTTGCTCGTCACCCCCCCGGTTATTTTGCTGCAGCTGGACTGTGGCAATTTTTTTTAAAAATTAAGGTGTTTGTCCCATAGATATTTTATTAGTTTGTTAACTTTTGTGTCACTAAAACAAATGCTAAACTCTTGATATTTACAATATACACAAGCTACAAGGAACTCTAACCCTATTTCACAATTAAATATAAAGTTGCAGTACATTATTGCATGTGCCAAATATAGCTGATGCAAATGATTGATTTTTTTAAAAGGATCAAAACTGTCAGTGCCACAATAGTTGGCAGAATTTTTATGAACATTTCATTTCAATATTGTTGATGTTTTCTTTTGCATAGTTTTGTTGAAAATCTATTTTATGGATGCATTCTGTAATAGAATCTTTCATATAAACATGCATAGTATATTACCAACTTGTAATATTATTATCACTTTGAATTGATATTGGTATGATCTAGGACATAAGGAAAGCATATTTTGTTATGAATTCCTTCTCATTGAATTGGATATGTATTGAAAAGAAGTGAAATAAGAATGGTTAGGTGCCCTGCATTATGCATAATGAAAATTCTCACTGGAGTCTGTGGTGTGATGGGCTGATGACATACTCTGTGACAGTCTTACTTTTAACTTTGCCTCATGACTAAAGAAAAATGCCCTTCCATCTGGTTCACTAACATAACCTAAATTTCAACTCCTGTGAATAATATCTGTACAGATTGATATGAAATGTAAAATTAAATATTCCCAGGGTTACTACATCTGTCAGATATTGCTCCTATTTTAACTGTATTTTAATATTCTTCATATTAATGTAAATTGTTGGTATGTATAAATTATTCCATGCAGTTTTATTGAAATCAATTCAAAGTAGGGTATTTCTCTAAAGAAAAATCTAAAATTTCTTCAAACCAAATAAAAAAAGAAAGTTTTACAAATACAGACTTTCAAAACAATAGTCAAGGCTATTTACAAACTCTTAAAGTTTATTATTGATCAGGCAGATCAATGTTTTAATATTTGTATTTATATTTTAAACTGGTCCATCTAACATATATTTTTAATTTTTAAAAAATGTATAAACTAGTAAGAATAATCTACTAACCTGTCAACTATCAAAGTGTACCAAGTGAAATCTAAATTTAAAAAGTAAAAAATTTATGGGGTGGTAGTACATACCTAAAATACCATTACTTAGGAGGCTAAAGTAGGAGGATCCCTGGGCTCAGGAGTTTCAGACCAATCTGGGCAATATAGTAAGACCCTACTAAACACACACACACACACACACACACACACACACACACACACACACGAAGGGAATTCCCAATAAATGTATATACACCATAAAGGATATATATTGATTTTCATCTAAAAGATCACAAGAAAAAAACTGTTTTGTACTTCATTATTTTTTCTTTTTCTCATTTTTCTTCCTATGCCATTTAACAAGCAGAAACTCAAACTTTGATGAATTCATCCGCTTGCCTTCTCAGTGACTGACCTGGACAACTAAATACTACTCTGGTAGGAAAGTGCAGTTCTAATTATTTAACCAGAACCTGGAAATCTTGGTACAACCATTAAGTTAATTAACTTTCACATTCTGTACCTAACATTTAACACTATCTCTCTACTTCTCAAATCAAGCACTCAGAGACTTAACTTAATCAGTGTTATGGGATGCCCATGTACAATGGCTGCCCAGAACAACTTTTGTCCAAGCAGTGATTCAAGAGATATGGCCCTTACAATTTTTAAAGTTCACTCTTTTTTTAAATATTTATTTATTTTACAATAGAAACCATTTTGACATATACTTCACAAATGGAGTACAACTTCTCATTCCTCTGCCTATACATGATTCAGAATCACTCCACTAATATAATCAAACATGTATATAGGATAATAATGACTGTATTTTTCTACCATCTTTCCCATCCCCACAACCCCATGCCACTCCCCTATACACAAATCAAAGTTTCTTCATTCTTCCCTATCCCCCACCCCTGCCACCCCACTATGGATCAGAATCTGCTTATCAGAGAAAACATTCAACTTTTGGTTTTTAGGGATTGGTTTATTTCACTTAGCATGATATTCTCCAGTTCCATTCATTTACACACAAATGCCATAATTTCATTCTTCTTTAAGGCTGAATAATATTCCATGGTGCATACATACCACATTTTCTTTATCCATTCATTTGTTGAAGGACATGTAGGTTGATTCCATAGTTTAGCTATTGTGAATTTAGCTGCTATAAACATTTATGTGACTGCATCACAGTAGTATGCTGATTTTAAGTCCCTTGGGTATAAACTGAGGAGTGGGATAGCTGGGTCAAATGGTGGATCCATTCCAAGTTTTCTGAGATATAACCATGTGCTTTCAATAATGGCTGCACCAATTTGCAGTCCCACCAACCATGCATGAATGTACCTTTTTCCCCACAGCCTCACCAACAGTTATTGTTGCTTATATTCTTGATAATTGCCATTATGACTAGAGTGAGATAAAATTTTAGAATAGTTTTGATTTGCATTTCTCTAATTACTAGAGATGATGAAAATTTTTTCATATGTTTGTTGATTGATTGTATTTCTTCTTCTGTAAAGTGTCTGTTCAGTACCTTAGCCCATTGATTGATTGGGGTTTTTTTGTTGTTGTTGTTAAGTTTTTGAGTTCTTTATATATCCTGGAGATTAGGGCGCTGAGGTTCATGTGGTAAAGATTTTTTCCAATTCTGTAGGCTCTCTCACCATGCTATTGATTGTTTCCTTTGCTTAGAAGAAGCTTTTTAGTTTCAATCCATTCCATTTATTGATTTTTTAAAAATTTTATTTCTTCTGATTTAGGAATCTTTTTTAGGAAGTCAGTTCCTAAGCCAACATGGTGAAGATTTGGGCCAACTTTGTCTATTAGGGGTAGGGTCTCAGTTCCAGTGTCTAATTATTTGATCCACTTTGAGTTGGTATTTGTGTAGGGCAAGAGAGAGCTGTTCAATTTCATTCTGCTACATATGGATGTCCAATTTTCTTAGCACCATTTGTTGAATAGGTTATATGTTCTCCAATGTATATTTTTGGCACCTTTGTCTAGTATGAGATAACTATATTTATGTGGGTTTGTCTCTGTGTCTTCTATTTTGAATCATTGGTCTACATGTCTATTCTGTCACCATTACCATGCTGTTTTTGTTATTATTGCTCTGTAATATAGTTTAAGGTCTGGTATTGTGATGCTTTCTATTTCACTATTCTTGCTAAGGACTGCCTTGGCTATTCTGGTTCTCTTATTTTTCCAGATGAATTTCATAATTGCTTTTTCTAGTTCTATGAAGAATGTCATTGGAATTTTTATAGGAATTACATAAAATCTGTATAACAGTTTTGATAGTATGACTGTTTTGTCTATATTAATTCTGCCTATCCAAGATCATGGGAGATCTTTCCATCTTCTGAAGTCTTCTTTAATTTCTTTCTTTAGTTTTCTGTAGTTTTCACTGTAGAAGCCTTTTACTTCTCTTGTTAGATTGATTCCCAAGTATTTTAATTTTTTTGAGGCTATTGTGAATGGGGTATTTTTCCTAATTTCTCTTTCAGTGGCTTCATCACTTATGTATAGAAATGCATTTGATTTATGGGTATTGACTTTATATCCTGCTACTTTGCTGAATTCACTTATGAGTTCTAGAATTTTTCTGGTAAAATTTTTGGATCATTCTAAATATAGAATCATATTATCAGCAAATATCGATAATTTGAGTTCTTGTTTTCCTATGCATATTCATTTAATTTCTCTCCTCTGTCTGACTGCTCTAGCTAGAGTTTCAAAGACTATGTTGAATAGAAGTGGTGAAAGAGGACATCTGTGTCTTCTTCCAGTTTTTAGAAGGAATGCTTTCAATTTTTCTTCATTTAGAATGATGTTGGCCTTGGGGTTAGCATAGATAGCTTTTACAATGTTGAGATATGTTCTTACTATCTCTAATTTTTCTAGTGTTTTGAACATGAAGAAATGCTGTATTTTGTCAAATACTTTCTCAGCATCTATTGAGAAAATCATGATTCTTGTCTTTAAGTCTATTGTTGTGATGAATTATGTTTATTGATTTCTATATATTGAACCAACCCTGCATCCCTGGGATGAACCTCACTTTACTGTGGTGCACTATCTTTTAAATATGCTTTTGTATACAATTTGCCAGAATTTTATTGACAATTTTTGCATCTATGTTCACCAGAGATATTGGTCTGAAGTTTTTTTTCTTTCACGTGTCTTTGTCTGGTTTTAAAATCAGGGTGATTCTAGCCTCATAGAAAGAATTTGGTAGGGTTACCTCATTTTCAATTTTATGAGATTCTTTGAAGAGTATTGTTATTAATTCTTTTTTGAAAGTCTTGTAGAACTCAGCTGAGAATCTGTCTGGTCCCAGGCTTTTCTTGGTTGGTAAGCTGTTGATAGTTTCTTCTATTTCCTTGTTTGAAATTGATCTGTTTAAATTATGTATGCTCTGATTTAGTTTGGGCAGATCATATGCCTCTAGACATTTGTCTAGAATTTTTTATTTTGAATTTTTTATTTTCCTGGAGTATGAGTTTTCAAATAGTTTCTAATTATCTTCTGTACTTCTATAGTATCTATTGGGATATTTCTTTTTCTTCACACATTTTAGTATTTAAGTTATCTCTCTCCTTCTTTTTTTTAGAGTGGCTAAGTGTTTATAAATTTCATTTATTTTTTCAAAGAAGCAGCTTTTTGTTCTGTCAATTGTTTCAATTTTTGTTTCAATTTCATTGATTTCAGCCCTTATTTTAATTATTTCCTGTCTTCTACTGATTTTGGTGTTGATTTCTTCTTCTTTTTCTAGAGCTCTAAGATGTAATGTCAGGTCATTTATTTGTTAACTTTTTCTTCTTTTAATAAGTGAGCTCAATGCAATAAACTTTCCCTTAACAGAGTCTTCATAGTACCCCAGAGATTTTAATATGTTGTATTGAAGTTCTCATTTACCTCTAAGAATATTTTTTATCTCCTCCCTGTGTCTTCTGTTATCCATATGTCATTCAATAGCATATTGTTTAGTTTCTAGGTGTTGGAGTAGCTTCTATTTCTTATTTTATCATTTATATATAATTTCATATTGGTATGATAGAATTCAGGGTAGTATCACTATTTTTATACATTTTCTAAGACTTATTTTATGATACAACATATGTTCTATCTTAGAAAAAGGATCCATGTGCTGCTGAGAAAAAAGTGTATTCACTTGTTGGTGGATGAATTATATTTTATATGTTTGTTAAGTCTAAATTATTAATAATATAATTATATTAATGAGTTTTATGGTTTCTTTTTAAAGTTTTTGTTTAAAAGATCTGTCCAGTGATGAGAGAGGTGTGTTAAAGTTACCCAGTATTGTTTGGTTGTGGTCTATTTGATTCTTGAAATTAAGAAGGGTTGGCTTGGTATATGTGGATGCTCCATTGTTTGGGAAATAGACATTTATGATTGTTATGTCTTGTTGATGTATGATTCCCTTAAACAGTATGAAATAATCTTCTTTATCCCTTTAGACAAACTTTGGCTTAAAGTCTACTTTATTTGATATGAGGATTAAAACCCTGTTTGTTTCTGCAGTGGGTGGTATGTTTTTTCCCATCCTTTTACCTTCAGTCTGTAGATGTCTTTTCCTATTAGATAAGTCTCTTGAAGGTAGCATATTGTTGGGTCTTTTTTTAAATCCAATCTGCCTATCTATATCTTTTAATTTGTGATTTTAGGCCATTAACATTCAGGGTTATTATTTGAATATGGTTTGTATTCACAGTTATTTGGTTTATTTTTGGTTTTAACTTGACTTGGTTTCTCCTTTGATTGACTTTTCCTTTATGAAGTTTCTCCCTCTGCTGGTTTTTATTGTTGTTTTTCATTTTCTCCTTGTGAAATATTTTGCTAAGACTGTTCTGTAGTGCAGGCTTTCTAATTGTAAATTCTTTTAACTTTTGCTTATTAGGGAAGGTTTTTATTTCATCATCAAATCTGAAGCTTAGTTGTTCTGGATTTAAGATTCTTGGTTGGCATCCATTTTCTTTCAGAGCTTGGTTTATGTTGTTCCAGGATCTCCTAGCTTTGAGGATCTGGGTTGAGAATTCTGCTGAGATCCAAATTGCTTTTCCCCTGTATATAATCTGAAACTTTTCTCTTATGGCTTTTAAAATACTGTTCTTATTATGTATGCTAGGCATTTTCATTATAATGTGCCTTGATGTGGATCTTTTGTAGTTTTGTGAATTTGATGTCCTGTAAGCCTCATGTATTTGATGTTCCAATTCATTCTTTATGTTTGGAAAATTTTCTGATATTATTTCATTGAAGAGATTGTGCATTCCTTTGGTTTGTATTTCTGTGCCTTCCTCTATCCCAATAAATCTTATATTTAGTCTTTTGATGTTATCCCATAAATCTTGGACAATCTATTCATAGTGTCTTCCATCTACATTGTGCGGTAAACTTTATTTTCAAGATTATATATTTAGTCTTCATTGCCTGGGGTTTTGTCTTCCAATTGATCTAGTCTATTGGTCATACTTTCTATTAAATTTTTTATTTGGTTTATTGTCTCCTTTATTTCAAGGATTTCTGTTTTCTTTTTTTTTTTTAAGAATATCTCTTTTGCTACCTGTATTAGCTCTCTTATCTCTTTGTTGAAGTGATCAATTGTTGCCTGTATTTGCTCTCTTTTATTATTCTGTGTTTCACAGATCATTTTACTTATGTATATTCTAAACTCCTTCTCTGACATTTCACCTACTGTGCTGTCAATGGATTCTGTTATTGTACCATCTTGGTTTGTTTGGGGCATTTTCTTCGCTTGTTTTTTCATGTTGTTCATGTGTCTTCATCTCTAGCAGTGTGAATCTGAGGTATTACAGTTTCTACCCTATAACCCTGCAGGTTACCAATACCTCACCAGGTGTAACCAGGCCTACAGGGTCCTTTGTGATGGTCTTCCCAGTCCTGTATGTTGTCTCTAGATGGATGCAGTCCAGGAAAACCACACAATGGTAGTTCGGTGGCCACAGACCAGTCATTCTCCTCCTTCTCTATGCCTGCACAGTCTCCTCCTGCACACGTTGGGTAGAGGTCCAAAAGTTTACTCTTATAATCCCCATCCTAACAAAATAAACAGCACTAGAAACTGATCCAGAATTTCTTATGAGAAATAGGTTAAATAAATGTTGGAAAATTTAAAAAAAAAAAAAAACGGAACCCTAAGGAAACAAAGATTGCTCATCAGGATACAAACTGTCCCTAGGTTAGATACCAAAGGTTAGAGGTCAGAGTTATAGAACCTAGAAGTTTGATGTGTGGAGCTAGGACTCAAACAGCAGAGACAGGTCATTATTTGCACTTACTTCTGAAAGCCACAATGAGATGTGTCCAAAAAGACTGGAGATTAGCAATAACTACTACTGCTACTACTACTACTACTACTACTACTACTACTACTACTACTCCTCCTCTTAAGGTGAAGGGGCACTATTATTAGTGCAACACCAACAGAAATAGAAAGAAAACTCGAAGGAAATCCTTTCTCCCATCTTTCTCTTCCTTCTTTTGGACTCTATTTAACATTCCCTAATGGGCACAACCTAACATACTCACTTGGCAAAGACAAGACCTCACTCTGGTATAACAAAGCAGTGCACAAAAGAGTGAATCTGAAACTCTGGAAATAGTTCAATAACAAACCCAATGTCCTCTACATACTCAAAATCTTTTAACAATTGAAATTCAGAGAAAAGGGATTTCTTCATGAGAAGTTTATCTGGTTCAGAATATATTATGTCCATTTACATTTACACTGGCCAGAATGCAGATCCCTGAATGCATCTAACCACTGGAACTATATATAAAGGAAGTATGGGAGCACATGAGTGTTATGGAGGACTAGCAGTATCTAACACTTCTTCATATCAGCTCCTTTAACCTGTGTATGTTTGTATTTCACAGAGAAAGTAGGAGCCACCCAACAGAACTCTTAGTTGTGCAACTAGATCCACCCTGTCTTTCTTTTTAATCTTCTTTTATGAAGAATGAGTGTTTTCTATTATCAGAGGATAGTCTAACTATATGTGCTTGAGAGTTACCACCAGCAACAAGCACACGAAGAGCAAAGGTAATAAGGAGCAGAGCATAAGTAGAAGAGGCAAGATTCAAACTTCTGAAAGCCCCTAAAACAGCAAGGATGATATCTTATTCTCCTTCCATCACCTATGTCTAGCACAGGGCACATAGCATATACAAAATTCAAAAAAGTATTTTATTCCATTTAATAAACGTTAATTGAGCATTTCTGTGCCATGTTTTGTGGAGGGAGTGGTAAATGAAAGACAAAAATTCCTTCCCCCATGGAGCTCACATTCAGTGGGTAATGATAGCAATCATATAGCAAGCACCTACTGTGTGCCTTCTCAATGTTTTATGTGTATTAATCTAATCCTCACAAAAATTTCATGTGTTGCCTTTATCCCCTTTATTTAGATGAAAAACTGAAGCATATAAGTTTTAAATAACTCTCATAAGTAACAAAGTTGGAATTCAAATTCAGACAAACTAGTTTAAGAACCCCTGGCTACTTCACCACCCTGTTTTTTTTTTTTTTTTTTTTTTTTTTTTTTTATGGGTTGAAATGTATATAGCATACAGGTTTATCAGTTACCATGAGTTGAGTAAATAAATAATAACTGAATGAAAAAATGGAGGGGAATTCAGGTTTATTCAAATATAAATTTTAGGCACTTTGCTTTATTTCCTATTATCTTTCTAAAAAGTAGAACAAATTCTCACCTTGGGATTACAACCACACTCCTGTAAGAAATAATTATCCACCACATTTTTTAAAAGCCTCCCCAATAACTAGTACAAAGTGGATTTTTTTCTTTCACCTTCTCTATTAATTAATTTAGTTAGTAAATGTTAATTTAGTGATAATTAGCTTGTAGGTTATGTAGAATAGTGATTACATGTTTGGGCTCTAAAAATTAAAATGCTGTCACCACCTCCCTATGTGACCTTAGGGAAGTTATTTAAAATTTTAAAACTTAATTAGATTCTATCTTTATAAAATGGGACTATTTCTGCAGCCCACCTGTAGTGGGTTAAATGGTGGCCCATAACAAGATATGTCCATGCCCTAACCTCTAGAACCTATAAATGTGATTTCATTTGTAAATCCAATGACCATGTCTCTATAAGAGACAGAAGAAAAAGACAAGAGGATGCAAAGGAGGACAGAAATGTGAAGAGGAAATAGAGATTCCAGTTATGCAGACACCAGCCACAGAATGCCTGAAGCCACCAGAAACAGAAGTGGGTAATGAAGAATTCTCCCTTGGAGCCTGAAGAGAAGATTATGACCCTGCTGATACCTTGATTCCAGATTTCCATCCTCAGAAACTCAAGAGAATAACTCCTGGTTGGTGTAGGTAGCTAAATTTGTAAGAGTTTGTTACAGCAGCCTCAGGAAATTATACATAACCTCATGGTATTGTTGTGAGGATCACAAAATAAGAAAATATGTGTAAACCCTAAGTACCTGGAATACAATAGGACATCAATAAATGTTATTAACTAAGTTATAGAAAAATATAAACACACATTACAATTTTGTCTTTATAACATTCCATAATTGTTTCTTTTATCTCTACTGATGATACTTTTAACCACAACTGTCAGCACCCCCAGTTGAAATAAATTTATATAAAGGATGAATACTTTGTTGTTTTATGTGTCAATTTGATTAGGCCACAGGCTGACAAACATTTCATCAAACATTACTCTGATTGTATTAGGAAGGGTATTTCTGGATGATATTAATATTTGAGTTAGTAGACTAAGTATCACAGTCTCTCCTACATAGGTTGAGAAGATGTGATTAGAATAAAAAAAACTGAGTTAGTGGGAACTTCTTCTAACTGATTATTTGAGTGGAGATGTGGTGTTTTCCAATTCAATTGAAATATCAACATATTTCTGACCTTTTTACTAGAACTTAGACCACTGGCTCCTCCAATACTCAGGCCTTTGGATTCAGACTGCAATTTATACCAACAACTGTCCTGAGTCTTCAGCTTATTGCCTGCAGATCTTGAGATAGCTCAGCCTCCATAATCATGTAAGCAAGTAATTCCTCAAAATAAATCTTTATCTGTGTAGCTCTCCATCCATTGATTGTTTTTCTGAATATCTCTGACCAATCCAGTTTGAATGACATACTGAAATCCCCAATTTCCTAAAACATTTATTTATACATCATTACATTATACATTATAAACAATGTATATACACTAAGATAAGCTTTTGTGGGATAGCTGGGTCAAATGGTGGTTCCATTCCAAGTTTTCCAAGGAATTTCCATACTGCTTCCCACATTAACTGCAAAACTTTGCAGTCCCACCAGCAATCCACATCCTTGTTGTTTGTATTTTTAATAGCTGACATTCTGACTGTAGTGAACTGAAAATTTAGAGTAGTTTTGATTGGAATTTCTCTAATTACTAGAGATGTTGAACATTTTCCATATATTGTTGGTTGATTGCATATTATCTTCTGAGAAGTGTCTGTTCAGTTCCTTGGCCCACTTATTGATTGGGTTATTTGGTTTTTTTGGTGTTAAAAACTTTTGAGTGCTTTATGTATTTTAGAAATTAGTGCTCTAGCTGATGTGCCTGTGGTAAAGATTTGCTCCCATTCTGTAGGCTCTCTATTCACCTCACTGATTGTTTCTTTTGCTGAAAAGATTTTAGTTTGAATCCATCCCATTTATTGATTCTTAATTTTAATTCTTGTGCTATATGAGTCTTATTAAGGAAAGAAAAGCTATCCCACTCCTCTGTCTATACCCAAAAGACTTAAAAACAGCATACTACAGGGATTCAGCCACATCAATGTTTATAGCAACACAATTTACAATAGCTAAATTGTGTAATAAACCTAGATGCCCTTCAGTAGATGAATGGATAAAGAAAATGTGGTATATTTACACAATGGAATATTATTCAGTATTAAAAAATAAAAGCATGGCATTTGCAGGTAAATGGGTGGAATTGGAGAATATAATGCTAAATGAAGTAAGCCAATTCCAAATAAAACAATTGCCTAATGTTTTCTCTGATATAAGGATGATGCTTCATAATCAGGATGGGGGTGGAGCATGTGAAGAATAGGAAAAAATCTAGATAGGGCAAAGGGGAGGAAAGGGAAGGGAAGGGGCATGGAGTAGGAAAGGCAGTGGAATGAGATGGACATCATTACTCTAAGTACATGTATGAAGACACGAATGGTGTGACTCTATGCTGTGTACAACCAGAGATATGAAAATTGTTCTACATATGTATAATATGAATTAAAATGCATTCTGTCATCATATATAACAAATTAGAATAATTTTTTAAAAGATAAGCTTTTGTGCTATAAGGTTTTATTGGTTTAGATGAATGTATGATGTTATGTATGTCACCATTATAGTATCAATAGTTAAAGCGCCCTTTAAAATAGATTTATAATAGTGAAAGCACCCTTTAAAAAACAAAACAAAACAAAAACACACCTGAAATTTACCTATTCAAACCCCTTCCAAATACCTAGTGGCTACTATTTACCATCACTATAATTTTGCCTTTCTAGAATGACATATAAATAGAACCTAACAGTTTATAATTTCAGATTGGTTTCTTTCATTTGGCAAAATGTCTCCAGGGTTCGTGCTTGTTTCTACATGGCTCACTAGTATATTCTTGTCTATTGCCCAAAAGTATTACAGTGTTTGGATTTATCACATTTTGTTTATGTACTCACACACTGAAGGCTGTCTTGGTTGCTTCCAGTTTTTGTTGATTATGAATAAAAGTGATTTGAACATTTGTGTGAAAGTTTTTGTGTGGATATAATTTTTCAAATTAGCTGACTAAAGGCTTAGCAATGCAATTATTATATAGTTTGACTGGTTTATTTAAGAAGCTACCAAACTTTCTTCAAAAGTGTCTGTATCCTTTTGCATTACCATCAGCAGAAAGTGAGAGTTTTTATTAAGTTTTGGAAAAAGAATATTCTTGTAGATTAAACCATTAAAATATATTTCATGAATTAAAAAGAAACATAAATATTATTATGGATTCTCAACCTTAAAAACAAAATAGAATCATAAGCAAATAAGTAAATAAATAAATATTGCATTTACTCCTGAGATTAAAATTGAGATCTCACTCAAAGCAACATCCAGAGTCAAATCAACTTATTGAATTATGTAGAAGCCTTAGTAATGACTTTTATTTCTTTTCTTTTTTATGTTTGGTTATAGCAAAAGGCAGAATGTGTTCCATAAAAAAATCATATCTTCTGGGATAAAGCATAATCTTCCCTTCATGTTCATTCATCATAAGCATACAGTTCTGCCTGTATCTGGTCATCACCTCATTTGAAACTCAAAATCCCACTCATTCCCTTTTTCAAAAGGCTGTGATTTCTGATGCTATAGTACCTCCTTTCTACAGCAGATCAAAGAGAAATAAATGCCTAGTTTTCAGTGTATATTTTCTCTGGATAGAATAAAATAATTACTTTTTAATTTGTGTACCTGTATCTTAACTCTTTACTCTTAAGATTTACATATGATTGATTTGTGATATTAATGCAACAAATTACTAAAATACACTGAATATAGATTTGAATATTAACAATATTTTTTAATTAACATGCTAATGAGTATGTAGAGAGAGTGAAACCCTCATGCATTCTTTTTTTAAAAGGTATTTTTAGTTATAGATGGACACTATATCTTCATTTTATTTATTTATCTTTATGGGGTTCTGAGGATCAAACCCAGTGCCTCACACATGCTAGGCAAGCGCTCTACCACTGAACTGCAACTCCAGCCCTGAATATTAACAATATTGACATGGAATTATGTTAATCCATATGCATGCAAATAATAGGCAGGTTATATAGCCAATATAACATTCATACTTCTCCCATTTAGTAACAGGTAATTCCCATTATTATAGATGATGTTTCTCATCTCAAAAGTGGTTCAGACTCCTAAAACTAGTAGTACCAATTCATCATTCTGCTTCTATTATTATCTTAGAGTATTATTTTACAATAATTCATTAAATTTAAGTTATTTGATGATAAATAAATATTGGAAAGCATTTCTAACAAATATTGGAAAGCTTTAAAATATTGGATTTAACAGAAAAAGTACCATAGAGAATAAATAAAAATGTTTGCTTCTTTTGTTTAGTGACAATCTCTCAAATTGGTATGGACTACTTTTAATGTCAAAGAAAAGGAAAGAGGAAAACAAAGTAAATTTTAATTGTTTGTTATATGAAATCTGCATAAATCATGTTCCAAGGATAATACCTGAAACACACATTATTTCATATAATTAAAATTACTCTTATAACAATTTTTTTGAAGTAAATGCTGTTTTCTAATTCCCAGATCCTTTGACACATTGCAGGAAAAGTCTTTTTTTCATTGAGGCATAGTTTTTATAGGAGAAATAAAAACCTAATGAAAACATAATTTAGAAAATTTAAAATTTTTTTCAAGTTTGAGGCATAGTGCTTAAAGGGCTTTACTATATTATGTCACAATATTTAAGTGCTAGATTCTGACATTATTCTATATGCTAACAAATGAAAACCTTTGTTTTCATGTCATATTGGATCTGGTGTTTAAGGGCTTTTAGAGGTGAAAAAGTGACAGATGTCACTCCCTTATGATAAAATACACATAAGATTTCCTTCTCCCTTTGCCTGTCAAAGTTCCACATCATTGATACTATCTTTCCTCAGGGTTAGAACATACAAGTTTTTTTTAATGAATGTACATTTGAGCTTGTAATTTACATGAAAAAGAGTAAATTACTTGTAAAATTCTGTTATTACTAGTAACTAGAGCTTGAATTGTCTAGAAAGGCCCAAGGAAGAAGCTATGAAATCAGGAGCTAATATTTCACATAAAAATAAGCTAATAAAATGTAAAATTACAAAGAAGAAAAGATTAAGAAAGGAAAACCTGTCTTTTAAAATTATGCTTTTAAGGTTTTACTCATTTTGAAATAATATTGTCTCAAGTTACAAGTAGAAATTATAAAAGCCTGATTTATTTTTATTATTAAAAAGAAATGTCAACTAGCAATTTGATTGCTTGAACCAACTCAAGGGTAAAGTCAATATTAGTATATAAAACACCTTTGTGTGAACAACAACAAAAAAATGTGCCATCTTTGGCCTAATGAATCACACAGAAAGGCACCCCTTTCCTCAGACTGACACACCTATGCAGCAGCCCTATTTACTGTTGCTGGCAAACAGTTCAAAGGAGGATAATCAGAAATATACTGAGCGGTATCAATAATGAAACAGCCAAATGCTGGAAAATACACAATTATTTTACAAGGTAGAAAAATGTTCATAGTTCTCTAGATAAAGAATGCAATGGCAGGGTGACTCTGACTAAAGAAATAAATGTAAGTTATCTGCCATGCTTACAGCTCAGATATTCATTCATAAAAATAAGTGACAGATGTCAGATTTCTTTATGATTAGCACATAAGAGTCCTTCTGGTTTTCCTCTTAAAGCCTCTAAGTGTTCAGTTATTCTTAGACTCCCAGACGGCAGGAAGCATCTTGAGTTAGCCTAACTTTTTCTTTAACATCATAAAGAAAATGCAACCAAGCAATAATGTAACATAAACATAAGTTTAAAATACGTTGAAGGAAAGCATAATGAACTCAATACCTTGTAAATTGCTTAAGATTCATGTTTATCTGATAGCTTAGTATTGATACTTCACACATGCTGTATTTCATAAGTAACAATGACCAGAAAGAAGGTATGAATAATCAGCTTATAATAGCAACCCTGGATATGCATATGTAAATGTATATTTTATTTACTTGAATACATATTTATATACATGTATTCTATTCTATATATATATGTGTGTATGCATATAAACATTATGCTATGTGTGTATATACATAATATATATATTATATTATATGTACATATATGTATATATATGCATATATATGTATATTCTCAATTGGTTCTAACATCTGGAAGCTATAGAAGATTGAGAGTCACATTTACATTTATATAGAACTCTATACCATATCTGTATTGGCTTTCAATGAGATGAGAATAAAAATCACCAAATCTCTCTCTGTTGTAATTTGGGTTCTCTAGAAGCAGACACTGAGATGGCATTTTAAAGCAATATTGATCTGCTCTAGTAAATAACTCATATCTGCTACAGCACCTAAACTTTTGACTATTGCTTGGTTGAACTTATAGTTTGTAGTTACTTTTCAGGATCTGTTTCTATAAGAGATATTTTGGTGAATTTAACTTAGATATGCTAAGGTTAATCATCCTTATATTCTTTTAATTCTTAAATCACAAACTTCCACCCTCATCATCTCCCACAATGAATATTATTTTTAATTACTTATAGGCTAAAAAGGAGAAGAATTTCAAGGACATCCACTTGGCCTTTCCAACTACAATGTCCATCAACTCATAGGCTAAAGGACTAATTTAGGAATGTTGCTCTACTGCAAACTATATAATTCCCAGTTTGGGTAATGGGGAGATTACTACTGAGTAATTTTAATTGGGAAACTGCTCTCAGCTTCCTAGCAATCTATCCTGGTTTCATCTGCTACTACAAGTTAAGGAAGGTTTTGTAGCTGTCCATCTATTCTACTCTAGGACATTTTACTTTGACCTACTAAGTGAGTTTACTGAATTGGGTCAAAAGGAAAGATAGACAATCTCCCAAAGAACTGAAGTTTTCCTAAAGAATCCATTAGTATTACTTAAGGAACAGCCATGGCAAGGCTGGCCAAATGCTCCATGGGAAGCTTCTCACTTTTCAAGGATTCTATTATATGTGATTGTACCCAGTGCTCACCGTATATATTTTGTCATGCAAGTAACTATTGAAGTGGTCAATTAGAACAATATGCCACACTGAAAGTAGAAAAATGAAGACTTTATTCATTTACTGCTCTAGCCCAAGCAAAAGAGAAACAGAGAGACACTGACATTTCAATGTTGAATTTTTTCCCACAAAAAACACCCAATAGATGTCAAGAGGACATAGGGTAAATGGGAATGGGAGATCATCTCATTGCCAATAAGACCTGAACAACAAAAAAAAAGCCTTTTACATATTTCTGGTATATGGTCTGGAGATAGGAAGAGGGGTAAAGGCTAGAAGTGAATAGGTACTTACTCAAAGTTAAGAAAATACCTAAGCCAAAGCACTCTTTGGCAACCCTCCCATAAGGAGTCTTGCTGGAAGTAACTTGGTTCAAATATAGATATGAGTTTGAGCATCGCTGGCCTGAGTTCTTGTGTGCACCACCTCTGAAAAGACTAGTGCAGCTTTCTTCAAAAGGCAAAGCTTTGTAATTCCCTTAAGATAGGCCTGAAAAATTACACATTGCATTTTTGCCTTGGATTAGACTTCTCATGGTATTCTAACTCTCAATCAGGAAGGATAAAATTTTTCAGCAGCATCTCAAAGTATTTGAAAGCATACTCACTGAAATCCTCTCCCAAATATTAGAGTCATAGGTTTTGCCCACCAGGTCCCTCCACTAGACATAAGAAACCTTTAGGTGTGCACTTAATTTGTCTTTTAAGAGTATCCATTCTGCTAAGTTCTAGGATTGGTCTTTGGCTTTCTCCATTCCATTGCTAATGGAAATAAGTGTTTCATTGATGAAACCAGGAAGACCTTCTGGTTGTCAATAGCATGTTACTCAAGTCAGCTCTTATCATCTTTCTGTAACACATCAATAATACAATAACACAATTGCCATTATCTCTATAGCTACCATTTCCTCCATACCTCTCAAAAGCCTAATGCATTATATTCACAGTACATTTCCTTCCACTGGCACCTCATCACAATTCACCACCATAAGAATCAGAGTGTCATTGTGGCCATCTATGCTATACCTATTCTGACTAATGGGGTATTCACTTGCCAAAAAGGTGGTGTTTTATCCAACTCCCAAATTCCTCATTATCTGCTTACTTGGACCACTTCTGTTATCAACTGTAATAAAATTGTTTCTTTGGATGAAGATGCAGTGTTCTAGATTGGGGTGTAAGGGATTCATTAGGGATCAATACCTATGAAATGAAGGGAAAAGAATGAAGGGAAAGGAAATAATATCTGGCAGAGGAAGAACTCATGCTGTGATGCATCTGCCTCAGATTCTGAAGGCAACTCTCTGTAGCTAAAACAGACCATGAAGTTGCTGACAAATTAAGAGCTAATGGCACCCTCACAGCTGGGCAGCAAATGAGTGTGGATAGTACCCCAACATGTCTACCACATCCTTCTCCCTATAGTTTCTTTGAAAAGAGGTCCAACAAATACATTTGATGCCAAGAGACTCTATCACCTTGGTCATTCACAGGAGACAATCTATGTCAGATACGGAATCAGGTCCACATTTCAGTAATGCCTTTTGAAGTTATATGATTTTCAGCAAGTCACTCAAACTCTAAAACTGTTTTATCATATGCAAAATGCAGATTTAGTAGCCACTATACAGGGTAGTAATAATGTAATAAAAGTTCAAGATGAAACACACTGTTAATCCTTTTTCCAATGCCCCTTTTCTCATATATATTTTTTAGTTTTGTTTTTGTATAAATTTGTTTTCAATTCTATTATTACAACCTAAATATTCTCCCAGAAAAGTAATTTATAAACTCCAAGCTTCATAAAAATGATGACCTATTTCTGTTTGCTTTTGTGCAGAAGTTATGTGATAGAAAAGAAAATGTGAAAAAAAAGTGATCAAGACATATAGTTTCACTTACTTAGAGCAAGTGCATCCCACATTTAAAAATGTAAGCTTAATCTCTGATCTTCCTGGATCACAGTGCAATCTTGGAAAATAAATGTTTTAAGTAATTCTTAAAGCACAGTACAAATAGAAAACATCATTGTTACCATAATTTTGATAACCTCCTAAATGTGTTCCTCAGTAATCTTATTCAACACATAGCAAATAAATAAATTTTCTACAAACAGAACTCAAATGTACCATTTCCCTTTTCAAAATTCATTAGGAGGACCTTTTTTCCTCTCAGATAAACATCATATTTCTTAGCTTGGCATTTAGAACCCAAGATTTACAGTAATTATTCATGTACATGATAAATGCTCCTGTCAAACTGTGAAAATTTTTAAAATAATAATTAAATTAGAGAAGTGATATGTGTTTTTGTAATAAGGTAACAACCACAGCACAAAAATTTATAGTGGCTAATCTAATCATTGTCCCTTCTCCCTAATTATCTAACCACATAAAATTATCCATATTAATGATATTGTGATTATTCTATATCACTAAACTTTTTCCTAAGAGAAGGATGAATAACCAAACTTGTAGGGGTTCAGCATCTCTGCATTTGGTCCTTTTATCCCAAGACAAATTTTTAAAATATAATTCAGTGGAACTTGTATGTTTCATTTTTTGAAATATCAATGCCAGCTCTAATATTTACAAAAAGCTGGTAAATCATTAATTTTGCCTCTACAACAAGAAATAGCAAAGCACAATAAAAATTAATGACTTTTGTTGGACCCCTCAGAGAAGGAGAGGTTTCATGTCACTTTGTAAACTGTAAAATATTCAGTTAAAACCAGTGAAGGCAGAAAATAGGAAAGGATGAAGAAACAAAGCAACACCAGTGAACAAAAAAGTTACAAGTATGGTACATAATAATCCAAATGTATAAATAATCATTTTTAGTGTTAATGGCCTAAATATATCAGTTAAAAGACAAATATTATTAGAATGGAAGAAATATTAGATGTTGTTTATAAGAGAACAACTTTAAATAAAAGATTAAGATAGATACAAAATAAAAATATGAGAAAGATATACTATGCTAACAATAATCAAAAGAAAGATGGACAAGGTTTATTAATTTTAAACAAAGAGAACTCCAGTGCAACAAACACTATCATGGTAAAGTGTTCACTCTCCAAGAAGAAATAATTTCAAACATTCATGCACTGAAAACAAAGAGGCAAAAAACCAAACTGCAATGATAAATAGAAAACTGCAGTATTATAGTTGGAGGCTTCAGCAGACATCTTTCAATAATTGATAAATAAAGTAGGCAGAAACTCACTCAAGAAGCAAACAACATAAACATCCCTAACACCATCATATTAGTCTTATTGCCATTTTTAATATATTTCATGCAGCAAGAGCAAAATGTACAGTTTTCTCAAATTCTCAGGGAACATTTAGCTAAGACAGATCATATTCTAGGTCAGGTTTAATACACCTTAACAAAAGTTTAAAGATAGAATTCAAGAAAACTTTGCTAATAGACCATGATGATTAAACTAAAAGTTAATAGCAGAAAGCTAGAAGAAAATTCATAAACTAAATAGACATTTGTAAATTGACATGTAAGAGCTACAGAAGAAAGTGCAAACTAAATATATAGAATGTATATCAGAATTAATATATATATGCATGGGTATATATGTTTGAAATAAATAGAAATTAAAATACTAATTTTCAAAATTTGTGGGATGTAGCAAAAGAGATGCTTACAGGGGAAAGTTATAACATTAAATTATAAAAGAAGAAATATCTAAAATATGGAGGTTCCAACTTAGAAAATTAAAAAAGCAAGATCAAATTAAGCCTAACATAAGAAGAAGAAAGCAAATTATAAAAATCAAAGCAAAAACCAATGTGACAGATTTGTGACAGTCAATTCTTGCCATCACCCCA
This sequence comes from Spermophilus citellus, assembly GCF_964194105.1. Taxonomy (NCBI): domain Eukaryota; kingdom Metazoa; phylum Chordata; class Mammalia; order Rodentia; family Sciuridae; genus Spermophilus; species Spermophilus citellus. The sequence goes on from NC_138183.1 coordinate 178,244,432, forward strand.
TACCATAACCACAAAGCTGTGTGTCCAGGGTCTATGTCTATTCCAAACTCAGAGGGGTGTTATTCATTCTTATTATACGTTCATTCATTTGTTAACATGTGTATTTTGAATTACTTACCAAGACTCCTAGCTCCAGAGGCTCTGATTCTGTCCATGTTACAGAATTCAGGAGTCTGGGAATTTGGATAAAAAAAAAATCACATATTTAGTTTACTGATCTCTAATTTAACATTTTCTTCAACTATAAATGTATAAGTCATAGTTAATATTAAAAATATCTGTGACTTTCTGACCAACAAAAATTATAAACATTTTCATTTCATAAAAATAAAGCTAATGTGACTGAAAACCAGAAATCAACAAGATCAAAGTATCCATTACTTCTCTATTGTCAGTCAGCCTCTCCCTAGCATTTTTATGTGTATGTTTTGGGTGTACATAATTGTACGAAAAGATGTAGTTTTAAACAAATGCATGTATATACTTCAGGATGAATTTCTTTAGTAGAGTACTTTCATTTCAATTTTTTCTTTTTTAAATTTGTTTTAATTAGTTACACATGACAGTACAATGATCTTGACATATCATACATTTGAATCAGATGGGATATAATTTCTCATTTTTCTGAGTGTACAGGTTGCAGAATTATATTGGTCATGCAGTCACGTATATACCCACAGCAATAATAATGTCTATTTATTCTACTGTCCTTCCATTCCCCCCTTCTCCTCCCCTCCCCTCCCATCACTTCTCTCTACCCAATCTCATGTGACCCACTTCTTTTTTTTTTTTCCCTCACATCTTCATACCTGTATCCTGTATAACGAAGGGGGTCTCCTTCCCTCTTCCATTCAATTCCCATTCTCCCTCCCCCTCCCTCCCACCTCTCTTCCCTATCTAAAGGTAATTTTCTTCTCATGCTCTTCCTCCCTACCCCATTTTGAGTCACCTCCCTTATATCAGAGAAGACATTCGGCATTTGTTTTTTTGAGATTGGCTAACTTCACTTAGCATAATCTGTTCTAATGCCATCCATTTCACTGCAAATGCCATGATCTTGTTATTTCAATTATTTTGTTTCCTTCCACTCTTTATTTCCACTGAAGTACCTCTTTCCTTTATCTTCCAACCTGTGTGAATCACTTTTCTCCATGTGCTTCTACCAAGAGAAAGCACATATTCATTTATCTATACACAGAAATATTTCTTCATATGTATGCATTTATACCTGCATTTTCTTTACTAAAAAATTTTCATGTCTCTCTCTACAATATTTTGAAAAAAAAATATTATATAAATGTGGAGGAATTCTTTGGGGCACAATTTATTCAATTATTTATTTATGGATGATGATCAATTTTGTTTCTAGCGTTTTCCCCCTGAATCAATGATTCTATGAGAACCCTTGGAACCATAATCTTACGTGCTTTATTTTTATTTTTATGGCAATTCCTATGAATGGAGTTGGAGAAAAATATAAGTTTTTAAAAGAGATGTTGCTGATTTGTTTTCTGGGAAATCAGTAAAGGAAAAGAAGTATTTCACTAATGATAAATGATAGAATTTTTCCACACATGTTTGCTAACAATAGGTTTTAGAGCATACTTTAATTCTGGTAACTTAACAAAGTGAAATAATATTTTTTTTTGCTTTATTTTTCTATTTTCTGATTAGTGAGTTTGACCATCTTGTACAATATTTATTAGCCACATAAAATAACCTATATCCTTTGCCTATATTTTGCTATTAAAAACACATATTATTTTCTTCAAAATTAAGTTTTTTTCATTTATTTTCTTCAAAATTAAGTTATTACAGAATTCCCTGATCTGTATTCTGTTTCCATGCTAATACCATTTTCACTGATTACTTCAGATTTATAACTTGTTTGAACATCTGTTCATCATTAACAATTTTCTTGCTTTCTTTTATATCCAATGTTACAGATTAACTTCATAAAGTTATCACTGTTTCAAAATTTTATTAAAATTAAAATTATACTCACATTAAATTTCTAACAAATCTAGGAGATCTACTACTCATAATAGTAAAATTTTCTATTCATATCTATTATATGGTTTTCCATGGATTTATTTATTTGAATAAGATTTTATAGCTTTCTTCATATTATTCCAGACATCCTCTGTTAAATTGATTTCTAAAAACTTTATAAGATATCTGTTTATATGAGGAATATTTTTCTAATTCCCTTCCTACTTACTTATTGTTAGAATATATAAAAGTTATTATTTTATTGTTTATCCTGTATAAAATAACTTTTCCCAATTTATTTTAGGTTAAGTAATATTTTTCCCAGAATATAATTTTCTTGTTACATAGTCACCTGATCAGCAAAAATGAATAATTTCATGTTTCATTTTTTCAAAATTTATGATTATTATTTAATTTTCTTTCTTAATGAATATTTTACATTCTTCAACACAATATTGAAATACTGACAGCTATCCCCTTCTGGTCTCTAATTTAAATGTAAATGGTATATATTAATAATTCATAATTTATATTTATATTTATTTTTAGAATTTATAGATTTTATCATATTTAAGTGATTTCTTCTTACATCAGTTTAATGAAAATTTTAGACATAATTGCTGAAACTTTTTCAAATACATTTCATCATTGTAGTAAAAAAATAAATTTTCCTCTAATTCTCTGAGGAAATGAATTCTACTAATCAATCAACATCAAATAAACCTAGCACTTGTAGAATAAACTATATTAGAGCTTTGTGTAATCTATTGAAACAATAATGGCTCTATTAGGGCTCTCTCTGGTCCAACAAGGAGTCCATGGAACAGGATAGAGGAGAGTGTGACTGCAGAGTCGCTATTCAAGACCTCTGGAGACCAAACAGGAAGCAGGTCTAATTTTATTGCACAGTTACTATGCAGTTTCTCCTAACTGTCCTTGCAGAGACCAGTGGAGGAGTGGGCTGTGGAGTAAGTGCAGGGACTGCAACTCATTGCCTCACGCCCAGGGCTGTGCTTACTGGATAAGCAGCCTGCTGTTCATGTGCCTAGCACAAGGGGAGTGGCCTGCCACTCAGATGCCCTTAACATATGCCATGTATGCAGTACTCCATGCACTTGTCCCACAATATATATGCCCCCATGTGCTTTATTTGACATACATATTATATATTCCTAGAAATTGTACTTTACAATAAAAAATGAAGTAGTATTATGCTTCTGATTTTAATATTTTGATATTAAGATTATAATGGTTTCATAAAATGAACTGGAAAATTTTATTTTTCCCATAATGTTAAATAATTTAGATAGCAGTCCAGGCATCTTTTATTTATAAGTTAAATAGCTTTTATTTTTTTATTATTTATTTTTTTAGTTTTAAGTGGAAACAATATCTTTTTTATATTTATGTGGTGCTGAGAATCAAACTCAGAGCCTCAAGCATGAAATAGCTTTAATTTTTAATATTTCCTTAATAATCTTTCAATCTTTTTATAATTAGCATATCAAGTTTTCTATTTCTCTTGGATTAACTTTTTAATTTATATTTTGCTAGGAAATAATACATTTCTTACAGGTTTTCAAATTTTTGCCATAGTTGTTTCTTTTATTTGTTCCATAGTTTAGCTTGCCAAAGTTATTTTAATTTAGTTTTGATCTATGTTGCCATAGTCATATCATAGAGTGCTCCTTTGTTCTCTGTATAATTTCATTGTGTATTTTAATTTGTAATCTGAAAACATATGGAAACATGCTAGGAGCCACAAGCAAAATATATGATGTATGGCACCTTTGGTTGTAAAGCCAGCTAGCCACTGAGGTATTATTATGCTAAGATTTACATTCATATGCAAATTGGGCTCCTGCTGTTCACCTTGGCCTACTACTGGACTCATGTTATGGGGACTCATGGAGAGTTCCCATTGGTTGGGGAAGGATAGTAGGAGGAAATTCCGGGGGAGGTCCGGGGGACCCTGGGTCCCGGGAGACGGCGGTTCCGGTTAGACGCCCGCGTGGGAGGACCGGTTTTTTGCTTGCTGGCGCTGAGAGTGTTGGCGGCTTTTTCAAAATAAAGTTTTGTTCCTGCTTGAGTGGCTCGTGATTCTGTGCCCAGCCAAGACTGCGGCATTTGGTGGCCCGTACGGGGAACGCCTGAAACTTAGAGGTGAGTAAAACTGCTCGCCCCTGAGGGAAGGCGACAGAATGGGTGAACATTTAGAAAAACAATGTGTTCTTGTTTTGATTTATTTTGTTTTTATTTCAAGCTCCCTAGCCCTAGAATTTTCTCAGGCGAACTGGAAAAAATGGTTGGCTCAAGGTTTGAAGTTATTCGGCCCTGAGAAAGAGAAAATTGATACAACCATTGTCTGTTCCGTTTTTGTTTCATTCTGTTTCGGCTTTGCTTTATCCTATCTTATTGGGTTACGTTACCTTTATAGTAGATTAGAATCCAGTAAAAAACAAACCGAAAAACTGCTAAGTAAATTGTTAGAGGTCCAGACTATGGTAGAAAAAACGCTAGGTCAAGCAAAAGAGAAGGTCTCTCAAGCTAGTCAGACAGAGGAGAATTTAAAAAAAGCAAGCTTAGAGGAAAAGCAGCCATCAGGTGGAGAATTACAACAGGAGGTTGCTACTAACTCCGTTCTATCACCAGAGGGCGTAACTCAACCAACAGCTCCATCTACCGCTGAGCGACCCTCAACTCCCGTAGTTGATAGACGGAATTCTGAGGCAGGACCCCAAAGATTAGCATGCCCTGTACTTGAGCAGGCAGGAGGGCAACGGATTCACCGTGCTTTAGATTTCAAAACAATAAAGCAATTAAAGGAGGCTGTAACGACCTATGGGCCGCAAGCTCCCTTCACAATAAGCATGGTCGAATCTGTTACCAACTTGGACATGACACCAGCAGATTGGGCTAACATGTGTCGATCTGTGCTAAACAGAGGACAATATTTGTTATGGAAGGTTGCCAATGAGGAATTTTGCATGGAGACAGCTAGGCGAAATGCAGAAGCTGGTTATCCTCAAAGAAATATGGACATGCTATTGGGAAAGGGACCATATGAGGGTCAAAGACAGCAAATTGAATATGACCCTGGCGTATACGCACAAATTGCTGTAGATGCAGTTAGGGCATGGAAAACTTTACAGGGGCATGGAGACTTACAAGGTCAATTATCTAAGGTAATACAAGGAACTAATGAACCTTACGCTGAATTTGTAGATAGACTTATTCAGTCAGCCTCTAGGATATTTGGTAATACAGAACAGGTAATGCCATTTATAAAACAACTGGCTTATGACCAAGCAAATCATTGCTGCAGAGAGGTCATTAGACCATGGAAACATGAAGATTTAAACACATATATTAAATTATGTAGAGACATTAATGAACAAGGGCAAGTCTTAGCAGCAGTACAACAGGCTTTAGATGCCAGGCCAAAAACATGCTATAATTGTAATCAAACAGGACATTTTAAAAGGAGTTGCCCCGTAAGAGGAGGGTTTAACAAAGCTGGATATCAAAGGAATAGAATACCGGGTATTTGCCCACGATGCCATAGAGGGAAACATTGGGCTAATGAATGCCGTTCTCAAACCACCATAGAGGGTATTCCGTTATCAAAAAACGGACAAGGACCAAGTGTTTACCCACGATATCGTGGAGAAAGGTATCAGGCTCCATTGCCAAAAAACGGACTAAAGGGCCCAATGCCCCGGGGCCCAAAACCACAAATATATGGGGCAATGGAGGAACCCAACAGCACCATCAAGGTAGTGCCCAGGACGCATTATCCATTAAATCCCTCATCAGACAAACTAGAGGGAGCACAAGGCTGGACATCTGCGCCTCTGCCAGAGCAGTACTAACCCCAGAGATGGGAATTCAAATCATTCCCACAGGAGTAAAAGGACCTCTTCCCCAGGGAACAGTAGGCTTATTATTGGGACGCAGTTCTTCTACACTAAAAGGACTTATGATAAGTCCTGGGGTAATTGATCCCGATTATGAGGGTGAAATAAAAATTATAGCTAGTTCTCCAAGAGGTATATCAGTAATTTCACCAGGAGATAGAATAGCACAGTTATTAATAATACCCAGCCTGCATGATAAATTTTCCAGTTGTAATGTAGAAAGAGGTTCCAAGGGATTAGGCTCCACAGGTGTAGATTGGGCTATGCTGTCTTTAAATTTAGATTCTCGCCCAATGCTAAAATTAAATATTCAAGGACATGACTTTAATGGGCTACTGGACACAAGTGCTGACCTCAGCATAATATCTCGTCAAGAATGGCCAAAACATTGGCCATTACAACAAGCCACTCAAACGCTTCGAGGCCTAGGAGTGGCAACAAATCCCCATAGAAGTGCTATGGTATTAGATTGGAGGGATCCTGAAGGATGTGAAGGAACTATACAGCCCTATGTATTGGATCATCTTCCTGTAAATTTATGGGGACGAGATGTCCTAGATCAATTAGGATTGACATTAACAAATAACATCAATCCTAACGCGCCCACTACTAGGGCTAAACAAGGCTTTAGGAAAGAAAAAAGATTAAGAGAACAAGAACAAGGTATGACAGCACCTATTCAAATAGATCAAGAAATAAATAGACATGAATTGGGTTTTCAGAAAGGGCCACTGAGACAATCAAAATTACTTGGAAATCAGAAAGACCAGTGTGGGTTCCTCAGTGGCCCCTGACTAAAGAAAAGATACAAGTAGCCCATGACTTGGTCAGACAACAATTAGCGGAAGGACATATACAACCTTCCGTATCCCCCCATAATACTCCCATTTTTGTCATTAAAAAGAAATCTGGTAAATGGAGATTATTACAAGATTTAAGAGCCATTAATAATGAGATGGTTATTATGGGACCTGCTCAATCAGGGATTCCTCAATTGTCTGCTTTACCAAAAACCTGGCATGTTTTAGCTATAGATATTAAAGATTGTTTCTTTTCAATTCCAATTCATCCCGAGGATAGTCCACATTTTGCATTTACTATCCCTGCACTGAATCATGAAGGTCCTGATCAGAGATATGAATGGAAAGTACTCCCTCAAGGGATGGCTAACAGCCCAACTATGTGTCAAATTTATGTTAATAAAGCAATCCAGCCACTTAGAAACCAAAATCCTGAACTACAAATATTTCACTATATGGATGATGTGTTATTGGCACATAAAGATAAAAACACATTGCTAGAATGTTATGCCGCACTTACAAACTTATTGAAAAATTATAATCTAGAGATAGCAATAGATAAAGTACAATTAAATCTTCCAATTAATTATTTAGGAGTTCTATTATCCTCAACCATGGTCCGTCCACCAAAAATTCAAATACGAGTAGATCAACTCAAATCACTTAATGACTTTCAAAAATTATTGGGAGACATAAATTGGATAAGGCCTTATCTAGGCATACCAACAGGAGAGTTAGGACCTTTATTTGATATTCTAAAAGGTCCATGAGATCCAAATTCACCCCGCATGTTAACGCCTGAAGCAAGAAAAACATTAAAAATCATTGAAACGTATATGGAAAATATGCATTTGGATAGAATTGATATAAGTTTGCCTTTATTATTTATTGTACTACCAACAAAAAATATTCCTACAGGAGTATTTTGGCAGGAAGGTCCATTATTGTGGATACATTTATCTTATTCTCCTAACACTATTCTTACTAGATATCCTGAGGCTGTAGGACAATTAATACTCAAAGGAATAAAAGCAGCTAAGGGAGTATTTGGGATTTCTCCCAATAAAATTATCACTCCATATACTATGGATCAAATTGATGAGTTAGCTAATGAGTTAAATACTTGGGCAATAATCATGTGTAAAACTAGTGTTTCATTTGATAATCACTTACCATCTAATCCTTTGTTGTCTTTTTGGTCTAAGCATCCTGTAGTTTTTCCAAAAATGACAAGAAAAACCCCATATCATAAATGCTCCAAATATATTCACTGATGGGTCAAACAATGGTACAGCAGCAGTAGTTACTCCTGATCAAACTTTTACATTTTTAGTACCCAAACAATCAGCTCAAAAGGTAGAGCTTAATGCAGTATTACAAGCTTTTATGATGTTTAAAGATTCTGTATTTAATTTATTTTCTGATAGTCAGTATGTAGTTAATGCTATAGTATCCCTTGAAGATGCTGGTAGGATCTCACCTTCTTCTACTGTTTTCTCTTTGTTTTCCACTATACAAAGTCTAATCTGGGACCGAAAAGATCCATTCTTCATAGGTCATATCAGGGCACATACAGGATTGCCTGGAGCCCTTAGTATGGGCAATGAACTAGCAGATAAATCTACACATGACATACATATTTTCTCCACAATAGAAGAAGCTATAAATTTTCATAAAAGGTTCCATGTCAATGCTAATACTTTACAAAAGCATTTTAAAATAACTAAAGAACAAGCCAGACATATAATAAAACAATGTCAAAATTGTGTGACATTTTTACCACAAGTTAATCTTGGAGTCAATCCTAGAGGACTGATACCTAACCATATTTGGCAGATGGACGTCACACACTTGCCAGAATTTGAAAAATTAAAATATTTACATGTTACAGTTGATACCTCTTCCGGATTTTTGATGGGCTCCCTTCATGCCGGAGAAAAAACTAAAGATGTTATAGCTCATTGCTTACAAAATTTTGCCACTGTGGGCGTTCCAAAACAGTTAAAAACGGACAACGGTCCTGGTTATGCTTCCACCTCTTTTAAACAATTTTGCTCATCATTTGGTATTACTCACATAACAGGAATTCCATACAATCCACAAGGACAAGGCATAGTTGAAAGAGCTCATCAAACTATTAAAATGTACTTATTAAAACAAAAGGAGGGAATTGGAAAGGGGTATATATCCCCCAAAGATAAACTTAAAATAACCCTTTTTACTCTAAACTTTTTAAATTTAGATTCATCGGGACTTAGTGCTGCGGAAAGACATTTGTACCCCAAAAATGTACATAAGCCTAAGGTACTTTGGAAAGATATTCTAACAGGACAATGGAAAGGCCCGGATCCAGTGATAGTCTGGAATCGGGGCGCTGTCTGTGTTTTCCCACAGGATGAACAGCAACCGATTTGGATTCCAGAGAGATTAACTAAAACAATTTCTACAGAAAAAGAAGATGATTTGACTCAAATCCATAACAGCTGACATCCAAAGCTCCAGCTTGGCTATTCTTACATCTGCGACAGTGATTAACCAAGGTGTTTTTTTCAATATCTATTTTATTATTGCATTTTTCCACATCATAAAGTTCTATTTTATTTTTGAGCTCATACAAACCTAGGTTAATGTTTTTCTGATCAGTTTTATTTTTTGACTGTGTTTTATTTTTTGACTGTGGAGTTTTTAAACATTGCAATGGAGATTTCACCTAGGTATAGTTACAAGGCCTTTATTTACTATTGTCTTATGTGTTGTATGTTGTGTGCACACTTCTGTTTTGTGTTGTATGTCTGTATGTGTGTATGTCCATATTTCTTATATGAGGAGCGCTCATGAAAAAATGGATCCGAATTTTTTCTTTATTCACGTGATTTATATAGTTTAATTTAAATTAGGTAAACAGCTGTTAATGATTGTTTTTAAAGATGGTTAACAGATCTGTTTGTTTGCTAATTTAAATTTGGTAAACAGCTGTTAAGGATTGTTTTTAAAGGAGTTTAACAGATCTGTTTGTTTACTTTCACCTTTCCTTTTTATTATATTTAATAATTCTGTTCAGGATAATGTCTCTTTAACATCATTGCCAGAATTTCCATCTCCATCCCAATTCCAGTGAAGACTGAGATAAAACCAAACTACAGCTTCTATGATAGCAATCACAGTAAACTGTATAAACTGATGCATCAATGAATATAACTCAACAAGTAATGCTATCAAGGACTTGATTTACTTTGGGAGGAAATGGACATATTGATAGACTCCTCCAATTTGAACTGCTTGCAGAACTTGCCTGGACTATATATCAGTTACATACATTGTGAAATATCATCTGGTGCACCAAATTGTGGTACTGCTGGCATATCTTTGCTGATGGTGTCACCAGTGATGCAATTTCCTTGCCAGCTCACCCCATGTTTATTGTGGTAATACTGGCATATCTTTGCTGATGGTGTCACCAGTGACGCAATTTTTCCAAGGAGCCATCAATTGGCTTGGTGTCGTGGCATTTCTGTATCCTCCTCCCTTCTACTAGTGATGGTCTAAAATTTGGGGGCCAACAGAGGTGAGGCAAAGAACCTTACCCCCCCACTGGCACCAAGGCAAAATTTGGGGGCCAACAGAGGTGAGGCAAGAACCTCACCCCCCCACTGGTGCATAGGCCTATCCACAAGCATGGCTGAATGCTGGACCGGTAGTCAGCGACGGGTTGCTCTGATTACAGTGGATTCAACCTAAGACAGGAAGCTGACGCCTAAAGGTCAGTTCTCCCATGACGGGTAAGAACCATATGTTAAATTGGACAACCTACCAGGCACGGTCCCTAGCCACATTGCTTGTTACTTAATTAAACAGAAGGGGGCAGATGCTAGGAGCCACAAGCAAAATATATGATGTATGGCACCTTTGGTTGTAAAGCCAGCTAGCCACTGAGGTATTATTATGCTAAGATTTACATTCATATGCAAATTGGGCTCCTGCTGTTCACCTTGGCCTACTACTGGACTCATGTTACGGGGACTCATGGAGAGTTCCCATTGGTTGGGGAAGGATAGTAGGAGGAAATTCCGGGGGAGGTCCGGGGGACCCTGGGTCCCGGGAGACGGCGGTTCCGGTTAGACGCCCGCGTGGGAGGACCGGTTTTTTGCTTGCTGGCGCTGAGAGTGTTGGCGGCTTTTTCAAAATAAAGTTTTGTTCCTGCTTGAGTGGCTCGTGATTCTGTGCCCAGCCAAGACTGCGGCAGAAACATAATTGATATATATCATAACTTCTAATGAAACTTGCAAACTAGAAAAGAAAAAATATTTGCACAATTGTTACTATTTCATGTCTTCTGGACAGAAAGTTTTAGAGAACTAAAAGGGAACATTTGCCCTTTGTTGCTATTTTTTTCTGAGAAAAGATAATTATATTGATGATTTTTCAATTAGAATGTTTACAAAGCCAGGAAGGCTTTATCCCCTGTCATTGAATAGGATTTTTAAATATTGTGAAAGCATATTTACAATGTTATGAAGTGAAAAGTAACATGTTGTTATGCTAAAGTAGAAACAATCTCCTTTCTAAATTTAAACAGAAAAATATACTCTATGGCTTTAGTGAGAATAATGCATTACAGCATTTGAAAGTGACCTAATAAATATCCTTCTCATTTTCAACCATTTCTAAACCAATTGAGATGTAAGACATAATGGGTAATGATACAGGCCCATTTATATTGTTATGATGTGTGCCCGTAAGACTGTATAACAACAAATGTAGCCATTATGTACAACTATAATGCATTGATTTTTTAAAAATGGGTGTAAAAAGAACAATAATGGTTGTGCAAAGTATTACATTACAACTGATGAAAGTGATTCTGGAAAAGTTAGTTAATACATGCCAGCGGACAGGCTTCCTAATAACAACCCCCAAATTAGACAAACTTTCTATGCAGACATGGAAACATGGGAACAGGGAAGGTCTCTTCCAATTTTTTCCTGTAGGCTTTCACCTTCCAGACCCTCAGAACAAAGAATCTTCCCAGAAAATGTGAAAGATGGTGATTTACATGCTAATAGTAAATGAACCCTAGAGCTAAAGGGAGGATTGGCCAGGCAATTCATGATTCATTACTCCTCCAAAAATCATAAACAATATTAAGTCACTTACCTTCTAACAAGGAGTAGGAGAGTTGACAAAGATATTAAGAATGTTAGTCAAGTAGTGATTCCTTTGAGAGTTAAAAAAAGAAAAGGAAAGATATATATTACTATCTTAAACCTGGGAATATCACCTCTCATTCATTTATTCATTCCTCTATTTATTCACACACACAAATACTTATTACACACTACTAATATTAAGGCCCTTAAATAGACGTCTGTCTTCAAACTAATCTAAATATTCCTTGTTCACTCCCTTAGGCAGTCTTAATATCATGTTCAAAATGGCTAAAATCTGAAGATAATGTATGATCTGTGTTCTAGATGACCTTCCTCTCTGGAGTGATGGCTAAAAGTTGAAGAGAGTCCCATCAGTTGTACACTACAATTTCTTTGGTACTGAAGTAGGTATTAGCACTTCTGGCATGCCCTGATAAGAATTAATATGAATATGCGAATACCAGTCCTTACCTAAAACACCATTTTTTTGGGCAAGATGTCACACTGGTATCCAGACATTTATGCAGTATTTATCTAGGAATTCCTAATTTTATCCACAGTTGTGCCATCTTCAGAAATATACAAATTATATCATTTTATTCTCAGTACAATTTAATCAGCCTAACATAAATTACCTTGTAATTTGCACTTGCTTAGCTTACAAAACTTGTTTCCCACAACTTCCCTCAAAATACAGCATTGCTAAACATTTTTAGATTCTTAAGCATATGGATCTGTTTTACACCAATAGACCTGTAGATTTGCTGATCTCTTTGTCCAGAACACTAATTCATTGACTCCCACTTTTCTTTCTTGTGTTTCTAAAAAAACATTGTGTGTGTGTGTGTGTGTGTGTGTGTGTGTGTGTGTGTGTGTGTGTGTGTGTAGGGGTGTGGCTATGGGGATTGAACCCAGGGATGATTTACCACTGAGCTACATCACCAGTCCTTTTTATTTATTTATTTATTTTTGAGAAAAGGTCTTGCTACATTGTTGGGGCTGGTCTCAAACTCAAAATCCTTCTGCCTCAGCCTCCTAAATCGCTGGGATTACAGGTCTGCATCAACATGCTGGCTTGCCTAAATATATTTCATACCTCAATTCTTCAAAAGATAGTCCATTAAACAATGATGATATTCAAAATATTTAAGAAACTTGGCTTAGGCACCCAGGACTAATCAAATGGCACAGGGTTCAGTATCAGAATAGAATCTTAGAAGGTTCTTATAACAAAAATTAACCCCTTAGTTACCAAGTCATAGCAAGGTATGAAAGGAGGTCTATCAGAGAAACCTGGGTGACCAAGGTATCAGGAGATGTGCTTGGGAGCATGGGTAGTCTATTTACCAACCTGGAAAAAAATATTTCAATATTTTTAATAAATGTTCAGCCATACTGTTGTAAATAATCTAAATGTTTTCATGTTATAAATTTTCTGAAAATATTAGTTATTCTTTCTATGTTCTCCCTATGGTGTTTACCAGTATGCTCACTTGTCACTTTGTATTATAATTCCCAATTCACCTGTGTATACTTCTCACTAAAGAAAAAGCTCTTTGAAGTTGAGGGCCTTGTCTTATTTATCACTGTGCTGTCAGCACTTGACATCGTGACCAGAACCTGGTAGGAAAAACTTACAAATATTTGTACAAGGGAAAGGAATAAAATAAGAAAGAAAGAAGGAAGGAAACTCAAAGGAGTTTGTATTTTTACCAGTATCATGTAGTTGGGAGAAGTACTGAAGTTCCCAGGTCAAGTTTGACATTATTATCTTTCTAATTCCCTGAAATATTATGATAAAAATTAAACCACGCTGGCAAAATAGTCCCCATTAATCCATATGGTTTTCCTACTTTGGAATTAAATTTTCTTTAAGACATGCCATGTATCCTATAAATATTTTCTATGCATTTTAGAAAGGCTGGTATCTTTCTTTGATGGAAATTCATGTTCTATTTTCCTTGCAGCATGTTCTATAATCATTGCATTCCTTTTACTCCAGAGATTATGCTCATCCCTAAGAAATTAGAACTGCCTGTGTTCTCGCAAATAAAATTCTTCATGAGAGTCAATTCAGTTTCTTGCCACAAACTCCCACATTCCAGAAAATGTAAATAAACCTTTCTTAAGGTTTATTTTTTTATATTTGGTAAGTACTTTCTTTAAAGTTAGTTAATTGGTATTAGAAAAGCAGAAAGTGAGTCCCACTGTACTTTATCAGAGAGTTGAAGCAAATCATGAAATAGCATATATTTTCAATGTTTGAATCATCATGCTAATTTCAATAAAGCAGAAATAAGGCTTTTACCTATTCAATCATATAGGCAATGGTTGTTATAGGGCTGCATTTCCCAGAGTATGTCTATTGTAACACTAGTAAATACCAGCAGAAAGAATTTTCAGTGGAGGGGATTTTCATGGAAATGAAAACGTTCCATGTGAGACTGAAATGGCAAATACACATGATTATACATTTGAACCCTAAAGTAATCTTCAGGTGGTAATGCTGTGTCAGTGTAGGTACACGAGATATAACAAATATACCACTCTGGGATGGGATGTTGACAGTGGGGAAGCTATGAATGTGTTGGAGGTAATGGAGCAGAGACTATAAGGGAATTCTGTAGTTACTGCTTGATTTTCCTGTGAACCTGAAGCTGCTCTAAAAATAGTCTATTAAAAAATTGTCTCTGCCTCTCCTAACTCCCTCCCCTCACAACACACACACATAAACACATACACAGAGGAAAACATAATCAAATATACTTGGGAATTGCTTTATAATTTGTCTGCTTTTTCAAGAGATAGTTCTAGATATAGCATTTCCTGCTAAACTCAATCAGGAAATAGACACTTTCTTAATAAGTACTACTCTCATTAGCCCCATAATGAATACAGAAACAACTGATAATTTTAGATATTTTTATGAGTGTATTATATAAAACAGTGGGACTCTTTTTGACATAATCATACATGCATGGACTATACTTTGTTCCATTTCAGTCCCCAGCATCTCCTCGTCTCTACCCTATACCTCCCTCCACCTGCTCCCCTTCCTCTATCCTAATAGTCTTTGTTCTATTTATTTTTTTGTTTTTATTTTGTACCTTATAGATATACATAAAAGTGAAATTCACCATCATATATTCATACACATGCATAGTATATTTGGTCAATTTCTGCCCCCATTTCCTCGTTTTCCCATCCTCTTCCTTTCCCCTTTATTACCTTCCTCTACATAACTGATCTCTCTTTTATTCTCATGGGATTCCTCCAATCATTTTTTTCCTTTGTTTTGCTATGGAAGCACACATGACAAAAAAATTAAACTCTTTGCTTGTTTATGGCCCAGTAAAACTTCCTTATGTGTGTGTGTGCGTGTGTGTGTGTGTGTGTGTGTGTGTGTGTGTATCTGACATTTTCTTTTTCCATTCATCCATCGACAGGCACTTAAGCTGGTTCCATAACTTAGTTATTGTGAACTACACTTCCATAAACATTGTTATTCCTGCATCATTATGCTATGCTGATTTTAGTTCTTTAGAATAGATTCCAAGAAGTAGGTGGTTTATTCCTAGCATTTTGAGGATTCTCCATAATGTTTTCTCAAGTGGTTGTACTAATTTGCAATTCTATCAACAATGTATGAGTGTAACACTTTCCCTGCATCCTTATCAACATTATTAGTAGTAGTATTCTGGATGATTGCCATTCTAATTATAGTAATATAAAATCTCAGTTTTGTTTTGATATGAATTTCTCTGATGTCTAGGGATGTTAAACATTTTTACTTATTTTAGCATTCTTATTTCTTCTTTTGACAAATCTGTTTAATTCTTTGGGCCATTTATTGAATAGGTTATTTATTTGAAGGTTTTTTTGTTTTATTTTTATTTTTGTTTTTAGTGTTAAGTGTTTTTAGTTCTTTATATTCTTTATATATTCTGGATATTATTCCCCTGCCAGAGTGTGGAGAGTGGTGACAGAGAATGGGAGAACCACGTCTGAGATTGGAGTCTCTGATGACCTCATGGCTGTGGCATGCTTAATTCTTGGGAAAGTTTCTGTGCAAAAGTGCAGGATGCCTAGCTCCTGTGGTAATGCCCTCCACGAGGAGGCTCTGTGCTAGAATCTTATCAGCCTCTACCTTGATCTCAGGCAAATTGCTCTTGAGAATAGAATAACTTTCTTGCTAGACAATCTAAATGTTTGACCAGCTCTGCTACTACTGAACCTGTCTTCCTAACAGTAACTTCAAACAATGAACTTTCTTGAGAGGTACACAAAGCTACTAACATTGCAACTGTAGAATGCAACTATGAGAAAGCCACATAGTGTTGCTTGCCCTGTAACTTTCCTGAATACAAAGAATAATGCATAATGCTTGCATAGTCTTTAACCTGATAATGAGAAATATAAATAAAGATTGCTGGCATAATTCTTCAGAACTGTTTCTCCATCAGAGAGCAGCACTCCACCCGGCCCCTGCTGTATTTTCAAAAGCATCTATACATGTATGAGTCTTTATTTTTCCTATCCCCCTTCGACCTTTGGCAGAACCTGCTAGTTTGGCCACACTGGTCACAGCACCAGAAGAATAGCTAGCAAAGATTTTATGCCATTCTGTATGCCCTCTTTTCATACTCTGTTTCCTTTGCTGTGTAGGAACTTTAAATTTGATGCTATCCCACTTACTGTTTGTATTTCTTATGCTTTAGGGATCTTGTTCATAAAGTGAGAATGTGAGAAACATGCTCACCTGTCCAAGCCCAGAGAATGGACTAAGAGACACAAGGTACAACAGCAAGTCAGTCTGTACTTTTATGACAGTCTTGCAAGATAGATGTCTAATGGATGGAGACAAAATGTCAATCTTGAATTTATCCCTTAGAACACAAGATCCCTCCCTTGGTTCCTCATTTGATGAGTGCTATGGGACATATAGTCTTCTGAAACATCACCTAGGGTTTAGGTTTTTACTATCTCCTATTTAATGAAACCTGGGTTTCACTGTCCCCTATTTAAATAAATATACCTTTAGTTGTCCCAACCTCCCTTTGTTCTCTTGTGGCAGAAAATTTCCCTTGGATTGAGTGCCTCTTAGCCTGTATAAAGTTTCTCTCTCTTGATCAGGTCAAGCCCCTTCCTTCACAAAGGGCTATGGAATTTAACAATCTCATTTACCTGCTTGTAACTTTTTTTTTTGGTAATTGTAGATGAACAGAATGCCCTTGCTTGTTTTATGTGGTGCTGAGGATCAAACCCAGTGCCTCACAATGCTAGGCAAGTGATCTGCCATTGAGCTACAACCCCAACCCCTGCTTGTAACTTTTAATTTTGCTCTCCCCTCCAGCTGCTTTTCTTACATCACAAATAAATTTATATTTAAAACTAAATATTGTATTTTGAAAATTGACCACTGGACTTTCTATTTCTCCTAAGTTCCTCTGCTAATATGTTGGAGCATTACCCTATGTTTTCTTCTAGCAATTCCAAAGTTTCTGGTCTAATTTGTAGTCTCTGATCTACTTTGATTTGACTTTTTTGCAGGGTGAGAAAGAGGGAATTAATTTATTTCTTGTACATAATGATATCCAGTTTTTCCAGATCATTTTTTTAAAAGTCTATCTTTTCTTCTTTATCTAACATTTCCTCTATTGTGGTGCCAATAGAACTAGTTGTTGAATCATTGTGGGTTGCTTGGGGTGGCTTGTTCCCTTACTTTTTCATATTATTTGTATGTATACTCATTTGCTAGTGTGATATTTTCTACTTTTATTTAAGGAACTATTTAGTGAGTGTCTCTCTCTGAAGTGCCCCAGGATGAGTGAATATCTAAATATTGATACTCCCACTCAACATGTATTATCTGTTATGCCCAACCTCAGCCCATTTTCAGAGAAGATACCAAACTCTATTAACTATAGTCACTTCAGATTAAAGCCATGTACTATTTAACATTAGAGGAAAAACTTATAGAAAAATGTTCTCCATATTTGCTCTAATCCAAGCACAAAATTGTAATAATGTTCTTGAATACCTCAGAAATTAGTTATCAAATATAGTAAATTTACTATTACATTAGAGGCTTACAATAATTGGAGTATGTAAAAAATGGGCAAATAAAAAAATAAAAGAACATATAGAAAAATAATACAAACTAAGATTAAAAGAAGAAATAACAGGGGTATTTGAGGCAAGAGCATGTAACACAAGAGGGAAAATAGAGACTAAAAGAGCAAGTGCAATTCTCAGCTAGAAAAGCAAGGATAGAATAGTTTCAGCTAATGCTTTAGAACATTAGAACTAAAAACAATTTGGTTGAGGGCTGTAATATTTGTTAGGTCAAAATTAACAAAAAAAAGCTGTGTTGTATTCTATATCAGAGTGAAGATATTTCTTATTGAGTCTTTTTGACTTGAATTTCATCTTGATTTGGAAACTTTAGAAAATGCCCACCATTCCTTAAGTCTACCTCCAAGTTTTTCTGAGTGTTTAGGTAGTGATTACACCATCTCACTTCTGACATAATTTTATGAGGCCCCTTCTTATCTTTATTGTGCCCAGATACTCACTAGTTTTCTTTTATTTTTTTAAATTTGTTCTTTTTAGATATACATGACTTACTAGCTTTCTTGTAAGAGGAGAAAGTCCTTTAAATGTATGTTATGTACCAGCCAGGTTACTTCCTGTTATGGAGTGCAATATTTTGTGCTCTCCTGAAGAAAAGCTCCATGTATCCCATGCTATTCAATTTGTGTAGGCTCCCCCAAGTATATTTAAGAGTACATGAGATATGGCAATCTAAGGTAGAGGTATTGTAGTCTGGTCAATGTGGCACTGGGTGGTCTGTGGGGGGTGAGGCTGCTTTTCCTTCTGGAGTAAAAAGGTCACAGGTTTGTTGGCTTGTATCTGGGCACAATGGGTGGTTGAACACTCCTCTGAGTGTGTTCTGCCATTGAGTATGCACTGAAGTTCTCCATTATCCACTAGGCGTCATCCTCAGAAAATGTCTTCTGTGGGTCTTTGAGTCTGAATGAGAATTAAGTTAACTTGTATATCTGAGATGCACAGCTGTGGTCTCTCCTAGAGGTACTGAGGCAGAGGAGCTACTTCCCTGGTTGCTATGATTTTCTCGTCAGCCAGGCTTGTTCATCATCCCAGTGACCTGAGTATGTGAGCTTATAGGGTTCTTCATCTGTGGTTGTTTCTGATGAGTGCAGTGGCACAGGTTGCAGCACTCAGGGCTGTAGACAACTATTGTGGAACACTGAACACCTGCTCCAACACACAGGGGCTTCTCTATAGTGCCATAGAACTTGGTGGTTGTCTGCAACTGTGGGTCCTGTGAATGCAGGCTCTCTGTGGGTGTCCTGTTTCCCAGTAGCCTCCACCCTGGCCAAAGTAAATCACCAGGGTACCATCCCCATGACTGAGGTAGAGTGTCAGCTGCCCTACCTTTGTAGAGTGTCAGCTGGGAACTGTGAATTATTGAATTTATTGAATGCCTATTCTACTCCATGGAGCTTCTTTATATAAGTGCTATCTAAGCACTTGGCAACTGTCTGCAATTCTGGGGTCTGTGAATGCAGGCTCTCTGTGGGCAGTTTATGGTACAGAAGTTTCTCTGGCTGCTGCAGCCACTAGCATTTTGCCCACTCACTGTGATAGGGATACGATGTTAGTTGGTCTGTCTTCATCTGAGCTCCTGCAGAGGTTTGGGGGAGTCCTGGGTTGGGGTTAGCACTCCCTGGGAATGATTTGCTCTAAGCCTAGATCCTTCCCACTTTCCTTGTCCTCAATGAAGAGGAAATGTTTTTGGTTATCTTCAGTGAACAGAGATCCCTATACAAGTCTTTATGGACAGACTACCAAGACAAACCATTATAGAGGCATTCCCTATGGTTTTATTTGTTACTATCTGTAGGTGTAAAGAAATTGTATTGGTTTAATTTCTTCTAGGGGTGCTGCCTAGCTGTGGATTGACCAAATGATTATTTTTTCTCAGCCCAAGTTTCACCCATAATTTGGGCTAAACTTTGTGGTATTCTTCTCTGTCTTTGCTGCTCCTGTCCCATTTTAACTTGGTCTGATTCCTGTCCTTTTCCTTGTTACCTCTCCCCTGAGATCCTACTCTGGTTATGGTTTAGGAATTCTATCCCTAGTTTCTGCTTCAGTAAACAAATTCTAAGTTCTTACAAGTCTCAAAGTATCTAACAGTGAATAAACACTCTAAAACTCTTACCACCTCTTCAGCTGTACTTTTACTGCTTCATCTCTGGGCTATGGAGGAGTTTAGGGTTGCTAACTAGATCTACTCTGCCATCTTCCAAGACTTCTCAATTAAATCTTAAATATTATGTCCTTCTACCTTTCAAATTCCCCATGGGAAGGGAAAAAGAGAGGTTAGTGACGGAATGATTATAGTCCTCGGGTTCTTATGGGTTCAGAACTGATTTGTCTCAGCCCACTCCTCCTGTGGAAAAGAATAAGTAAAAGGAAAGAGTATGGGAACCCTTGTGGCACCATGAGCCTCTTCTGTATGCTTCCAAGGCTGTCCTATGACTTTAAGGGAAGTGTTATACTTCAAGAAAATCAAAGCAATATTTTCTTCTTTCATGGATTTCTATTTCCTTATCCCTGGTTGGGATTAATTTTTATTTGAATTTCTTAAAAATGTACTTATAATGACCATTCCCTAAATTGTGTAAGTTATTCTCAGAAAATGACTCTGCATAAAAGAATTAAATAAATAAATAAAACGCTGCAGAGAAAATGTTTATTTATTCCAATAAAATAACTGATTTTGTTCCTTATATAAGTCATACAAATTGAGAGGTATCAGTGAAAGATAACCATGTTCCATCAGGAGGAAAGAGCAATGGACCAGCTTGCATATCTTCCACAGTGTGCACTAGCTTACCTAAAAGCTGAAAGAAGTTTTATGGTAGAGGCTGGGGCTGTAGCTCAGTGGTAGAGCACTTGCCTTACACATGTGAGGTATTGGATTTGATCCTCAGCACAACAAATAAATAAATAAATAAAGATATTGTACCAACTACAACTAAAAAAATATATATTAAAAAAAAAGAAGAAGTCCTATGGTAAAATAATTTCCTGAAGTCTCTGAAATTGTATAAACTCAGATAAATGTTCTAGTAATATCTATTAGTGTCTCATGAGACACAGATGTTCCTAAAAATAGTTTGGAAATCACAACCATTTAGAAAATAAGCTAATCCATGATATCAAATGAGTTATGGCTCTATGATGTGCCTTCATATATTTTAAGAATTTCTCTAAACATAAAATTGTAATTAGAAAATGTTAGAGATCTTCAACTCCTTCATTTTATGTATAGGTTAAAAAAGGTTTCATAATGTATCGAAGGCTACAAAGAAAAAGAATGACCCAGATAAAACTAGATCCCAAATTGCTAATGTTCTTTTTGAAAACTTCTCCCAAACTTGACATGTGTGTGTTAGAGGCTGAACTGTGTCTCCCACCAAAATTATTATATTTAATTCCTAACCTCCAGTAGTGCAGAATATGACAACATTTAAAGAGAGGGTCTTTGAAGAAGTCATTAATATAAAACTAGGCCATTAAAGTGGGCCCTAATCCAATCTGACTGTTATACTGAAAAGTGGAAATCTGGACATGCAAGAAGAGAAACTGATGATGTATATGCAAAGAGGAAAGAATATGTGAGCACACTGTGAAAGGTAGCCATTTCGAACCCAGTAAAGAGGCCTCAGAAGAAATCAAACCTTCCAACATTTTGGTCTTGGACTTCTACCCTCTACAACAGTGAAAAAATAAATGTTAGTTAAGTCAGCTAGTTTGAATTTTTGCTACAACAAACTTAGCAAATTAATGCAAACTCCCTCTACTATCTGATTCCCTTGCTCTTTCACTCTTATTTATCTCTTTAATTCCAATATAAAATGTGTATTTCAATTAGAGAATGTGACTTGAACATTCCTGCCTGTCTTTCCACACAAAGTGACCTCTCTACCTAGAGTGGCATACGTTTTCCCCCCTTGTATGTTATATGAATTCTATACATTGAAGCCCCTCTTCTGTAATACCTTCCCATTTAGACAGGTTCATGGTATTCACTCCTTTTGCTAAACTCCTCAAAAATCACAATATTGAAGTCAGGTCATCATTTTCATACAATTATTCATGCCAATCACCTTTTCCTTATTGAGATTCTTGTCTCCAAAACCATCATTTCTTTAGTATCTTCAATGAAATTAGTCTTCAGTCACAACCTACTTATTTTTGTCCACATCTAGTCACTTTTCTAGAAGATATTTTCCCCAAGATATGTATAGAAACATCAGTTGAATCCTAATGAAATTCAACAAAACTAAGGGATAACAGGAATTTATAATCATTGCATGCACCAAGAAAGCAATATTTAAAAAGGAAGTTTATCTGTTCCATTGATAATTATTAGCATTGCTGTGTATAAAACCACTAAACATTGTACACAAGGCCTGTTAGAACAAAATGTCGGTTTCAAAAAGATGGTCCTTAGTCACTTCTGTTTCTATTTCTTAAATCTTAATATGAATTTCCTCCAGTAAACTTGACCTACAATCATAGCATTTTTGCTATTATACATTTTCTTTGTAATGATGTTCAGTGTTAAAATGTTGATCTGAATTATCTATGTCTACAGTCCTAAAATAGGTCTTGAGCTGCTTGGTGATATTTGTGTCAAGATGACTGAATTTGGTTAATTGGTTCTTAAATATAAACTTTTGATAATTACCAAGTTTGAAGATAAAAGGTAGAGGTTAAAAAATAAATTCACAGAAAATGAGCTCTAGCTACTTTAATGGAGCTACTTTTATTCAATTGTGACAACTCAAGTTCCATTTTAGTCACTATCTTGTCAAATAGAATACCAGCAGAAATAGGACAGAGCTTCTAGCCAAATATCTTTTGAAATTTCATTTAAATATATCTAGAATCTGTCAATACTTAATTATAAATCTGCTACTTTCCATAACTCTTAAACAAAAAATGTTGTTTATTTTTAAAGAACAAAAATATTATAAATAAATTTTATAATATATTCAGACAAAATAGCACCTTGGCAAAAAGTATCTTTACTTTGTAAAAAGCACCCAGAGGAATCATTAGAACAAAAAAAAAACAGTTTTATTTGAATTCAAAACAAGTTAGCATCTCTTTATCACTTTGGTTCTTTAATTTCTTGGATATTTTAAAATAATGCCAGTGTTCCTTAGTTATTTCAGTATTTCCAAATGTAACTTTTAAAAAGCAATCATACTGTGATAACATCTTCCTTTGAACAACTTGCAAACTTTCCCTGTGAATTCTCATCCTATTTTTTTTATTTTTATTTTATTTTTTTTATTGGATGTTCACAACATTACAAAGCTCTTGACAAATCATATTTCATACATTAGAATCAAGTGGGTTATGAACTCCCATTTTTACCCCAAATACAGATTGCAGAATCACATCGGTTACACATCACATTTTTACATACTGCCATATTAGTAATTGTTGTATTCTGCTACCTTTCCTATCCTCTACTATCCCCCCTCCCCTCCCCTCCCATCTTCTCTCTCTACTCCATCTACTGTAATTCATTTCCCTCCATGTTTGTTATCCCATTCCCCTCATAACCTCTTATATGTAATTTTGTATAACAATGAGGGTCTCCCTCCATTTCCATGTGATTTCCCTTTTTTTCTCCCTTTCCCTCCCGCCTCATGTCTCTGTTTAATGTTAATCTTTTCTTCCTGCTCTTCCTCCCTGTTCTGTTCTTAGTTGCTCTCATTATATCAAAGAAGACATTTGGTATTTGTTTTATAGGGATTGGCTAGCTTCACTAAGCATAATCTGCTCTAGTGCCATCCATTTCCCTGCAAATTCCGTGATTTTGTCATTTTTTAGTGCTGCGTAATACTCCATGGTGTATAAATGCCACATTTTTAATCCATTCATCTATTGAAGGGCATCTGGGTTGATTCCACAGTCTAGCAATTGTGAATTGTGCTGCTATGAACATCGATGTGGCAGTATCCCTGTAGTGTGTTCTTTTAAGGTTTTCAGGAAATAGTCCGAGAAGGGCAATAGCTGGGTCAAATGGTGGTTCCATTCCCAGCTTTCCCAGGAATCTCCAAACTGCTTTCCAAATTGGCCGCACCCGTTTGTAGTCCCACCAGCAGTGTACAAGAGTACCCTTTTCCCCACATCCTCTCCAGCACTTGTTGTTGTTTGACTTCATCATGGCTGCCAATCTTACTGGGGTGAGGTGGTATCTTAGGGTGGTTTTGATTTGCATTTCCTTGACTGCTAGAGATGGTGAGCATTTTTTCATGTACTTGTTGATTGATTGTATGTCCTCCTCTGTGAAGTGTTTGTTCATGTCCTTGGCCCATTTGTTGATTGGGTTATTTGTTTTCTTATTGTCTAATTTTTTGAGTTCTTTGTATACTCTGGATATTAGGGCTCTATCTGAAGTGTGAGGAGTAAAAATTTGTTCCCAGGATGTAGGCTCCCTATTTACCTCTCTTATTGTTTCTCTTGCTGAGAAAAAACTTTTCAGTTTAAGAAAGTCCCATTTGTTGATTCTTGTTATTAACTCTTGTGCTATGGGTGTCCTATTAAGGAATTTTGAGCCCATCCCCACAAAAAAAAAAAAAAATTCTCTTCGGACGAGTATTGAGCTCACTGTCTATTTGCTCTAAGTATTATTAGATAAACTTTGGTTCACTCAATATCAGCTACGCTTCTCATCCTCTAAGTGACTAGATATAAACCACCAAAATCATTATGGTTTGAGAACCTTCAGGTTGAAGGAGTCCTGAGTAATTGAGTTAGAAATGTGCTGGTGTGCTATGCTAATGTTCTAGCCAGAAAATAAAGGCAAGGAAAAGACACCCTGAAGATGGTGTGTAGTGGTCTTGATGGCAGGTGGAAGTATAGATACGTTTCCTACACTGGCATGCCTTTTATTTTGATATATTTATTTCCTTAGAGAGTGGAAAAAATCAAGATTATATTCCTTAAATCTTCTAAGATGGTGATACTACAAATAGATGCTAAGGGACAGATAAAATATAAGAATTTAAAGGTGAATGCCTAGCAAGATTCTTAATTGGACATTGACTATAATGGTGCTAAATGTCAGCAGTAAATTCATGAGCAAATGTAGGTGACCATACGCAATGAAAAACTGACCTTTCAGAAATTCATTTTAGGTTCCCAAAGTCCTTCACATAGAAAATAATGCTCTGGATTGCAAATTCCTAGAACTCAAATGGAGGGGCAATCTCATAATATTTAATGAAAGAGATATTTAGCTTTCTATACTTTTTATGTATTTCCCTCTCTATATACTTCATATTTTTTTCTGTCTATCCTAAAATTACTCACACTTGTGCACCTATCATTATTATAGACAGTACAAATTTGGGTATATGATATCAATGCAATATCAAAACACATTTAGTAACAGTCAAAATCTACAGTATTAGTTGAGATGAAAAATTATGTATGTTCTGAAATAGTTAAGACTTACAAAATTAAATATTCATAAAAATTTTATAATATAAGCTGCATTCTCCTGCTTAAATTGAAGTACAATGCAAGCACTTTACCACTGAGCTACAACCTCAGTCCCTTAAATCTTTAATTTATTTATTTAGTTTTCACCATAGTCTCTGAAGGAGAGATTATCATTAGCCTCCCAAAATAAGAGTTAAAGAAACAAAATACTAGCTACTATATGTTGCATTCACAACTTAAACCTAAGAACTATAGAAGATATGAGAGAGTGAGGGAGAGACGGTTAGAGAGATTTGGGAAGGTTGCTGTTAAAAATAGCAACAGAGGCTGGGGTTGCTACTCAGTGGTAGAGCGCTTCCCTAGCACATGTGAGGCACTGGATTCAATCCTCAGCACCACATGATTGATTGATTGATTGATTGATTGATAGATAATAGATAAATAGACGTATTGTGTCCATCTACAACTAAATTTTTTAAATGTTTATTTTTTTAAGTAGCAACCTTGAGCTGAGACCATACTATCAAAGGTAAAAAAAAAATAACAAAATTAACACAAGACAGCAATATATAGTAATTTAATTTAGGGAAAGCTTGAGAGACATTTCTGCCTTATAGAATGTCATATGATTGGATGCTCAAAATGATGACTCTTAAGGAGAAAGCTTATATCTAAGAAGTATGATCTTTTAATAAATTAAGGTAATAAAAACACAATTTAGATATACTTCTATGAGAAGTAAAATACAACCTGCTGATCCTAGGTAAAATGATTAAATGAACAAACTTATCTACAAGTATACTTATTTATCCTCCATAATTTATTATCCATTCAATCATAATTGGTTTGTTAAAAAAATACAGTATTATCCACTTATAGCTTAGTAGAAATAACAGTTATCAGCTCTGTGTCTACAGAATATGTATTTTTTATTTTAGTATTAATAAAATAAGAAACTCTCTTGTTTTAAATTTCAACCACAAAAGAATATTAGACTGAGGTGTACAACATTAGAGGACAGTAATTATCAGAGTCACTAAAATCACAGTATATTGGAATTTATTTTTCTTGGGAATAAGTTCGATCTGAATAAAGAAGCATCTATGGAAAAATGCCTAATTTCTTAAAGCTATCTCCTCAGTGAAGTACTTTGGTATTTTTAAATAATATTCCACACTATCTCTGAAATACATAACTGAGACATGCAGAACTAAATCATCAAAGAGCAATTAAAATATTTTGCCCAATGAACCACTTAATGTTTTATTAAAACACATAATTGCAGTGATTGAACATTGAGAAAAATATTTTTTTCTTGGCTGTGAAGAACAGCATTTGATTCAGCCCATATTGTTAGGTTGTTTTGCAATGTCCTGTATAGTCACTGTATTTACCCACAACTTAGGAAACTTTCCCTAAAAAGCTCTCAGGTTTTCTCCATGTCTGGCAATGGTCATATTCACAAGTCTAAAACTCTAACTTCATTGATTTTATACCATTGCTTTTTAATGAAGCCTTTTAAATGTAAACAGTTAAAAACAAAGTACAGGTATCTCCATTTGAGCTTTGAAACAGAAAAGATAAAAGAGAAGACCTTCCATCTCTTCTTGGCTCTGGTGAACTGTAACTCAGTAAATGATGACAGTTCAGTTCCTAACACAGAGGGCACTTATGATTAAAAAGAAAAGTACCATTAACAATCACACCAATTTATCTGGATGAAACATCCTGTTAAGCAGAAAATGTTCTAAACTCTTCTTAAAAATATTTCTTACTTAAACATAAGAGACTTTTTTCCCTTGTACAGCTCATAGGTTAATGAAAATTCTTTCTTATTGGACCATTTTTAGAGCTATAAAAATATCTGGAGTTTAGAAATAAGCAATGAAATATTTACTCTCCTAGCACATTGTTATGATCAGTGAAAGCACCACAGATGTTCAATAAATATCATTGGAGTGGACAAGCAAAAGTTAAAACTGAGAAGCTAAAATGTGATAGAATGTAAAAATATATAAATAAGAGGAAATGAGTTTGGAGAAATAGAAAATTATAGAAAAGTCTCAATGTCAATTTCCAAGGAACATTATTTTCTCACTCTATACCATGATAATAATTATGTTATAGAAATTAAGCAGAGTTTAGATATGAAGACAACTTTGTTCTAGTCATATCCTTCAATATTAAAAAGCTCCAACCTTAATGGCTTAAAACATGAAAAGTATTTGTTGTGCTCATAAATATGAAATGTGGGCAGAGTGTGGAAAGGGATTAACTGGTCTCTAGTCCATTAAGTATAAGCAAAGGAGATGGCTTTAAGACTAAGATCTGTTGTTCTGAAGGCTTGCATACCTGTACCCCTCACAATTGAAATGGAGTGAATTAACTTTGGTGGAGCTGTCCTCCATTTGTTCTGGTCCTCCTCACAACATGATGGTCAGATTCCATTGATGGGCATCCCATGAGAAAGCTAGATAGAAGCTGAATAATTGGGAGTCCTGCCTTGAAAGTTGCATAGTATTATTTTAGTCAGCCAAGATGTAACATATTCCAAGTTTGGTAGGAGAGAAAATAGATTGCACTTCTCCATAGTGGTATGACAAGAATTGAAAGAGAATGAGAAATGTGAACATTTTTGGAAAATATAATCCACCACAAGTTTCTTGCTCTTTATCTGCATAATAAAAATAAAAATGGCACCAACAAAATAGGAAGGTAAACTATTTTTTAATGGACTCAATAGTAGAGACAACAAAACTCAGCTTGTTTGGTTAGTTCAGGATTTATCAATTATCTTACTATATTATAATTGCCAGTTTACTAATCTGATATTTTAAGCTTCATTAGAGCAGGAAATGAGTCTTTTTTGTTTACTTACTGTATCTCTTAATACCTGGTAGAAGCCTGGTATGCTTTAATAATATTTGTTAATAAATGAATGTATAAGTACATATGAACTTAAAAATTTAAAATCACTGTCTCCTATATAACCGATTTCCTTAGTAAAGTCTTTTCACATGAACATATTTCAGATGCATGATATCAGTTTTTATATAGTTATAGTTTCTAGTGAATGATACAAAGATGATGACAATTACATGGCTCACAGCATTATAATCAATCCAAATTGAAAGGAGTGTTGATTGCAAATAACCAATGTTTTTATTTCTTAAGAAGAAGAATTGGAAATCTGTAATTAGAGCAAGATTTTTATAATAAGATAAATTTCAAAACTTTGTGTCAATTTAATTTAAATTGGACAATTCTTCCAGTGACTAACATAAACCATGGGGCTAATTCAGTCACTGTGAATAATAGTCACATGCCTTTGTACTTTACATGTTATTGGTAATTTACTTCAGATACATTTAAAATACAAGTATCAAAACACTAAATATGATAGTATATGTTCTCCTGTTTTCTATTTGCTTGACAAATTCCCAGTCTTTGATGACTAGTTCCCCATTTCCTCCCTTTTCCCATACCTCATTGAAAACATGGAAATTGATAAAAATATGATTTGTTTCTTTATTCTCTTTAGATTGCTTTCATATTTTTATTTTTTAAATTTTTAATTTTTGCTTTTTATTGATGTATTATAGTTGCACATCATATAGTTGCACATAAGTTGGCTTCACTTTGACAAAATCATACATGAATGAAATTGAAAGCGAGTGAATTAAAGAACCTGATTTCTAACTTAAGAACAAAAAATTCAGTTCCACTATTTGTGCATTATACTTTGATCTCACACGCTTGAGTGTAGAATTATGAATTGAAGAATTATATATCTGGCTTACATTTATCAGTTATAAGACTATAAAATTATTTACTTAGAAATGCTGCTTAAAGTTCAATTTGCTTCAAATAAATGCTTAATCTACTTCCATAAACTATATTCAAGAGGCTTATCTATTTCAGTTCCCTTCAGTAGTGATAACAGCTAACAATGATAAAACTAAATTGTAAGGTAATAGAGAGGATCATATGACAAAGTTTAGGATGTTTTCCATTCTAAATATTTAAAGTCCCTTAGTGTCCTCTAAGTCTGATGTCTCTCAAGTGACATAAATGCTGAATATAGGTACATATGAGTTAGTCCTAAAATTACAATGATGAAATGTGATTTTCAATTTATTACTTTGGAAATAATTTCTGGTAAATTCCCATGAATATAGGACCTAGAACAAGCATTGCAAGGAGAACAGGAACACAGAGAATATGCTCTAATTTTGTCATTTAGGAAGTTTTGACTGAGCAAGCTATTTGATTCTGTTTTTTTATTAAATTGAAGTCAATAAGATCATCCTTGCATAGTCCTCTAACTTTTCACATTCTGTGCCTCAACTGCATCAAATGGAAACTCAACAAATGCACAGTGATTGAAGACTAAATGAATAATTGAACATACTTAGTCCTACATTCTTTGATATTTTCCCAATTGTTTTACAAATATAACTGCAGTTTTTACTCATTTAAATATATGTAAATGTTGTTCAAATACAATTTCAGAGACTCTGGAAAATATTTCAAAAAGAGTTTTTTTGTTAGTTACAGAAAAGAGAACTTATTACTGGAATAAGCAATCTCTAGCATTTATAAACAAATCTGAGAAAAAATTACTTTTTATGTTAGAAGAAAAATTAAACAAAATCTTTATTCTGATGCAAGAGTAAATTACATCTAGAATTAATAAAATTATATTTTTAAGTATTATTGTTATTTAATTTATATACCTTGAGATTAGCCTAATAAAATGTACAATTGTTAGTAAATTTATTTTTGCAACCATCACCACAATCTAGTTTCAGAACATTTCCATTACTACCCCAAAATTCTTCCTATCCTATTTTCAATCACTTTTGTCATTTTCTTCCAGCCCCAAATAACCATTTTTCTGATTTCTGCATTTATATATTTTATTTTTCTGGACACAAACAACTTCATGATATCAAAATGTACTCTTTAGCTTTTGGTTTCTTTTATTTAGCATGATGCTATTGTAATTTATCAGTATTCCATTCTTTTCTGATGTTAAATAATATTCCATTGTACAGATATACTACATTTTTATTCATTCACCAGTTAAACTTTGAATTGTTCCAAGATTTTGCCTATTTTGAATAATACTACTGTAATATTCATGCACAAGTTTTGTATGAATTCATGTTTTCACTACTTTTGGGTAGATGTCTAAATACAGAGTTTCTGAGTTTTATAGTAATCTTATGTTTAATAATATACCAACTTATTATACAAAGTTATACTAAATTGTTCTAAAAAGTAGATGTACTATTTTGCATTCTCACAAGCAAAATATGATTGTTAGGTTTTCTTCCACATTCTTAGAGACACTTGATATTTTATATCCCTTTGACAGTCATTCTAGTAGGTATAAAATAGTGTCTTATCATGATTTTATTTTCTATTTTATTAATGACTAATACTTTTATGTGCTGCTTATTTCCCCATTCTCCTTTTCTCCCCCAACTTTACCCACCTTAATTTATAACAAAAAATTCCACTTATTAATACATCATAGAAATATACCCAAGTCATATTATAGAGCTTGTATTAATTTTCTTCAATACTGCATAAACTCAAAACAGATTTAGCATAATTTATTCCACAATTTCCCTATTTAGGGATGTGGATATAGCTCAGTAGTAGATGTTGCCTAGCATGCACCAGGCCCTGAGTTTATTCCCAAACACATACACATTAAAAAAAAATTATAAGGATTGACGTTTTAAAAAAAATCACCTATTTATTATGTATTGTTGCTTTCCATATTGTATTTTCTATTTTTATTTGATCAAATTACTATTGATTATCCTGTTTGTTTTGCCACTTTGGAAGTTCTACTAAAATGTTATATTCTTATAATGATTACACATCACTTTCCAAGAAAACCATTGTTCCAATGGATTTCTCTTATTGCTTACAGTTCTAAGTGATGACATTCCCATGATAAATGATAGACTTGAAGTCTCTGACCCTGTGAAAACGGGATGAGTTACTAGATTGACTTTTTAGTTATTTAGTGAGTCCTCAGGAGCAAGGCTCCACTCCCCAAAATAACAAAAGTTAATGCCTTTCTAGTCAAAGAAATAAAAGAATTTGGCTTTGGCTTCTTTGGTAGCTACTTAGCAATCTGAGGGATGGGGAGGTTTTCCTAAGACCCCAAATGTGGATAGTCTTTTCAACAAATAATGTTGGGACAAATGGACATCCACACTTTAAAAAATGAATTGTAGACATAACTTATAACCTTCACAAAAATTACCCCAAATGGATCACAGACCTAAATATAAAACACAAAACTATTAAATTCCTGGAAGACAACAGGAGAAACCAAATGACCTTAGGTTTGCAATAACATTTTAGATGTGATATCAAAGGCACAAGTCATAAAAGAAACAATTGATAAGCTGAACTTCATTGAAATTTAAAAATTCTGTCTCATAAAGAATAATGTCAAGTGAATGAAAAGATATTTCAAAGACTAGGAGAAATATCTGCAAAAGATATATTTGATAAAGGACCATTATTCAAAATATACAAAGAACTCTTAATACTCAACAATAAGAAAATCAACTAAAAAATGGTCCAGAGACTTCAACAGATACCTCACTGAAGAAGATAAATAACAGATAAGCATGTGAAAGAATTCTCATTATTATGATGGTTAATTTTATGTGTCAATTTGACAGGGTTAAGAAATGCCCAGGCTGGGCGTGGTGGCCAACACCTGTAATCCTAGTGTCTCGAGAGGCTGAGGCAGAAGGATCACGAGTTCAAAGCCAGCCTCAGCAAAAGCTATTTGCTAAGCAATTCAACAAGACCCTATTTCTAAATAAAGATTAAAAAAATAGGGCTTGAGATGTGGCTCAGTGGCCAAGTGTCCTGAGTTCGTTCCTCAGTAACAAAAAAAAAAAAAATGCCCAGACAGCTAATAGCATTCTATTTCTTGACAAATCAGTAAGGATTTCTGAAAGAGATTTGCATTTTCAATCAGTAAACTGAGTAAAGTTCCACCCTCACCAATGTACGAAGCTATTATCTAGTCTACTGAGAAAGGACTCAGCAAAAGGAAGAGGAAGAGTAAATCTCACTCTCACCTTGAGATGGGACATGTAATTCTTCCTTGTTCTTTGTCTTGGGCCTTTAGACTGAGAATGAGTTAAAACACTAAATTTTCTGGCTTGCAAGCTTATAGACAGAATATCTTGGGACATAGTCTCTATAATCATCTGAGTCAATTTGAATAATAATAAATCTCTCTCTCTCTCTCTCTCTCTCTCTCTCTCTCTCTCTCTCTCTCTCTCTCTTTCTCTCCCTCACACACACACACACACACACACACACACACACACACACACTTGGTTCTGTTTCTCTGAAAAACCATGAATAATACATATTTCATTGGGGAAATAAAAATTGAAACTGAAATTCACCATTACACACTTTTTAGAATGGTCAAATTCTAGAATGTTGATGAAACAATGCTAAGAAAGACATGGAATAACAAGAACTTCATGCGTTGCTGGTTGGAATGCAAAATGATTAGCCACTCTGGAAGAAAGTCTTCAATTTCTTACAAAAGTAAACCGTATATGGCAAATACATGCAAGCCTTCTTAGAGCACCACAGACCTCAATGGAACAGCTGAGAAGAACAAATGTCTTAATTTGTCAAAGAGATCGTCTCTCAAGGTACTAGGATCTAGGCAACTCCAAATAAGGGTAAAGTTCTACATTAGTACTTTCTGCCAGAATCTCACCTGAGTCAAGGCCTTGTTTTTTTGCCTTCTAGGCCATTTCCTTCTGAAGCTGCTCCATTCAAGATGAATAATTATAAGGAAAATGAGAGGGCAGCAGAAGTATACATTTAGTCTGGCATTGTTTCTTAAACCCTTCACATTTTTAAGTTCTCAAATCTTAACTATTAAGATTCAACTCAAATTATATCCCTTTCTTAAATTATAAATTTCTTAAATTATATCCCTTTCTTGGCAGTGTCAAGACAAGGGATTAGATGATAGAAGGATCTTTTTAGATGTGACCATCTTCTACTTATGAGTAAAAAAAAAAATGCCTCTCCTTTAATGTGTTTTCAGATTCTGTTTAATGATAGCAAACATTAATTTAGTGTTTACTATGTACCAAACATATGTCTTACTTCATTTCATTTATTTTATAAATTAGATATTATACTATTTATATTCAGTCCCTAAATTCTATGTCACTTGATATTGGATTATTTGAATTCCTGTCCCAGGTTTATCCCTTCCACCATTGCAGCTGCGGCATAGAAAGAACTTCCTCTATTTATGTTCATGTGTTCTGGAAAGGCCTGACATATACAGAGTACACAAAAGTATCACCTTGTAATTATATATACTTGCTCTCAAGAGTTTACTGGGTGCAATAGAGAATATTGTTGAATTTTTTTTTCAGTAACAGTTTTATTTATTGATTATTTAAAGCATTACATAGCTCATGATATATCATCTTTCATACATTTGACTCAAAACTCCCATTTTCACCCCAAATACAGATTGCAGAATCACATCTGTTACATATTCACATTTTTACATAATGCCATATTAGTGACTGTTGTATTCTGCTACCTTTCCTATCCCCTACTATCCCCCCTCCCTTCCCCTCCCCTCCCATCTTCCCTCTCTACCTCCCCTGCTGTTGTTCAATTCTCTCCCTTTTTTCCCTCCCCCTTGCCCCTCATAACCTCTTATAATTTTATGTACCATTGAAGGTCTCCTACTATTTCCATGTGCTTTCCCTTCTCTCTCCGTTTCTCTCCCCCCATTCGTCTTTGTTTACTGTAGTCTTTTCCTCATGCTCTTCCTTCCTGTTCTGTTCTTAGTTGTTCTCTTTATATCAAAGCAGACATTTGGCATTTATTTTTTAGGGCTTGGCTAGCTTCGCTTAGCATAATCTGCTCTAATGCCATCCATTTCCCTGCAAATTCTATGATTTTGTCATTTCTTAGTGCTGCATAATACTCCATTGTGTATAGATGCCACATTTTTTTTATCCATTCATCTATTGAGGGGCATCTAGATTGGTTCCACAGTCTAGCTATTGTGAATTGTGCCGCTATAATCATTGATGCAGCCATATCCCTATAGAGCGCTTTTTTAAGGTCCTCAGGGAATATAGTCCAAGAAGTGCGATAGCTGGGTCAAATGGTGGATCCATTCCCAGCTTTCCCAGGAATCTCCATACTGCTTTCCAAATTGGCCTCACCATTTTGCAGCCCCACCAGCAGTGTACAAGTGTACCCTTTTCCCCACATCCCCGCCAACACTCATTGTTGTTTGACTTCATAATGCCTGCCAATCTTACTGGAGTGAGATGGTATCTTAGGGTGGTTTTGATTTGCATTTCTCTGATTGCTAGAGATGGTGAGCATTTTTTCATGTACTTGTTGATTGATTGTATGTCCTCCTCTGAGAAGTGTCTGTTCAGGTCCTTGGCCCATTTGTTGATTGGGTTATTTGTTATCTTATTGTTTAATTTTTTGAGTTCTTTGTACATTCTGGATATTAGGGCTCTATCGGAGGTGTGGGGGGTAAAAATTTGTTCCCAGGATGTAGGCTCTCTATTTACCTCTTTTATTGTTTCTCTTGCTGAGAAAAAACTTTTTAGTTTAAGTAAGTCCCATTTGTTTATTCTTGTTGTTAACTCTTGGGCTATGGGTGTCCTATTAAGGAATTTGGAGCCCGACCCCACAATATGTAGATCGTAGCCAACTTTTTCTTCTATCAGACGCAGTGTCTCTGATTTGATATCAAGCTCCCTGATCCATTTTGAGTTAATTTTTGTGGGTGGCGAGAGAAAGGGATTCAATTTCATTTTGTTGCATATGGATTTCCAATTTTCCCAGCACCATTTGTTGAAGATGCTATCCTTCCTCCATTGCATGCTTTTAGCCCCTTTATCAAATATAAGATAGTTGTAACTTTGTGGATTAGTCTCTGTGTCTTATATTCTGTACCATTGGTCCACCTGCCTGTTTTGGTACCAGTACCATGCTGTTTTTGTTACTATTGCTTTGTAGTACAGTTTGACCTCTGGTATCGCTATACCTCCAGATTCACACTTCCTGCTTAGAATTGCTTTTGCTATTCTGGGTCTTTTGTTTTTCCATATGAATTTCATGATTGCTTTGTCTATTTCTACAAGAAATGCCGTTGGGATTTTGATTGGCATCGCATTAAACCTGTAGAGAACTTTGGGTAATATCGCCATTTTGATGATGTTAGTTCTGCCTATCCATGAACAGGGTACATTTTTCCATCTTCTGAGATCTTCTTCTATCTCTCTCTTTAGGGTTCTGTAGTTTTCATTGTATAAATCTTTCACCTCTTTTGTTAGGTTGATTCCCAAGTATCTTATTTTCTTTGAGGATATTGTGAATGGAGTGGTTTTCCTTATTTCCATTTCAGAGGTTTTGTTGCTGATATACAGGAATGCCTTTGATTTATGAGTGTTGATTTTATAACTTGCCACTTTGCTGAATTCATTTATTAACTCTAGCAGCTTCTTTGTAGACTCTTTTGGGTCTGTTAAGTATATTATCATGTCA
This sequence comes from Spermophilus citellus, assembly GCF_964194105.1. Taxonomy (NCBI): domain Eukaryota; kingdom Metazoa; phylum Chordata; class Mammalia; order Rodentia; family Sciuridae; genus Spermophilus; species Spermophilus citellus. The sequence goes on from NC_138183.1 coordinate 178,280,456, forward strand.
TCCGCAAATAGCGATAGTTTAATTTCTTCTTTTCCTATTTTTATGCCTTTAATTTCTTTTGTCTGTCTAATTGCTCTGGCTAGTACTTCGAGAACTAAATTGAATAGAAGTGGTGATAGAGGGCATCCCTGTCTTGTTCCAGATTTTAGAGGAAATGCCTTCAGTTTTTCTCCATTTAGGATGATGCTAGCCTGAGGTTTAGCATATATGGCTTTTACAATGTTGAGGTAAGTTCCTATTATCCCTAGTTTTTCTAGTGTTTTGAACATAAAGGGATGCTGTACTTTGTCAAATGCTTTTTCTGCATCCATCGAGATGATCATGTGGTTCTTGTCTTTAAGTCTATTGATGTGGTGAATAGCATTTATTGATTTCCGTATATTGAACCATCCTTGCATCCCAGGAATGAATCCAACTTGATCATGGTGCACAAGTTTTCTGATATGTTTTTGTATTCGATTCGCCAGAACTTTATTGAGAATTTTTGCATCCAAGTTCATTAGAGATATTGGACTGTAGTTTTCTTTCTTTGAAGTATCTTTGTCTGGTTTTGGGATCAAAGTGATGTTGGCCTCATAGAATGAATTTGGAAGAGCTCCTTCTTTTTCTATTTCTTGAAATAGCTTGAAAAGTATTGGTATTAATTCTTCTTTGAAGGTTTTGTAGAACTCCGCTGTATACCCATCCGGTCCAGGGCTTTTCTTGGTTGGTAGTCTGTTGATGGCTTCTTCTATTTCTTCTTTTGTTATTGGTCTGTTTAAATTGTGTGTGTCTTCCTGTCTCAATCTGGGCAAATCATATGCCTTAAGAAATTTATCGATATCTTCATTATCTTCTATTTTATTGGAATATAGGGTTTCAAAATACTTTCTAATTATCTTCTGTATTTCTGTAGTGTCTGTTGTGATATTGCCTTTTTCATCCCGTATGTTAGTAATTTGAGTTCTCTCCCTTCTTCTTTTCGTTAGCATGGCTAAGGGCTTGTCTATCTTATTTATTTTTTCAAAGAACCAACTTTTAGTTTTATAAATTTTTTCAATGGTTTCTTTTGTTTCAATTTCATTGATTTCTGCTCTAATTTTAATTATTTCTTGTCTTCTACTACATTTGCTGTTGTTTTGCTCTTCCTTTTCTAGGTTTTTGAGGTGTTGCGTGAGTTCATTTATTTGTTGTTTTTTTTTTCTTTTTTTGAGGTAAGAACTCCAAGAAATGAATTTCCCTCTTAAAACTGCTTTCATTGTGTCCCATAGATTCCGGTATGTTGTGTCTGTGTTATCATTTGATTCTAAGAATTTTTTCATCTCCTCCTTTATGTCTTCTATAACCCACTGATCATTTAATAACATATTGTTCATTTTCCATGTGATGTAGGATTTTTCCTTCCTTCTTTTATCATTGATTTCCAATTTCATTCCATTATGATCAGATATGGTGCATGGTATTATCTCCACGCCTTTATATTTACTAAGAGTTGCCTTACGGCATAATATATGGTCTATCTTTGAGTAGGATCCATGTGCTGCTGAGAAGAACGTGTATCCACTTGAAGATGGTTGATATATTCTAAATATGTCGATTAAGTCTAGGTTATTGATTGTGCTGTTGAGTTCTATAGTTTCTTTATTCAGCTTTTGTCTAGAGGATCTGTCTAATGGCAAGAGCGGTGTGTTGAAGTCACCCATAATTATTGTGTTGTGGTCTATTTGACTCTTGAACTTGAGGAGAGTTTGTTTTATGAACGTTTCCGCTCCATTGTTTGGTGCATACAAATTGATGATTGTTATGTCTTGTTGGTGGATGGTTCCTTTTAACAGTATATAGTGACCTTATTTATCCTTCTTGATTAACTTAGGTTTGAAGTTGATTTTATTCGATATGAGTATGGCCACTCCTGCTTGCTTCCGAGGGCCATGTGAGTGGTATGATTTTTCCCAACCTTTTACCTTCAGCCTGTGTATGTCTTTTCCTATCATATGAGTCTCCTGAAGGCAGCATATTGTTGGATTTGTTTTTTTGATCCAGGTTACTAGCCTATGTCTCTTGATTGGTGAGTTTAGGCCATTAACATTTAAGGTTACAATTGAGATATGATTTGTACTTCCAGTCATGCTTCTTTATTTATTTATTTTAGTTTGGCTAGTTTTGCTTTTTGGTTATTTTCCTCCCCCTTTACTGAGATACCTCCTGCTGTTAGTTTTGGGCACTATTTTTCAATTCCTCTTCTTGTAGTGTTTTGTTCAAAATGCTTTGCAGAGCTGGTTTTCTTGCTGCAAATTCTTTTAGCTTTTGTTTATCGTGAAAGATTTTAATTTCATTGTCAAATTTGAAGCTCAATTTTGCTGGATATAGTATTCTTGGTTGGAATCCATTATTTTTCAGTGTTTGAAATACATTATTCCAGGATCTTCTCGCTTTCAAAGTTTGTGATGAGAAATCGGTCGTTAACCTAATTTGTTTACCCCTGAATGTAATCTGCCTCTTTTCTCTCATAGCTTTTAATATTCTCTCCTTGTTCTGTACATTGGCTATCTTCATAATTATATGTCTTGGAGTTGGTCTATTATGGTTTTGAATGTTTGGGGTCCTGTAGGCTTCCAGGATTTGGCAATCCATTCCATCTTTCATCTCTGGGAAGTTTTCTAGAATTATTTCATTTAATATGCTGTCCATTCCTTTGGTTTGAAACTCTGTGCCTTCTTCTATCCCTATGACTCTCAGATTTGGCTTTTTTATGACATCCCATATCTCTTGAATAGATTGCTTGTGGGATTTAAGCATCTTTTCTGTGTTGACTATATTCTTTTCAAGTTGATAAACCTTGTCTTCATTATCTGATGTTCTGACTTCTACTTGATCAAGTCTATTTGTAATATTCTCGTTTGAGTTTTTAATTTGGTTTATAGTTTCCTGCAATTCTAGGATTATTGTTTGATTTTTTTTTAAAGATCTCTATCTTCTGGTAGAGCTCGTTCTTTGCCATTTGAATTTGTTTGTTTAATTCATTTTCAAAATATACTTTTATTTCTTGGACTTGCTGTCTCATGTCTTCTCTAATATTCCTTTCCATTTGAGTTAGGTATGCCTTGAGTTCTTTCCCTATCCCTGTTTCTGATGTTTCTATGTCCTCCTGTAGAATTGAGTTGTCTTGCATTGTTTGTAATCCTTTTTTCCCTTGTTTTCTCATGTTGTCCACGTTACTTTCCAGCTCTTTTTGATTGTCGTGTTTCTGCTCTCTTCTATAGATTTGTTTTGTTTCTGTATTACTCTGATGTCTCTCCTTTGTGTTGTTAAACTATGCCTGCTAACGTGGATTCCGCTGGGAAGGAATTCCGACGTCCGAGCTCCAGTGACGACACTACTCTGCTTTGACGGGCCCCAGTCTCCTTGCCGGGGTGCCCTAATGGTGGGGTGTGACTGGACTGTCTCTGTTTGGATTCAGCTCCCGGTCGCGGCAGGCGGGCAGTCTCCAGGCACCCAGTATCACAGGCCGCGGGCAGGTGATCAGTCGCCAGCGGGTGGGCATTCTCCTACAGCCCAGTTACGCGGGCAGTGGGTGAACTGTCGCCAGCGGGCCTGCAGTTTACAGCTGCCCAGTCGCAAGGGCCTTGCCTCTAGTCTCCTGGTTTCTCCTGCTAGTCTTGGTTTCTCCTGTTTTGTTGTTGCAATCTGTCGGAGAGTGGCGGTGGATACTTCAGCTCTCCTCTCCAAGATGGTGGCCGCTGGTTGCCTTAGTGGAGTGTCCCTTGTGGGGGATGGGACTGTACCGCTTCCTTCCCCGTCTGCAATCCCGAACTCAGCCCGCGGGTCAGTGCGGGCTTGGCTGTTGGGATACCACCGTGTGGCAGCCACTTATCTCCCTGCTTACCAGTTAATCCCTTCTCTGCGGCACCATGCCTTCTGTAGCCGCGGGGCAGGCCGTGCGAATCAGACAGCCTGGATCTCCAGGGTCACACCGTTGGCTTTTGGGATCCCCGGCACTCTATGGTTTTGATTTTTTCTGCTTGCCCCTCCCCCAGCACTGGCTAGACAGGTTTTGTTTTGGCTGCTGATGGGAGGGGGGGTTGAAGGTCAGGTGCCTCTAGTTCTCCTTTAGTCTTTATGCAGGCTCACTGTGATACTGCCTCCCCCTGAAAGTCTAGGAGAGATTTTATGCGAAATCCCCCTATGTATGGGGGCTGAACTGAGTGACACACACCTGTTTTGTTGTTGCAATCTGTCGGACAGTGGCGGTGGATACTTCAGCTCTCCTCTCCAAGATGGTGGCCGCTGGTTGCCTTAGTGGAGTGTCCCTTGTAGGGGATGGGGCTGTACCGCTTCCTTCCCAGTCTGCAATCTCGAACTCAGCCCGGGGGTCAGTGCGGGCTTGGCTGTTGGGATACCACCGTGTGGCAGCCACTTATCTCCCTGCTTACCAGTTAATCCCTTCTCTGCGGCACCACGCCTTCTGTAGCCGCGGGGCAGGCCGTGCGAATCAGACAGCCTGGATCTCCAGGGTCACACCGTTGGCTTTTGGGATCCCTGGCACTCTATGGTTTTGATTTTTTGTGCTTGCCCCACCCCCAGCGCTGGCTAGACAGGTTTTGTTTTGGCTGCTGATGGGAGGGGGGGTTGAAGGTCAGGTGCCTCTAGTTCTCCTTTAGTCTTTATGCAGGCTCACTGTGATACTCCCTCCCCCTGGAAGTCTAGGAGAGATTTTATGCGAAATCCCCCTATGTATGGGGGCTGAACTGAGTGACACACACCTGTTTTGTTGTTGCAATCTGTCGGAGAGTGGCGGTGGATACTTCAGCTCTCCAAGATGGTAGCCGCTGGTTGCCTTAGTGGTGTGTCCCTTGTGGGGGATGGGGCTGTACCGCTTCCTTCCCCGTCTGCAATCCCGAACTCAGCCTGGGGGTCAGTGTGGGCTTGGCTGTTGGGATACCACCGTGTGGCAGCCACTTATCTCCCTGCTTACCAGTTAATTCCTTCTCTGCGGCACCACGCCTTCTGTAGCCGCGGGGCAGGCCGTGCGAATCAGACAGCCTGGATCTCCAGGGTCACACCATTGGCTTTTGGGATCCCCGGCACTCTATGGTTTTGATTTTTTCTGCTTATATTGTTGAATTCTTGATGAGAGGATGGAGAAGGAGGTGGAGAGGTAGAGGAGAAAAACAAGGGGAAAGAGAGAAAGGAAAGGAGGGAGGAAGAATATTTTAGAGTAAATGATATATACTTTTTACTTATAAAGACTTAATACTCATGGGACTGGAATTGTGGCTCAACAGTAGAACACTCACCTAGAATGTGCAAGGTGCTGGGTTTGACCCTTGGAACCACATAGAAATAAATAAAATACAGGTACTGTTTCTGACTACAACTAAAAATAAAAAATAAAGATTCCTAGAATGGAAGGTATCATTCACTTACAAATGAATTCAAAGGACATTTTTTGCACTAAGTACAGTGCTAGTTTCTGAGTATACAAAACTGAGTTGTAATACTATTTCACTCATCTAACAAAAAATGTTGATTATTTTTCTTGTTTAACTTGACTTTATTTTCTTCTTTGATTAGTTTTTCCTTTAGAGTAGAAATACTACATCCTTCTGTTAATTTTCATTGTTGTTTCTCATTTCCTCTTCATGGAATATTTTGTCAAGGATGTTTTTTATTGCTGGTTTCTGGCTATAAATTCATTTAGCTTTTGTTTATCATGGAAGGTTTTTATTTCATCTTCAAATCTAATGCTGAATTTTGCTAAATACAAGATTCTTGGTTGGCACCCATTTTCTTTTAGAGCTTGATATATATATTGTTCCAGGATCTTCTAGCTTTCAGGATCTGTGTTGAAAAATCTGCCTTAATGCTGATTGGTTTTCCCCTATATGTAATCTGATTCCTTTCTCTTGTGGCTTTTAAAATTCTCTCCTTAATCTGTATGTTGGGCATTTTTATTACAATGTGACTTGGTGTGGATCTGTTGTGATTTTGTATATTCAGCATCCTGTAGGCTTCTTGAATTTGAATTTCCAATTCATTCCTCATGTTTGGAAAGTTTTCTGATATTATTTCATTGAATAGATTGTTCATTCCTTTGGTTTGGAACTGTATGATTTCCTCTATCTCAATAACTCTTAAATTTGGTCTTTTTATGCTATCTCATATTTCTTGAATGTTCTACTCATAGTTTCTTACCATTATCACTGTGTGGTCTATGTTCTTTTCAAGATTATATATTTTATCTTCATTGTCTGATGTCCTATCTTCCAAGTGGTCTGCTCTGTTGGTGATGCTTTCATTTGAGAGTTTTATTTGGTTTATCATTTCTTTCATTTCAAAGATTTCTGTTTGGGTCTTTTTTAGAATCTCTACCTCCTTATTGAGGTCATCTTTTGCTTCCTATATTTGTTAAAATGTAGCTCCTTATTTATGTGAGCTTTCACTGCTTGTATTTGCTCTCCTATACATTCCTTGAGTTCACAGAACATTTTTATCCATGTACATCCTAAACGCTTTCTCTGTCATTTTTTCTGCTGTGGCTGCAATGATTCTAATGATGTGTCTTGATCTGATTGTGGTACTTTCTTCCTTGTCTTTTCATGTTGCTCGTGTGTCTTCCTTTCAAGCTCTGTGGGTCTGGGGCGTTACTGTTTTTACTCTACAGGTTTATAGTGCTCTTGTAGAGTTCCAAGATTCTTGCTTTGTGGGAAAGGACAATGTTAACACATCCCAATTTCAATAATATATCATCTATGAACAATTTATTGTTATTAGGACGTTTATATTTAGTCTCAATGTCAGAGATGTTGGATTCAGTTATTATCTAAAATATAATGAGTAGTTTTTTAAAAAAGGTTTACAGTTTCTGATGGTGGGCAATGAACTGGGGGTGGGGTGTAGAAAGATATGTTGAGGAAGAAGGATGTGAGTATATGGAGTCAATATATCTTAGGAAGTATGAAAGAGAAACATAATGAAGACAGTAGCAAGAGAATAGACAGGAAGTAATTTAGGGTAGACAAGTATGTGGGAAGACAGTAGAGTACATAAAACAAACACACATATGTATTAAGAAAAATACAGGATGTTAAAATAGTAAAATTTGGAGGGGGAAAGAAAATGAAAAAAGAAATACAGAAAGAAAAAGGATATATACAACACCTCTATATTATATTATTCAGATGACTCAGTCCTCAAAGTCCTATTTCATGCAAAGTTCTTGGTTTCACATATGTTGGGGATGTGAGGACCAGAGGATAGAGGGGTAGAAGAGAAAGAGGAAAATAATACTCAAAAGAGGAAACCAGGTTGTTGTAGAGCTTTCCATCTCATAAGGTCTTCTTTGGCTTCTTTCTTTATGGTTCTGTAATTTTCATCATATAGATCTTTCACCTCTTTTGTTGATTTCCAAGTATTTTTTTTTTGAGGCTATTGTAAATGGGAGTTTTCCTCATTTCCATTTCTGAGGATTTGTCACTTATATACAGGAATGTGTTTGATTTGTGGGTGTGAATTTTATATCTTGATACTTTGCTGAATTCATTTACTAGTTTTAGAAGTTTTCCAATGGAATTTTTAGGGACTTCTACTTTTAGAATCATATCATCAGCAAATAGTGCCAATTTGAATTCTTCTTTTCCTATGTGTATCCCTTTAATTTCTTTTATCTCTCTGATTGCTCTAGTCAGTGTTTCAAGAACTATGCTAAATAGAAGTGGTGAAAGAGGGCATCCCTGTCTTCTTCCAGTTTTAGAGGGAATAACTTCAATTTTCTCCATTGAGAATGATGTTGGCCTGGGGCTTAGCATAGATGGTCTTTGTAATGTTGAGATATGTTCCCTAGTTTTTCTAATGTTTTGAACATGTTTTGAATATGTTCCCTAGTTTTTCTAATGTTTTGGTGCTTATTTTGCCAAATGCTTTTACTGCGTCTATTGAGATTTTTATGGTTAAATCTATTGATGTAATGAATTACATTTATTGATTTCCATATGTTGAACCAACCTTTCATCCCTGGGATGAATTCCACTTGATCATGGGGAACTATCTTTTTGATATGTTTTTGTATTTGATTTGAAAGAATTTTATTGAGCATTTTTGTATCAATGTTCATCAGAGACATTGGTCTGAAGTTTTCTTTTTTGATGTGTCTTTGCCTGGATTTGGAATCAGGGTGATATTGGTCTCATAGAATGAGTTTGGAAGTGCTTCCTCTTTTTCTATTTCCTGAAATAAATTGAAGAGTATTGGTATTAGTTTTTCTTTAAAGGTCTTGTAGAACTCAGCTGTGTATCCGTCCAGCCCTGGGCTTTTCTTTGTTGACTTTTGATGGAGTCTACTATTTCATCAATTGAAATTGATCTGTTTAAATTGTGTGTATCATTCTGATTCAATTTGGGCAAATTATATGACTCTAGAAATTTGTTGATGCTTTTGATATTTTCTATTTTATTGGAATACAAGTTTTTAAAATAATTTCTAATTATCTTCTGTATTTCTGTAGTGTCTGTTGTGATATTTCCTTTTTCATCATGTATATTAGTGATTTTTCTCTCTCCTTCTCTTCGTTAGCATGGTTAACGGTCTGTCAATTTTATTTATTTTTTCAAAGAACCAGGTTTTTGTTCTGTCAATTTTTTCAATTGTTTCTTTTGTTTCAATTTCATTTATTTCAGCTATGATTTTAATTTTTTCCTGTTCTTCTGCTACTTTGCATGTTGATTTATTCTTCTTTTTCTATGGCTTTGAGATGTAATGTTAAATCATTTATTTGTTGACTTTTTCTTTTTTTAAGAAATAAACTCGATGCAATGAACTTTCCTCTTAGTAGTGATTTCATAGTGTCCCAGAGATTTTTATATGTTGTAACTGTGTTTTCATTCCCTCTAAAAGTTTTTTTTTAATCTTTTCCTGTATGTCTTCTGTAACACATTGTTCTTTCAGTAGCATACTATTTAGTCTCCAGGTGTTGGAGTGGATTTTATTTCTTATTTTATCATTGATTTCTAATTTCATTCCCTTATGATCTGGTAGAATGCAGGGTAGAATCTCTACTTTTTATATTTTCTAAGACTTGCTTTTTAGCATATTATATGGTCTATTTTAGAGAAGGAGCTATGTGCTGCTGAGAAGAAAGTTTATTCTCTCATTGAAGGATGAAATATTCTATATATATGTCATTAAGTCTGTTATTGATTGTATTATTGAGTTCTATAGTTTCTTAGTTCAGTTTTTGTTTGGAAGATCTATCTTGTGATGAAAGAGCTGTGTTAAAGTTACCCAAAATTATTGTGTTGTGGTCTATTTGACTCTTGAACTTGAAAAGAGTTTGTTTGATGAACTAGATGCTCCATTGTTTATGCATATATATTTTTAATTGTTAAGTCTTGTTGATGTATGGTTACTTTGAGCAGTATGTAGTGTCCTTCCTTATTCTTTTTGATTGACTTTAGTTTGAAGTCTGCTTTATTTGATATGAGGGTAGAAACCCCTGATTGCTTCTGCAGTCAATGTGAGTAGACTCTTCACCTTCAGTCTGTGGATGTCTTTTTCTAAGAGATGAGTCTTTTGAAGGCAGCATATTTTGGGGTCTTTTCTTTTTTCTTTTCTTTTCTCTCTTTTTTTTAATCCAATCTGCTAGTCTGTGTCTTTTGATTGGTGAGTTTGGGCCATTAATATTCAGGGGTTTTTATTTATTTATTTATTTTGGAAGCAATACTTTATTAGCTGTACCATAGCCCAGAGGGATAATTCCCAAAGTCTAAACCCCAAGCACAGCAGGGCTTTTACTTTCATACACAATAAACTTTTGTGTACTTCAAGGCAAGGGATTTGGTACACTTCTATGGGAGGGTGAATTATACATTCCTTATATGGTACAAGCTTATCAACAACCTAGGGATTTAGCTCATATAGCTTAGGGACTTTTGTTGCACTAAGCCTGCATTGTTTCCTGCAGTTATTATTATTTTTTTTTACATTTCACTGAGTTTTAAAATTTATTTTATTTTTTAATACACAACAGCAGAATGCATTATAATTCTTATTACTCATATAGAGCACAATTTTTTATATCTTTGTATATAAAGTATGGTCACGCCAATTTATGTCTTTATACATGTGCATTTTTTTGCATTACAATTCTTATTACACATATATACCACAATTTTTCATATCTCTATTTGTATATAAAGTTGGCTGATATCCAATTAGTGTCTTCACATGATTTTTATTCCCAGCCATTTTTGTTTATTTTTGATATTTTGACTTGGTTTCTCCTCTGATTAGATTTTCCTTTAGTATAATCCCTCCCTCTGCTGATTTTCATCATTATTTTTCATTTACTTTTCTTGGAATATTTTGCTGAGGATGTTCTGTAATGCAGGCTTTCTAGTTGTAAATTCTTTTAACTTTTGTTTATCATGGAAGGTTTTTATATCATCATAAAATTTAAAGCTTAGTTTTGCTGGATATAGTATTATTGGTTGGCATCCATTTCTTTCAGAACTTGGTATATGTTTTTCCACAATCTCCTGGATTTGGGGGTCTTGGTTGAAAATTCTGCTGAGAAACTAATTGGTCTCCCCTTATATGTGATCTAACTCTCTCTCTTGTGGCTTTTAAGATTCTATCCTTATTCTGTATGCTAGGAATTTTCATTATAATGTGCCTTGGTGTAGATCTGTTGTAATTTTGTACATTTCATGTTCTGTAAGCCTTTGTATTTGGTTTTCCAATTTGTTCTTCATGCTTTGGAAATTTTCTGCTATTATCTCATTGAAGAAATTATGCATTCCTTTGGTTTGAAACTCTGTGCTTTCCTCTATCCCAATTACTCTTAGATTTGGTCTTTTGATGCTGTCCCACAATTCTTGTTTATTCTGCCCATGGTTTCTTATAATCTTTACTTTGTGACCAACTTTATTTTCCAGATTGTATACTCTGTCTTCATTATTTGACATTCTTTCTTCCAGGTGATCTATTCTGTTGGTTATGCTTTCTATTGAGTTTCTTATCTGACTTATTATATCTTTCCTTTCAAGGATTTCTGACTGTTTTATTTCCAGAGTATCTATCTCTCTCAAAGTAATCTTTTGCTATCTGTATTTACTCTTATCTCATTGTTGGAGTGATCAATTTTTGTCTGTATTTGCTCATTTAGGTCATTCTTTAATTCACAGATCATTTTAATTATGAACCTTCTGAACACAACCCCTGACATTTCATCAACTTCCTGTCCATGGGTTCTGTTATTGTAGAGTCCTGGTTTGCTTGGGGCACTTTTCTCCCTTGTTTTTTCATGTTTCTATGTGTCTCCCCCCCAGGGTGCCGCAGTCTGGCTAGGCACAAATAACCGAGCTGCCAAAAAGCCTTGTAGGTTCAAACAGCAACTCTTTATTCCTGAACTCTCACCGGCACTCTTCACACACTTCCCAGGAACACACTCCCTCCACTGGACTCTGCACGCCAATTCTTCCTGAACCCTGAGAACTCCAAAGTAGCAGGCGCCCCTGGCAGCAGGATCTGCCCTAATCCCAGCAGGATCCCCCTATTCCCGGAGCAGGGGTCACCTTTCAACAATTCCCTCTAGCAAAATGCCAGGCGTCATTCCGACTAAACTGTGGCTCTCAACACCAGGGGAGGGGTGGACACGCCTACTGAGAATGTGGGTACCTGTGGCCTGGTGTGGGTGGTCTGCGCTGGATCTCAGCTCCAGTGGTAGTCTGCTGGTCAGAAGGGGCAGTCCTGCACCAAAGACTAGCCTCTGATAGGTGTCTGCCACAGAGGGGGAGGGGTAAACTGGGCTACTGAGACTTCACTTAAAGACTTTCAACAATTCTTTTGATTCTTAAACTTCTCAACAAGTGAAGGCATTCTGCAAACTGTACTAACAAATGAATTTTCCACTACTTGCTTACTTCTAATCCCAAATTTAATTCCTCCCTAAAGTGCATCCTTTAATGCATAAAATTGTAGACAACAGTAATGTATCCTTTAAAATTGGTAAAAGAATAGATCTGAAGAACTTTTACCACACACACACATACACACACCTCACTATGTAAGATGTTAGATAAGTTAGTTTGATTGTGACAATAATTTCACAATGTACCAGAACATCACATTGTCCATTTTGAATATAATAATTTTCATATGCCAAATATATCCCAATAAAGATGAAAAATTAATTATTTAAACCAGAAAATGTGCTTCAGATATCAATAGAACAAGAAAAGTGAGACAAGAAAATAGACTAAACAATAGAGATTGATGAAATGGTGAAAGCAATTTCTAATTTTACATATGCATTCTGTATTTTATGGCTCTTGAGTTAAGAGATGAAGCCTAAGATCTGACAAATTACAGAAGACTACCTGTTTATAAACACAATATTCACCTAAAATGGAGAAAATGTATTTATAGATAAGAAATTCAAAAAGGTAAATAAGCCATTTCACAGTCCATTTTTGGCAACTTCAGATAATTATTACATTGGATTGCTTTTATTTTCACTTATAATTCCCCTTATCTAAATGGGAAAAATATTGGCCATTTAAACAAATTTCCTTGTCAATTTGAGGAAGAAATATATATACGTTGTGTGTATATGTGTGTATACATATACACACATATACACATATATACATATATACATATAAAATCTCATTTCTTGGTCTGTAAGTGTTTAATAAGTAGAAAATTAGAAGATAAGGTCTAGGAAGTGTGAAAAAGTTTAAAAGTGATATTTTCTGCTGGGTATGGTGGACTATGCCTGTAATCCCAGGGTCTCAGGAGGCTGAGGTGGGAGGATTATTCATTCAAAGCCAGCCTCAACAACTCAGCAAGGTCCTAAGCAACTCAGTGAAACCCTGGGGTTGTTGCTCAGTGGTTAAGTGCCCTTGAGTTCAATCCCAGTAAAAAAAATAAATAAATAAATAAATAAATAATGGAGACGGAGATTCTCAAAAATCAACAAAGAAAATCTCAGCAATAATGTTTTTTTTTAATATAGTTTGATGCCGCAGTCTGGCTGGGCACAGAATCACGAGCCACTCAAGCAGGAACAAAACTTTATTTTTGAAAATGCCGCCAATACCCCATACATGTCCGGGAAGAAGCCGGTCCACCCAGGCGGCGGTGTTCTACCGGAACCCCAGAACAACTTCCTGCCCCGGAGTTCCCTCCTACTGTACTTCCCCAACCAATGGGAACTCTCCAGGAGTCCCGTAGCAGGCCGAGGTGAACAGCAGGAGTCCAATATCCATATGAATGCAAATCTTAACATAATCATATCATCTCAATGGCTAGCTGGCATCACCTTACAACCAAAAGTGCCATGCATCATATTACTCTTAGCAGTTTGAGTCTATATAATTATTGCTCTATACTTTAAGCATTGTAAACATTCCCCAAAACATAACAAAGCACTTAGTTTTCTGTATAATATTTCACTGAGATCACATATTCATATACCACCTCTGTGGCTTCTGTTTTCTGACTCTTGCAGTTGTAGTAATATGTCTACATTGTCGATACTGTTTTGTCTATTTATTTAACACACTTTACTGCCATGGTGTCTAGAACCAGTCTCTTTTCTGTGATACTACTAGCAATTCTACTATCTGGTATGCCCATGGTGAGCATTTTACATATATGTGCCTGGTATGTTACATCCTTTATTCCCTGCATGTTGGGTGGGAACAATCCATTCAACTGGAATCTTCCCTGTGAGCTTTGAATTAGCATTTTAGTGCTGTAGGGGAGCTGTAACTCTATGTTGAATCCCTGTGTACTCAATAAAAGGTGAACACTCCAGTCTCCCTAGTTCTTTTACCCCAGGATCTATAACCCACTATTAGATCTTTCTGTGAATAGTCTGATTATCTAGTCACATCATTAGATTTGGTCACTAAGGAAATGCATTGGCTATCTCTTCAATTTTATTTAATGGAAAAACAAATCAAAGTAGCTATTTTAATTTAAGAAATCATCTGGTAGCTATATTGACTTCATTATCATAGCAGGAGTTAGTAATTGTATCCAAATGAAAGAAAATCTTCAGCTATCCATGATATTCTTATTTCCATCTGCAAATCAGTACCCACTAAAAGTTCCTGATTCATTTTTTTAGCAATTTTCCTTGACTCTTATCGAAATGAAGTAAAATAAAATTTCTTATTCTGTATGGAAATAGAATTTGCCTACTAACAAAGGAATATATTGGATTAGAATTTTACCATAAGTTATGATTAATATACAAATGGCAGTGATTAGAAATCAACATCCTTTTCATGTAAACATAATAAAAAATGGCTATATTCACAATAAAGATACATTTTACTTTGAATGATAAACCACTCAACCAAGATTCAAAGTTGTCTTTTCATATTTGTACCCTGTATCTTAACATAACATAGCAGGGCAAAGAGTGGTGCCTTACTCTGTTGGAACTAGAAATGGGTCATGACTCACTCTGCTTTCCACACACATAAACCCTTGCTTCCCTTCCTAAAAATGAAGTATTACTTCAAAATACTTTAAAATTTTATGTTTTCATTAAATTTGTTTTTAATATTATCTAAATTACAAAACACCTCTTGTGGCAATCTAAAATACCAAATGAAGGATAAGCCTCACTAAATGTAGAAACTCTGGGTATTTTCAACAAACAAGAAAAACTAAAATAATTCCTGGACAGTTCAATTACATTCCAGACTCTGACATACAAATAGAACTTTCTTTTTTGTCAAGTTTTGATATTATTTCATTCATTCATTCATTTTGCTATTCATTTATGTAATAGACTTCTATTGAATGCCCATTATGGACCAGATAATGGGTATATGGGTGTAAGTTATGTGGGCAAAAATAATGGAATAAAGTGTAAGAAACACAGGAAATGCAAGGAACAATATATTCAGGAGCCAAAATCAAGAAAGAGTAAGGCATGTTCAGAAGGAAGCACTTTAGTAAGGTTGGAACTTGGGGACAGAATGATGAACAAAGAGCATTGAGAAACCAGAGTGGAGAATTAGACTTCATTGTAAAAACAGGAAGTGTGTGACATATTTACCCCATGTTGTGAATCATTATGAATTACTGTTCTTTAAAACTAAATTTTTCTTCAAGTATCCATAAATTTTACCCTACTTATAAATGCTTATATTATGATAAAAAAGCCATCATAATTGTAAAGTTATATTTGGCTAAATTAAATAAAAAGTTCCAATAAGCTGTAGTGAATTATTAATGAAATAAGAAGATATATATGTTTGTATAATTGACACCCAATAATTGATGAGTTTATCACACAGACTTATAATGGATTAAGTGCTCTAAGAATTCTATTTTTATTTTCTTTAAATATTCACCACTCTAATTTTCTAGTTATACATTTACTAGATTTTTTTTTCTATCACAACTGGGTTTTCTATGAGGAAGAGACCTTGCTTCTTGTTACTAGACATTCCCTAGGATATAGCTTACTCTGCCACATGACATATTTTTAGGAAAAAAAATGTTCAATGGAAGGATGAATTAATTAATTAATTATGTTACTAAAAAACATTAAAAATTAGGTAAATATTTTCAGATAGATAATGTGACATAAAAAGGTATATTGTAATATTTTTAAATAGAGTATTTGTGTCATGTTAGTAATAGTAACTTAAAGATAAAATAAATAGCAATCATGAACCACAGAAAACTTCAACCAAAGAAGCACTCCCAGTTTTTACTTTTTTTTAGTAGAGAAAGTCTGATCACATTTGGACATTTGGAGTTTCTTTTTAATAATGTAAAAAGAAAATGATTTTATGAACATATTTCATGCCCTCAAAAAAATAGAAAATATGCAAATCACAAATAAAATAAGGTCAATTCTATATAGAAAGAAGCAAAAAAAAAAGAGCTTAAGGAAATACTAACATTCCTTTAACAGTCAATCACTAACAATATGTCAACAAGCATGAGGGCATCTTTAACTGGCAGCTCAAGGGAAACATTATTTAAGTAAGGAAGACAGTCTTACTAAATTCAGCGCGCCTGTCAACAGTTGCCTGACAGAAAGAAAGACAGCTGCATAAAGTAAAAACAATAAAAATTGCAGCGTATAATTAAAATTTGTCTTTCAAAATGGTTTTGAACAGAATCTTCAACTGGATTTTACAAACTGAATTTTTGATAAGCTATTATATGTTTGATAATACAAACATATTGTATTATGTTTCAAATGAATGAATTTATCTTTAAGTGAAATAAATGTTTTTAAGCTTGGTCTCCTTATAGAAGTGGAGATGAGTAATTTTTATTCTGGCACTACAAAATACACAGTAACAAAAAATTGTTTTAGGCACAACTTATACGTTAATGCAAACGCTTATGATAAATATACTCTCCCCCATATAGCTATGAAAAAAAAGGGAAAAACTAAAATTCTTACAACCTATTTAAATGAATGAATTGTAATAATATTCACAGTTCTAGAACTTATTTCTCTTTTCAACCATCATGTAGTCATAGTCATCTAAGGAAAAGGTTAAGAAAAGCTCTGTTTTAACTGAAAATTCTATATTTGAAAATGTTGGCACACATAAAAAGGCACCGACTTCCATATTGTAGTTGAGTCAAATCTGTCAAACACAGAATTAGTTGAAATGTTCTTTTTGACTAAAGAACTCACATGAAAGTAAATTAATTTTGTGATAGTATACTTATAGAGCAGTGAGTTAATTTTCCTAAATTTGGTAAATTGCATTTAAGTAAATTCAGTTTTCTATAAAAATTTACAGAATGAATGAATGCAATATCCTGAAATAAACAAAACTTGTAAAGTTAATAGTCATCAGTTATAATCACAGAAATGTATGCATTTTCTTCTTGTCTTTAAGTTCCTTAGAAGAGCAATTTCACATATCATTTAAGTGCATATGTTATGAGAGGGATTTAAGGTCAATTTTTTTTTCTTCTCAAGGCTCTTATCCAATTCTAATATAATTTACTTTTCTAAGGACAGTCCAATTATAACCTATCATCTCTTTTTTGGTGGGGAGGTTTGGTAGATATTTAAAAATGGTTCTCATGTATGCTGGGAAACCTCTTTATCACTGATCTACATCCTCAATTTCTAAAACCTGTAGTCTCTGATCTCTACTAATAAAAGCCATGAGTACCTTCTCTAAACTGTCCTCAGCAATGGTAAGGTATTCTTGAGGATAAAAACCAAAAATTCCAAAAGTAACTATTTTCAGTTTAGAGCAAATTTTTCATTTTTTGGGAGCATAATAGTTGTACTGATGTTGGAATTTATTATTACATATTTGTACATGCACACAATATAACAATATAATTTGGCCAGTATCATTCATCAGTATTTACCCTTTCTCTTGGAGGAGGGTTTTTGTTTGTTTCATTTCCAATATCTTTCTTACATCAACTATGTCTTGATCCTGTTTGGACAAGAGTATCAAAGTAAGAAACTATTATTATAGTTAACCTTCTAGGATTTCAGAGCCTTTTCTGTTTCAGAGCAAAATCCAAAGTCTCCAATTCAATATTTTCACTGCTTACTATGTGTAAGCAAGTATGCTGGAGATTCAGAGATGAATAGTCCTAAGTCCCTGACATCAAAATATTAAGAGTTGGATGTATATGGTATTCTAAAAAGGTGCTGAATTATTATAAATACAGCATGTTTCTTAAAAATTATAGGAGTGATTTTTTTTTTAATTTAGTGCCCTTTTAAAGAATTATTGAACACAAAGCAGAGGCCTGAAGAGTTCCAATTATATAGCCTCAATGTTTAAAAAGGCCTGGTATAAAATTGTTGACTATTGGATATATTTAGTAAATTTTAATTTTATTACAAATTTCAAAATATTAGTCATTGAAAAATATAAGCCATTTGATAAGCTTCAATTAATAAGAACTTTCCATTAGCCAAAATACATTAGCCTAAATTACAATGTAGAAATGGAGATTTATCATAAGATTAGTAAACTTCGATTTTTAAAATGTGATGTTTAATTTTGAATATGTATAAAGTAATCTTAGAATCAGATATGTTAATGTATATATTTTTCAGATTTATGTCTTTTGGAAATCAATGACTTTTCTAAAGAAATGCTCATTCAGTTTTTTTCTGCATTTGAAAGAACATTGTTTTCCCATTTCTTTTCTAGGAAATGACAAATATGTAAGTTTTGATTTCTCTTTTTGAATTTATTCCTTGAACATCTATTCTCATTATTCTATTTTCAATCCAAATATTTAAACTACAAAAGTGACTAGTAACATTGTAACCAAAATCAAAAGCCCTAATGTTTCTAGCTTACTAGAAACATTATCATATGCCATTTTTCTCTTCCTTAGTTTCTTCACACAATTAATTGTCTCATATACTTATTCAAAATACATTTGCACATCAGAAACAGCTATCTAGTTTATTCATTAGTGCAAAAATTAAAAGGATGAACAGGGAAGAAGCTATACACAATCAAGGGAAATTAGGGAAAAGTAAAAAATCAGAATGAGAGAAGCTGAAAATATGCAGCAGATAAAGTAAATGAAGAAGAAACACTGAGAGAACTGTTCACAAATCTGTCACAGAAACCTTGTTAATGATTTCTAATCTTTCTCCTCTGTTAACCATTTGAGGGTGCATTTTTATTATGAAGACTCAAAGCATTTCATGCACATAATATGTTTAGTGGGTACTTAATAACCATCTTGATTACCATTAAGAAAAACAATTAATTTCTTTACAAATGCAAATATAATTATTGGTGCAACTGAAATAAATAAAGTTTATGTTACTATATCTTGACATGTACAGTTGATTTTAAAAGAATGCAATTACATTTACTACCTGCATAATAGCAGACTTTGTTCTAGTTATATCACGGGATGTGAACACGAGTAAGCAAATTGTGGTGGTTATGTCTTTTCCAGATTTAATCTGCATTCGGTTAAATATATCAGAGTACAAGGATATATTTTTAAATTGAAACATGTCCTCAATCTGTTTATAATTTTCTGCCATTTAGTTTACAAGATACAAATTTCAGAATGTGGTGCCACTCATTTCTAAAATGGCACAAGAGCTCTTGTACAATAATTAAATCAGGCCCCATGCAAAACTCATTTTTTGTTCATTTGTTCTGTAAAAGAATTTTATGTACACAGTTTAATTAAAAAAAATCACACAAAATGTGGTAATAACCAAATCTTTAAAAGCAAAGATAAAAAGTGGAGACGTTCAGGTTTAAAAAGAAACTTTTACTTGCTTAAATTATTAATAGGGCAGTAAATTAATATGTTTCTAAAATCTAAATGTCTATTTAGAGAATGCATTTTTCTAACTTTCTTTTCAAAATAAAGGTTAAGAGATTTGGGGGTACATAGCTCAGTGGTATATAGCCTGCTTAACATGTGCAAAGTCCTACATTTGATTTTTAGTACCACATATGCACACACAAAAAAATGAAGGGTCAAACGTGATTTTTTCCCCATATGCTAGAACAAAGGAAAGAAAAACACAAACATAATAGTTACTAGTCCTTAATTCCTCAGAGTGCTAGTATAGACTATTCCTAACTTACAATGATTCAAATTATGAATTTTGACTTTACTTGGTGCTAGTTTTCACATTCAGTACAGTATTCAAATAGCCAACACTTGTAAAATAGGCTTTGTATTAGGTGACATTCCCCAGTGGTAGGCTAATGCAAGTGCTCTGAGTATATTTAAGGTTAAACAGGCTAAAATATGATTAAGTTAAGTAGGTTAGGTGTATTAAATGCATTGTTAAGTTAATGATATTTTGAATTTATGATGGGTTCATTAGGATGTAATTCCATGATACAGAAAGGAGAATCTGTTATAGACTTTCCAGAAGACAAAATGAGATAAACAGAAGTCCTTTTTGTGTTAGTCAACATTTTATAACTATAACAAATACCTGAGATAAATTAACTAAAGAAAGAAAAGACGTGTTTTAGTTCACAGTTTTGGAGGTTTTGGTCCATAGGTTGTCCTCATAACTTTTGGGCCTGTGACAAGGCAATATATCATAAGATTTATGATAGAATGAGTCTTTAAAGTTAAATCAAGACTCAAACTATTTATTGCATTGTATATATGTAGCAGATACTTCATAGTTGTCTTAACTATAATCTATGTATTAATAGATAAATACTGAGTCTCTGAAATTCTTGATAGCTTATTTGATGAGTGTCCAAAGATTCCAAACTGATCTTTTTTTAATTATCTTATTTGTTCTTTTTAGTTATAGGTGACAGGAGAATGTATTTTGACATATTATACATTCTTGAAATATAACTGCCCATTCTTGTGGTTGTACATGGTGTGGAGTTACACTGGTCAGTCATATATTCATATACAAATACAGGAAAGTTATGTCCAATTCATTCTACTATCTTTCCTATTCCCATCCCTCTCTCTTCCCTCATTCCCCCTTGTCTAATCCAATGAACTTCTATTATTTCCTCCCCTCACACCTTATTGTGCGTTAGCATCTATATATCAGAGAAAATATTCAACTTTTGGTTTTTTGGAATTGGCTTATTTCATTTAGCATGATAGTCTCCAGTTCCATCCATTTACCAGCAAATGACATAATTTAATTCTTCTTTATGGCTAATATTCCAATGTGTATATGTAAGACATTTTCTTTATCAATTCATCTTTTGAAGGGCACTTAGATTGGTTCCATAGCTTACCTATTGTGATTTGAATTGCTATAAATAATAATGCAGCCCTATCACTAAGTATGCTGATTTTAAGTCCTTGGGTATATACTGAGAAGTGGGTTAACTGGGTCAAATGGTGGTTATACTTCAAGTTTTCTGAATAATCTACATACTGCTTTCCAGAGTGGTTGTACCAATTTGCAGTCCCACCAACAATATATGGGTGTACCTTTACCCCCACATCATCACCATCTTTTACTGTTACTTGTATTCTTGATAATTGCCATTCTGACTGGAGTAAGACCAAATCTCAGTGTAGTTTTAATTTGCATTTCCCTAATTGCTAGAGATATTAAACATTTTTTCATTTATTTGATAACTGATCATATTTCTTCATCTGTGAAGTGCCTATTCATTTCCTTTTCCCATTTATTGATTTGTTTGTTTGTTTGTTTGTTTGTTTTTGGTGTTTTCTAAGTTCTTTATATATCCTGGAGATTAATGGTCATCTGAGGTGCATGCAGGAAAGATTTTCTCCCATTCTATAGGCTCTCTCTTCACATTATTGTTTATTTTGCTGTGAAGAAGCATTTTAGTTTGGATCCATCACATTTATTGATTCTTGATTTTACTTCTTGTGCTTTAGGAGTCTTGTTGAGGAATTTGGTCCTAAGCTGACATGATTGCGAGTTGGGCCTATTTTTCCTCTGGTAGGAGCAAGGTCTCTGGTATAATACCTAGGTTCTTGATTCACTTTGATTTGACTTTTGTGTAGGGTGACAGGTGTTTAATTTTATTTTGCTACATATGGATTTCCAGTTTTCCCAGAACCTATTGTTGAAGAGGCTATATTATATCCAATGTATGTTTTTGGCACTTTTGTGTAGTGTGAGATAACTGAATTTATGTGGGTTTGTCTCTGTTTTTTCTAATTTGTATCATTGATTTACATGCCTATTTTGGTGCCAATACCATGCCATTTGTGTTACTGTAGCTCTACAGACAAGATTAAATTCTGGTATTGTGATGTCTCCTGCTTCACTTTTCTCACTGAGGATTGCTTTTGCATTCTGGGCCTCTTATTTTTCCAATGAATTTCATGTCTGCTTTTTCTATTTCTATGAAGAACATCATTGGAATTTTAATAGAAATTGCATTAAATCCATTTAACATTATTGGTAGTATGGCCATTTTGACAATATTAATTCTGCCTATCCAAGAACATGGGAGATCTTTCCATCTTTCTAAAGTCTTCTTCAATTTCTTTCTTTAGTGTTTCACAATTTTCATTGTAGAGTTATAGTTTTTAGAGAGAATTTTTTTCATTTTTTTTCCATTTAGAATGATGTTGGCCTTGGGTTTAACATATACAGCTTTTATAATGTTAAGGTATGTGCCTATTATCCATAGTTTTTCTAGTGTTTTGAACATGAATGGATGCTGTATTTTGTCAAATGTTTTTTCTGCATCTATTATCATGTGACTCTTTAATTTTATTGATGTAATGAATTATGTTTATTGATTTCCATGTGTTGAACCAGCCTTGCATCCCTAGAGTGAACCCCACTTGATCATGGTGCATTATCTCTCAATATGCTTTTCCATGCAGTTTGCCACTATTTTATTAAGAATTTTTGCTTGTATGTTCATCAGAGATATTGGTCTGAAGTTTTCTTTCATTGATTGTCTCTGTATGTTTGGGTATCAGGGTGATACTAGCTTCATAAAATGAATTTGGAAGTGTTCCTTTCTGTTCTTTGAAATAATTTGAGAAGGATTGGTGTTAGTTCTTTGGAGGTCTGGTAGAATTTAGTGAGACTCCATCTTCCTGGGATTTTCTTTATTGGTAGGCTTTTGATAGCATCTTCAATTTTAATGCTTA
This sequence comes from Spermophilus citellus, assembly GCF_964194105.1. Lineage (NCBI taxonomy): Eukaryota > Metazoa > Chordata > Mammalia > Rodentia > Sciuridae > Spermophilus > Spermophilus citellus. Next base: position 178,303,025 of record NC_138183.1, read on the forward strand.
AAATTGCTGATCTGTGTTTTAAATACTTACTATTTACAAATATATATATATATATATATATATATATATATATATATATATATGTGTGTGTGTGTGTGTGTGTGTGTGTGTGTGTGTGAGAGAGAGAGAGAGAGAGAGAGAGAGACAGAGACAGAGAGAGAGAGAGATTCAGGATTTTCCCTGAACAGTACAACCAAAGCAAAATACAAAAATAAATTGGATGCTGATACTATATATTCCAACTGTCATCTCTAACAATCAAGCTCATATTTTAGAAATTTTTGTTCACCAACAGAGATTTATTGTATTACTGAATTCAAACACATAGCTGTTATAAATCTAAATTTATAGTACAAATTAATAATAATAGAATTATACTTCATCAGTATTGTATGTTGTGATTGTACACACTAATTTATTTGTTGAAATAAGTTTATATTAATATAACAAAAATAAATTTTTAAAAAACTGTGTTCAAATGAACTCTGAAGATAATCCCAGCTCTCACACTTCATGAGTTAACATCCATTCTTCACTTTTACCCATTGTTTAAACTCTCACTTCTACTTTAGGTACATAGAACTCTTCTATTCAAAACCTGCAGCTCAAAACTAGAACAAGAAAAACCACATCCATCTGGTAAATGTTTCTTAAAGGTAGAGTAAAAGGGTCTACTCTACTTCCCCCTTACCCAAATCAAGAGCTTTAATTTTTGACTAAACTATACACTGTTTGTTCCACCTGATTATTTTGTTATGTGTCTTAAAAAGAGGACCATGTCCATTATAGAACATAAATATTTCTGGGATCACACTTTTGTCTGCAAACAATATTATAGTGCTGACAAAGGGTACTTGACAAATTCAATCCAATGAACATCTAACACCAGCTCAGTACCAGCCTCTGTGCTAAATACTGGTGAAAGCTCTTTCTTTCCTTCAGGGGAAAAAAAATCTCTGAAAAAAAAAAAAAACTATATAGTCATCTTCTTAGTCCACATTTTTCTTCAAATTTTAACCATCAAGTAAGCTCCTATCCTAACACTCTATATAAGCCATTCTGAAAAAAAAAATGCCATTACTTTTATCAAATTTAATGACCTCCTGTAAGTTTTCTCCTATTTTACCACTTTGTTGTATTTTGGCATGTTGATTGTTTGGTCCAGCCTATACTGCTCTAAATCCTTCTTCTCCTTCTTATCAAGTTTTTCCATATTTTTTTTCTGAGAGCTCCTCTCTACCTATTACATCTTAAATGTTACATTTTCTAATGTTCTGTTCCATAATTTTTTTCTCCTTTCTTCTTTTCTCTCCTTTTCTCTTTTCCCTTTTACTAAATTATCCTATGCATATCCTTGGTTCCAGTTACCACACACATGGTGGTGGAACTTCCCTTTGATTCCAAATCCTGGCATATATCTCTTTCTGAATTCTATCAGACACTTCAGTCTAACTCTATTCAAATTGAGCTTGTGTCTTTCCTCCTGAACTCATCTATACTTTTGAATTTCTAGCCATCTTCTTCTCTTGCCTAGGCATGTCTCCAAAGTGAACTTGTAGTCATATTTCCACTGCTCAATATGTCCACTACACCTTTGAAAAAGTGAAATTTAAAAAAAAAGTAATGAGATCTTTCCAATTCCCCTTATAAAAACAATTCCTGACTCTAAGTACTGGATAACAAAATCCAAATTCCAAGGCAAGACATGCAAAGTTTCCCTTACCACATCCCTACTTTAAGTTAGAGACCTATCTTTTGAACTATCCAACATGAATTATGTCAGCTTTCAAATAAATCACATTACATGTGAACTTTTATTGTTCTCACATTGGTTCTTCTGTGTAGCACATTCTGCCTCATAGTCAACACAGTGAACTCCTGTATACCTTTCAAAATAGTTCCTATATCCCTGTCTAATGAAGCTTTCCATGGTTCTTTATAGGAAATTCAACATCAAATCCTCAATCAATCCCAATAGATAGTCTCTATGTATCCTGTATCATTCCACTAGAGTCAATAAATACTTCCATCAAGGTATCTATGATTTATTGATCTTAATTTTTTCATGACCTTAATTTTCACTTTACCTTTACATACTTTAAAGGGCAGAGGTTGTCTTATCCATGATTTATCACCAGTCATTCACAAGTTAAACATGCAAGAAGTGATTAATAGAAATGGTTGCATAAATAAATTAATGTGAAAACTTTCTTGCCCCCAAATGTATAAAAGTCTATGGGGAAACACACAATCAGGAAAAATTATATAGTTGCAATAAATGATTTGTGTATATTCTATTATTTCCAGATAGGTCAAGGTAAAACATATTCATAGCAAATATGAAGTATTTTTCTTGATCTTTTGCAATTTGCTTATATTGTTCCTGTCATTTTTGATTTCTAAAAAATTATAGATGGTTTTATAAATTCCCCAAATATCAATAGAAAAATAAAAATACAAAGGTGTAGCAGTATATTTTCAAGAAAAATAAATCTCCTGAGAAATACTAAGAAGCCATGCCTGTATAAGGAAAATATACTTTCATCATGTATAAATATTCTCTAAATAACATTAGAACACATTTAAAGTTATTTTCTTTTAACTGTTGACAAATTGTAGAATAATCTAAATAAGAGGATACCAAAAATATCTATTGGAAATTGGACCTAGTATTTGAAATTGTGAATTGTTCCCTGGGCTTTAGTCATTTTTTCTTCTTTTTCTTTTTTCTTTTTTTTTTTCCATTGGAGTGGGGTCAGTGTGAGAGGGCTGAACTAGATGGAGTAATGATGAATGTAATGAGAGGAAGAGGTTGAGAAAATTATTCTGGAACCCATGATTTAGGTTTCAAATAAAGATACTTTTGAAAGGAAATGAAATTGGTGATCTCAGTTTGCTCCCTAGCAACTACTATAGTGGAGATGCAATTTGAATGCATCAGCATGTTTCACATATAGAGAATCTCTGAGGAAATATATAATGAATTCCCATTGGGGATTTTTGTATTATGCTTCAGTGCTAGGACATGTGTTTGTCTGGATGTGTGCAGCATCCTGAGATTCTCAACAAATTTTAAACATCTCAGATAAAAATAGTTTGAGACTTTTCCTAATACTCTCTTAGGTAACAGGTGATTTTAAAAAACAAAAATAAAAACAAAACAAAACATCAGGTGATGTAACCTTCCAAATCTTAAAAATGGAAGGTTAGTTACATCACCTGAGAGTAAGAGACTGTCTGACATATACAGGGAAAATTTTCATGCCATGTGGCCATTGATACCCTTATTTTCAGAAAGAAATACACAGTATCATTTAATCCAGATGTAACTTGCTGATATAAAATTTGATGAGTTAGTACATAGTCAATTGTATTTGATGGATTATTTTCAATTAACTTAAGACATATTTTAATTTTCCTTGCTTTTTAAAAATTAACTTTTAAAATACATTCATAAAATTAAATAAACACAATATGCTGAATTCAAAAATTATCTTTATCTGTTCCCATTTTCATCTCTTTCAATCTCTTTCTTATTTCTTTTAAGATAGTAAGTGAAGAGGGACTGCCATCTACTGGTATAAAAGAAACATTCCTGAAATCCTTGAACACCATCAATTATTACAGTGATTTTGTGGAGGACAGTCTCCCAGACAAGAGAAAAGATTATGTTGCTTTAAGCTCTTTAAATAAAACCCTGGTTAATATATTCATTCATTCATTCATTCATTCATTTCAACAAAATTTAATTTAAAACCTGCCAGTATTGCCAAGCAATAACCTAAACCCATAGCTTACAGAGATCACTAAATCATAGTACATGATAGAAAAATCATTTCATTTTTTTTCCTTCCTCTTCTCAGGTACTGCCAATAGTATATGAATATGTTTTTGTAGCATGCACTCGAGTTAATGGAATGAGCCTCTGAGGATAATTTCTAGAAAAGATTAAATATTTACAGACTATGTTGCCAGCAAGAATTCCCAGGAGAATGCCAAAAGCACACAAATCTAGTAACTACCTCTTTCCCATGTACTCAAAATTCAGACTATTTATTTTAATATGCTTAATCAGGACTTTAATATTACCATTCACAAAAGAATGGAGTAAATGTAGAAAATTAGTTCTGTTATGTGTTCTTCAATAGAAGACACAATATAAATATTAGAAGAGGTTCTGAATACATATAGATATTGATTTCACAGCATTAATACTATTTCGTCCAATAGGAATATTTAGTACATAGATAAAGGCTTTAGCAAGCCATCCCTACTACTTATGCTACTGCCTCAGTCAAATCAGAAACTCACTCAAGAATAAAAGAATGCCTAAAAATACATATGATTATAAAGCTATCTTAAAAAGCATCAATTTCATCAAATAAAAGAGAACAATGGTGGTATCCAGAGGCAGGGGAAAGGGAATATAAGGAGTTGATAATGAACAAGTTTATAGTTTAGTTAGAAAAAAAGTTCTGCCATGCAACATTGCACCTATGATTAACAATACTTGTACACTTAAAATTTTGTTAAGAGGGTAATTAAGGCCCTCCAGAGATACAGAACCCTTTCCTAGAGCTCTTGCTCCTAATTCATGATATATGGTTTACTTTCTTTCATCAATTGGGTTCCAGCTTAAGTGTCACTTTCTTCAGACAGCATTCCTTGACCACCTTAAAGTTGTCTTCCTATCTTTGATTACTCCTTTTCACATGATGGTATTTGGTTCCTTTATAATATTTTAAGTGACATCATTATCTTATTTACTTGCCTCTTCATGTTTTTATCATCTATGTCTTGAACCAAAACTCCTAGAGGAAAAATGTCATCTTTTTTTACCAATTTTTCTGCAGCATATGATATAGTGTCTGATATATTACATGCTGTAAAGAACACCTTCAATAAGTGAACTACAACAGAAAGACATTTTTCATAGATAGGAAAGAAGCTAATGTTACAAACCAGGCAAGATCTTACTTAGTAAGTAGGAATGTAGACAAGAAGACAGAAAACAAAAGTCTATAGACAAAATCTGACATGTCAACTACTTTGGTAAATAAAATCATGTTGAAAGATAGCTAAACCTATGTGATCATGTATTGTCTGTGACTGCAGTGAAACAGTTGAGTTGAGAGACTGGCCTCAAAAGGCCCAAACGGCTCATTCTCTGTCCATTATTAAGAAAAAAAAAAAGTTTGTACCACCTTATATAATCATATGTAGAGGTAATGAGAATGAAACAGGAGGAAGAGAATATTTGACGCATTACTCGTAGACCACCAATCTATGCTCCATTACACATATGCAACTCATCTCTCTTCCCTTCATGATCCATTCCCTACTTTCTTCCCTATCATGAACACTGCACAATTAGTTTGACACTTTATAATAACTGACATCTCTGAATACAAATCCGTAGATCTTCATCATTACCATAAAATCAAAGATACAATCCCACATGTGCATTTGGCAGCTTCTTACAATATTCTAGAAACTTCAGTGATTGAAACTCTATCATTCTTGCTATTTCTTCTGCATTTTAAAAGTGTTACCATTTTATGAAACTTATTAGATTATTGCATAATGTTTTTGTTGAAATTCTATTAAAATGTAATTTCACTCAGAATTTCACTCAGAATCCATCTTTCTAGGATCATTAGTTCCCTTGAAATGGGCATTCAATGCATTCAACCTTTCAGTCCATACTAACATCAGCTAGACCACTAAAAATGTAATATGCATATCCAGTCCTTTGCAAAGTTCTCAAAATCAACTTAAAGAAAGGATGTTATTCAGCAATATGGGGTTGTGACAAAAGGTAAAATCATGAACATTTTCCACCTTCCACCACCCTTATTCTTGAAAACAGAAGGCTACAGAAAACTTGTCTTCTAAGAAAATCTTGGAAGATTGTTTCAAGGCCTCCTAACTTTGTCAACATCCCAGCTTTTAAAAAATAGCAATTTGTTAATTTTATATAATAGCTTATCAAATATACAATGATAGTAACATATAGAACATATATAAACACAAATGATGTTATACACAACAATTTCCTCCACTAAGATGAAAAGATACTGAGAGGTCTTCAGTTTAAAAAAAGAAAAAAGCTGAATTTGAGGAAAAGATTACTTACTGTAGGCCTATGTACCTTACTGTCCTGTTCTGTCCCACTGAGTTTTATATCCTTGATTATGATAGTAGCTTGAAAAATTCAAGAGACCACTTATGCCAAATCTAAGTGATAAAATCATTGGCTACAACAGGTTAAAGTGAAGACATTTTGAGAGGATGTGAATGCTTTTATGGGCATCTATTTTAGCTACTTTAAGTCTGCAGAAAAGTAAGAATCATGATTACTTGAATGCCTTGGAAGCACCCAAGCTCAAAATAAAAACCAAAACAAAATGAAAATAAATTATTTGCCTGATTTCCACGATTGTTAGTATGTCCTGCAGCAAAAGTCTATGTTAGTTAACTTCCTATCACTAAGACAAAATATCTGATATAAATACCTCAATAGAGACATGATTTATTTTGGCTCACTTTCAAAGGTTTCAGTTCATGATCTCTTGGCCCCATTGCTATCGGCTTGTAGTGAGCAGAACATCAACACAGGGAGTACATGTGGAGTAAAACTGGCCACATCATGGCAGCTAGAAAGCAGAGTGAGAGAGCCAGAAGTTGAAAACAAGATACATACTTCACAGAAGGAACTGTTTCACACTGTTATTGGGGTTGTAATTTAGTACAACTTCTATGAGAATCATTATGGATGTTCCTCAAAAGACTAGAAATGGAATCACCAAGTGACCCAGCTATATCATTCCTTGCTATTTATCCTAAAGAATTAAAGTCAGTATATTATAGAGGTACATACATACCCATGTTTATAGCAACACAATCACAGTAGCCAAACTATAGAACCAGCCTAGGTGTCTATCAACAAATGAATGGATTAAAAAATATATAGTTTAAGCAGGGCATGATGGTGTACTCCTGTAACACCAATTACTCAGGAGGATGACACAGGGGGATTACAAGTTCAAGATCAGCCTCAGAAACTACACAAAGCTGTAAGCAACTTGGCAAGATTCTGTCTCAAAATAAAAAATAAAAGGGGCTGGAGATGTATGTAGCTCAGAGGTAAAGCACACATCTGGGTTTAATCCCAGTACCAAAAAAAAAAAAAAAGTATATATGCACAATAGAGTTTTACCCTGCCATTAAGAATTAAATTATGTCATTTGAATGAAAATGGATGAAACCTGAGACCATTATGTTAAGTGAAATAAGAAATATTCAGAAAACTAAGAGTCATATGTTTTGTCTCATATGTAGAAGCTAAGAAAAAAAAGGTATCAGGGAGAGGGGCAATTTATTAAAAAAGAAAGAGACAAGTATAATAGAAAAAGGGGATCAATGGAAGGGATAAGGGAGAAAAACAGAAAGTACTGGGGCAAAAAAATTAACCAAATTGTATTACTATATTGTGTGATGTACAAATATATAATAACATCTCACTATTATGTATAATAATAATGCACCAATAAAAATCCAGGAAGATATGCTTTTCAAAGATACATCTCCAATGATCTACCTCTTCCAACCTGGCCCACCTACTGAAGTTCCCTCTATACCTTATTTTATATCAGATTCTGCAGTACCAATAAATGCCATTAACTGTGGGAAAAAAAAACCCTGCAACACATGAGCCTTTCAGTGACATTCCAATACAAACTACAATAGTCTATAAGGGATTTCAAGTAAATAGGATCAAAACAAAACAAAAACAAAAACCTGAGAAAACACTCTTAAACTTGACCAAGTTGTTCACAAAGTATATAACTTGATATCAAACCACTCAGATTAACATGGTAACATCCAAAATATATGTAATAAATTATAGTATAGGTGCCAAGAATGAAGAATATCAAATTCTCCTCTGAACATCAGAAGATTACTAGTTTTTCATTAAGAAATCAATTTATGTTATTTTGGCATGCTAGGCTTCTGTTAACAAGAAAATAATCTATTTTCATAATTAGGTAGTCTATGAACTCTTTCCATCCTCAAATTTAAGAAGTTGGAAGATTTTTTTAGTTGGTTCTTTTTACTTATACGTAATAATAGAATTTTTTTGACATACTAAAAAAGCACGATATATAATTTGTTCTAATGTAGTCCCCAGTACTCCTTTTCCCCTCTCTTCTTCCCACCCATTCGCTTTCCTTTACTGATCTTTTATTTATATATTTTAAAGTAGTGTCTTATGGATATACATTACAGTGAGATTCACTTGGTATATTCATATATGTACATAGGAAAATTATATCAGATTCATTCCATTGATTTTCCCTACCCAATTATTCCTCCCTTTTCTTCATTTCCCTTTGTCTACTCCACTGATGTTTCTTCTGTTCTTTTTAAAAACCATTCCACCTTACTTCGAATTAGATTCTGCACATCAAAGAAAACATTCAAACTTTGACTTTTGGGAACTGGTTTATTTCACTTAGCATAATAGTCTCCAGATATATCCATTTACCAGTGAAAGTCATGAAGTCATTCTTCTTCTCACTCCAGTCAGAGTGGCAATGATCAAGAATACACATAACAATAAATGTTGGCAATTATGTGAGGAAAAGGACACATTCATCCATTGTTGGTTTAGAGTGAAACCACTCTGGATGCAGATGGAGATTCTTAAAAAAAAACTAGGAATAGTATCACAATTTGACCAGGTTAATACCACTCCTCAGTATATAGCCAAAGGAGTTTAAATCATCCTACTACAGTGACACAGGCACATCAATGTCAATGGCAGCACGATTCACAATTCACAAGAAATTAAATAAAACAAAAACTATGGGTAAATGGTAGAAAGATGAATGGAGGAAAGGGAGAAGAGGAGGATAAAGGGAAGGGGAAGGAGAGGTACTGGGGACTGAATTAAAACAAGATATATTCTGTGTTCTTAAAAGTATGTCAAAATGGATTCTTCTGTCATGTATGCCTAAAAAGAACCAATAAATTAAAAAAATATGCAGTGATATATAAACATTTTTTATGATTTGTCTATGGGTTTATGGTAAACTTCTTACCTCATGTATTAATCTATTAAAATTAGATCTCTATAAAAACTCACTGTAACTATTTTATGTAACTATTTTATGAATATCTTTAATTTTACATTATTGTCACATAGTCCAAAAGTGTTCAATATTAAATAAATTGTGCAAGTCACCAAATAAGCATATTTTTACAGTTGAACTGACTGAAGAATGGAAAAAAATCATTTCATTAGACTAGCCTAAAACCATTTATTTTATTGTGTAGTGTTTTAGTCAGCTTTTTCGCTGCTGTTGTAAGGGTCTGGCGAAACGTCAGAGAAGGAGAGACCACACGAGACTAGCTCCATGCAATGGCAAGGGGGATTTATTAGGGATCCGTTCCAGTGCGCTGGGGCTCCGTGCTCACTCAAGAAGGGAGAGCAGCCCAGAGCCCAGAGCAGAGGTCAAGCAGAGCTTAAGTACACTTTTTGGAGAGGGTGGGGGGCTTTGCATACATCAGAACAAATCATCATGAGGCGCGTGAAAATTGAACAACAACTCTGATACATGATTAGTCCATTCATTGGCGGGAACAGGCTGGGCAGGGGTGATTGGTCACTTCTAAACTGGGTACACATTCAAACTGATTGGTTCGGGCCCTGTGACAAACTGCACAGGACCCTAGGCTGAATGGCCAGTAGGGCGTTGTCTTAACTATCTCAGGAATCTGGGTGTAACAGAGGAACTTAATAATACCTAATCTTTTACATTTTAATTCAAGCTTTCCAGCTTAGAAACTTTACCCTTTCACTGTGACCAAAAGAACCCAACAAGAAAAATTCATTCAAGGTCTCACAGCTTCAGAGTTCTCAGTCCACAGACAACAGACTCCACTTCTAGGGGCTGGAAGTGAGGCAGAACATAATGGCAGAATAGGGTAGAGGAGGAAAGCAGCTCACATGATAATCAGGAAGCAGAGAGAGACAGAGATGATATCCACTGGCCATATACAAAATATATACTCCAGAGCCACACCTCCAGTGCCCCACCTTCTCCAACTACACCCCACCTGCCTTGAGTTACTACTCAATTAATCCCATCAGGTGACTGATTCAGTGATTGGATTAATACTCTCAAAACCTGATCATTTCTTCTCTAAACTTCCTTGAATTGTCTCACATGTGAGCTTTTTGAGGATACCTCACATCCAAAGCATAATATGTAGCTTCCAGGTGGAGAAGCAAGGAAATATTTTAGCATGATTAAAAGAAAAGTATGTAAAGATATTTTGCAGCAGGCCCAATTCCACAAATCTTTTCATACAGAACCACCCTTCTCCCAAGACACAAAAAGACAGAAGATGTACCAGAGAGCAACCATGAATTGCTGGGCACAAAATCACGAGCCACCACAAAAGCCTTGTAGATTCAAACAGCAACTCTTTATTCTCGAACTCTCACCGGCACTCTACATGCACGTTCTGGGGAAAATCCACACTCTCCACCGGGCTCTGCATCCCAAAATACCCTCTCAATCCCGCGAGAACTCAATGGGAACTCAAGGAGCGGGCGCCTGAGGCAGCAGGATACGCCCTATTCCCAGCAGGATCCACCCTAAACCTGGAGCCACCCTAATCCAGCAGGATCCACCCTAAACCTGGAGCCGCCTTAATCCCTGAGCAAGGTCACCTTTCATGCAATGTCACTGCAAATGACCTGGGTCCAAGGCAAGCCCATTTCCACAATGGAGAGTCCTCCCTCTAAGCAACATTGGGTAGGCTGACAAGGAAATTGCCATGCGTCATTCCTACTTGACTATGGCTCTCAGCAATGAATGACCATAATTCACTATTCACACAGCACCAGAACATGTAAAAGATTCCTTTTTAAAAATTTAATTTTTACTTAAATATCAATGATCATTGTTATATATATGGTTTGGATCACTTTTTTCAATATGAATTTCTGAATGGCAGAAAGGTCTCTTAAGTATTCAGTAATTCATACCATACTGACCTAGAGAGTCAGTGGTAGGATCTGGATTTATGATAGAAAAAGACTAATGTAATCTCCCTCTTATGAAGATTGTATTCCACTTTGAAGGAAAAGCAATAGCAACTAATGTTCAGAATATATAGAAAACATAAGTTAGAAAAAATAGGTACTATAATAAAAATTATGAGCACAAGGGTAAGTAGGCAGAGAAAGTATCTTTAGGAAAGTGACATTTAAACTGAGACATGAAGGATAAGAGGTAACAGGATAGAAAGAATAGGCAGCAGATTTTCAGGAAGAGTACAGCAAGTTAAAATGCTCTAAAGCATGTAAAGAATTTTGCTATTTTAAAAAACACTCATCTAAGGCTGTAGTGGGGGAGGGAGAAAGTGGAATAAGATGAAACAGAAGGTTTGGCACCTTACAAATCATCTATATCCTTGTAGTAGTTGAAATGTGTTTGAAATGTATCCTAGTATAAGAAATATGGACAGGGTTTTAAAAAGTAGTGACATGATATTGCTTGAGTTTTTAAAATAAGCAGTTTCTGATATGTAGAGACTACATTGTAAAGGGTATCTGGTGGCTACGACAGCAAAATACTGTGGACTAAGTGGCATAAACAATAGGCATTCATTTGTCATATTTTGGGAATCTGGGAAATCCAAAATCAAGGTGCCACCTGAATAGTTATGGTCCTGATGAAGGGTATCCTTCTCTCTTGTCATTTCTTGCTATATCCTGGGGGCAAGGAGGAAAGAGAGAGAGAGAGAGAGAGAGAGAGAGAGAGAGAAATTGACCTAATGTCTCTTCTTATAACCATCTATCCTCATGGCTCTTTTATTTAAGTCCTCATCTTCAAATTACATTGGGGATCAGGGATTTAACAAGCACTTGGGGGGGGGGGTATTCAGTCCATAACAGACACCAAAATGAAAGTGGTGCACATCTATTGTTTATGCATTCTAAACACTCATTTTCCCTTCTCTTGAAAATAATGTCTTGATAGTCCTTTAAGAATTGATCATGCCGTCCTCTCTGTCCCTGTGGTTTACATGGGGCTGACCTAATTACACCAAAATTCCATACAGCTACTTTTGACACATAAGACCGTGTTTCCCTCTGATCAAGAACATGGTTCAGGAATGTCTATCTATGGTCCCAAGCAAGCTCCCAAGAGCCCTACCCTAGGCTTTTACTAGAGAAAATAATTGAGCAATAGAAATGGTCTCCCTCTGGGAAGGAAAGCTTAATTAGAACTAAAGTCAATGCAGTTAGAAGATACTCGTAGTAATCTAAAAAGGGATGATGGTGACTTAATTTCAAAGGGGATGGAGAAGATAGGAGTCATCACCAGAAAACATTATCTTTACTGTCAATTTGCCTGTCCTTCCTAAAGGAATGTATAGAAACAATGAAGAGGAACATGCCACCTTTTGCTTTTCGAGACAGGGTGAATGGACAGTGATACCCAGTGATATAAAGAAAATAAATAAACCTATTGTTGGATTTGCTAAATATAAGACAACTTTAGCACTTTTTGAATGGTTATTTCAAGAAAGAAATTGAATATATAAATCCGAATCTCAGGAGGGAGGACGGATCACGTACACCTGGGATGACGTTAGACCAGGTAAGGTGCATAACCAGTTCTCAAGAGTGCTCAGATTGAGTCTTAAGGCATTCCAAAAAAGTAGACTGAAAAGGAGTATGGTAGAAATCAAATGATGGGTATTGCCATTATTCTTCATGATCATTTTATTACCTGTAAGTCATAAATAAGAATCCTAGTAGTTGCTTAATAAAAACATGGTATTTACATTTAGGAAAAAAATACCTGCTTTCCCTGGTATTAGTATTCAAAACATTGTTTTCTTACAATATCTATTCACTTGCACTGAAGAATGGTTTTAGTTGATCCTTTAATTATGCTCCTATAAATAAATGAAAGCTATAAATTCTTAGTGCTTCATAAAGCTGAATCTTTTCAACCTTGAAACCAATTTCAATTCATTTTGAGAACTATACAAGAAAATCAAGAGGGTTGTCAAAGAGCAGAGGCAAATTTAGTGAGGAAAGCATCAGAAACTTGTCATTTTCTCTGCCTCTTTTCAAGTGCAGCATTTTGGATAAACCAAAAGTTCTGCCTCAATGAGGGACTTAACATAACTAACAAAATGTGTAACATTTCACATAAATAGTCTTAAATTTAGATAGAACATACCTATTTGTTCTATTGAACAACAAAATCATTAGTTTGTGTGCTTAATGACTCATCATGATCTCAACTATTTGTAAAATAAGAAAGACATATTCAAAATGAATTTTAACAGGTAGTGGTCACTTAACAGATATATCTATATCTATATCTATATCTATCTATCTATCTATATATATATATATATATATATATATATATATATATATATATATTTGTTTTTGTTTTTTGTTTTGGCTACGTAGGATTGAACTCAGGGGCACTTGACCCCTAAGCCACATCCCCAGCTCTTTTTTGTATTTTATTTAGAGACAGGGTCTCTCTCAGTTGCTTAGCACCTCGCTTTTACTGATGCTGGCTTTGAACTTGCAATCCTCCTGTCTCAGCCTCCCTAGCCACTGGGATTACAGGCATGCACCACCATGCCTGGCTACAGCAATATATTTTTATAAGCAAACTAACTCCACATGTACATCATCTTCAAAGTAACACTAGTACCTTAAATTGAAAGTAAAAAAAAAAATAATAAGTAGTAGAGTATTTGGCTCATGGTTTCAGAGGTACAGTCCATGCTTGATCAATTCCATATCTCTGGGCCCAAGAAGTGGTACAATACATGATGAAAAGGTACAGCAAAGGAAAACAGCTCAGGACATAGCAATCGGGAATCAGAGAGAGGTTTGCTCACCAGGGACATAATAAAAACCCCAAAGTCACACCTCCATTGACCTACTTCATCCAGTCACAACCTACCTGCCTATAGTTATCTCCCAGTTAGCCCATCAGTGGACTAATCCACTGATTAGATTATACCTCTCGTAATCTTATCATTTCACCTCTAAAAATGAGCTTTGGGTGACACCTTGTCTCTTAAATTGTAACATTCTGCTCCTGGATCACAAAAGCTCATGCGAATCTCACGATGCAAATTACATTTTGACCATTTTTTAGTGTGCTCTATAGTCTTAATAGTTTCAACATTACCCAAAATTCTAAGACCAAAACTCTCACTGAAGACTCAAGGCAAACTCTTGGATGTTTTCCTATAAAGATCAAAAGCAAGTTACATACATCCAATATATAATGACACAGAGAAAACATTTTTATTCCATAATGGAGAAATAGAGACATAGAAAGAAGAGATGGGCCCAAAGCAAACCTGAAATCCAGCTGGGCAAACAAGTACTGTAGCTCTACATCTGGTGGTTAGAAAATATGGTATTGTGATGTTCTCTCCAAAGGACTTACGTAGCTCTACCCTGTGGCCATGGCCTCTCTCTTGACTTGTTTCTGCTTGTTTTTTTTTGTTTTGTTTTGTTTTGTTTTTGTTGTTGTTGTTGTTGTTGTTGTTGTTTGCTGTTGTTATTTGGTTGGTTGGTTGGTTGGTTTTGGTTTTGTTAGCTTTTCTAGGCATAAATCCTTATTACTGGCATCTCTTAATCTCAGGCGTCTCCACAGCGGCTTCAGCTTCCTTTATACATCTTTGTGCAACACCCTTTCAGGAACATCCCCAGGACTCTGACCCTACTATGCTTTGTCTGGTCTCCTAGGTCTTCCTTTAAAATTTTGGTGGAAGCCTCCAAGATCCTCTAACTCCAACATCCTGCATTCCTGCAGAACCAGTATCACATGATTGATACCAAGGTTGGCTATATTTTGAGCAGTAGCCAAGCCTCCTGATACCATCACTACAGCAGCTTCTGCAGCCTCTGAGTACCTGCATGGCTGAGCACAATGAAACAACTTCCTAGGTACCCCTGAGATGGATGTGGTCTTGCCAGTTCCTGAGATGCCCTAAAGTCATCTTTCTTATTGTTTATGTGTAAAGTACTTAGCATATATACTTTTTTTCCTTTTGTGGGGGGTATACTGAGATTGAGCCCAGAGATGCTTTACATCTAAGCCACATTCACTACACTTTTATGTTGAGATAGGATCTTGCTAAGCTGTGCAGGGCTTCAATAAGTTGCTGATGCTGGCCTCAAACTTTCAATTCTCTTGCCTCAGGCTTCAAAATTCACTGGAATAATAGGTATGCACCAGAGTGTCCAGCACAACCATCCCTTCTTTAACTCCATTTATATTTGCACTTTTCTGAACAATTGCTAATTTTTCAATCATTCTGCATTGATCATCAAGTAAACTTAGTTAAAAGCTGCCAGCAATATCTATGCCACTGCCTGAATGCTGTGCTGCCTTGTAATTTCTTCTGCCAGATTAACCAGTCCATAACCTTTAAATTCAGCCTCAAGGAAAATCTCACACATGGAAAAATATAGATAACTGTTTGCAAGGATGTAACATGAATGACCTCCAAAACAATTTCCAATAGAGTTGCCTTTTTCCTCTGAAACCTCATAACCCCAGTCTTTACCATCTTTACTCTTATTGGTTGTTCTTCTGAGCATCTTAAAACTTTTCCAGCAAACATTGCCAAACTTTTCAATACTCTTCCTCTCTGCAAACAAAAGGCTTCTGAGCCACATGGTCAGGTTAGTCACAACAATGACCTTACTTCTCAGTTGTGATTTCTGTTTTAGTCAGCTTTTTCATTGCTGTGACCAAAAGACCTGTCAAGATTAACAGAGTAGGAAAGTTTATTTTGACTCAGTTTTATAGTCCATACTTGGCCTACTCCATAACTCTGGGATCAAGGTGAGGGAGAATATCATGGTGGAAGAATGTGGCAA
The DNA here is from genome assembly GCF_964194105.1 of Spermophilus citellus. Taxonomy (NCBI): domain Eukaryota; kingdom Metazoa; phylum Chordata; class Mammalia; order Rodentia; family Sciuridae; genus Spermophilus; species Spermophilus citellus. The sequence goes on from NC_138183.1 coordinate 178,318,980, forward strand.
AGGAAAGCAGCTCAGAACACAGCAACCAGGCAGCAGAGTTAGAGGATCTTTATTTAATAACTAATAGTAGCTGTCTGGACACTGGAGGTACTATGATAAATAAGAAAAATAATTACTATTCTTACTGATTTTGCATTCAAATAAAGAAAACAATCAGTAAACAAGTAAATGAAAACCTAAGATAATGATAATTATCATGACAGAAATAATGATGATTGATTAGGGTAAAGGGATGGCATATAAACTAAGTATGTGTGGGAACTATCCCAAATGTGCATTCCTTCCTACTTCCAATAAAGACCATGTGTAAATGTGTTCATTTACCCACAGTTGGCAGTCACAATCTCACTGTAGCTCTTGACACTAGAAGAAAGACAATTATCTCACCCTATCTCACACCTATAGGACCTCCATTCCAGAGCATATATATTGATGTTATCTGTAAAGCCAAAGTATTGTCCTTCCTCCAAATAGCTACTGGAATTAAATTTACAATATGTCTCAAACTCCTGATTTTTTCTCCAGCTTTTGGGTAGTCTATGGTGTGCCACTGTGGCAATTATACTGTTAAGCAGCTATCTTTAGCTCTAGTGTCATTGCTACAATTTTCAGTATATCAGATCCCTGAACTGCCGTACTGCCATGCTATTAATTCCTCCTTTCCCTACAAAACCTTTGCACTGAGATTTGTATAACTCCCCCTATAAAATACAAAACAAAAAAAAAAATCTCTCTCAAGCACAGACTACTTATTTTTTAATATTTTAGAAAATAATAGCTAATTATGATAACTAACATCTAATGTCGTCTACTGTATACTTCCTATGCATAAGTACTAAAATAAAGCAATATACAAAAGTATTTCATGAATATATTTTATAAATTCATTTTATTTCATTATTAGAGTAATCCCATAAATTAGGTAATTATATTCACATTTTACAGATAGGAAACTGGAATATAGATCAACTAAATTTCTCAAATCCACATAAATATAGAGAGATGAAGCCAGTAATAAAATCCAGGCAGTTTGAATCCAGAACTGGTACTCTTAGGTAATGTCCTTATCTTAGGTAGTGCATGGGTTAGAAGTAGGCCTGGAGTACTCATTATCACTTTGCTCCACAAAAGCCTTTCAAAATTCTTTTTCCTTGTTTTCATCTACCAACATGTTCCCCAATGTATCTTGCTCACTAAAGATTTTAGTACCTATCTCAGGGTATTCCTTGCCTCCCTTATTTTTGGAATCATCTCAAGACACTGAATGCCTAACATGAATGATCTACCCAGCATCATGTTTTGATGGCTCTCAGATTTGCTCTTCATTAATGGTATATTTCATACCATCTCCACCAATACCTTAAAACATACAAAAATTTTCCACTTCCAAAATCACAAACATTCCATTCTCAGATAAAAATTCCCTTTTTCCAGAACAAGAGTCCCAACTCCAACTGTTCTTCCATATTTTTGAGACTTTAGCTCTATTATCCTCCCCATTTTTTCCAAAACATCAGTTTTGTATACTTCAATTAATAATGCAATCTTTTATTTCAATCATTTTGTTACCATTACCCTAAACCTCCCTTATTGATTTGTTCTTTCAAAATCTCCAAACTAGAATCCAAAAACCCACGTGTACTGTGCCTTTGTCCCCATTCAGACAGATGAACACTCTCAAACTGACATTTATTTAAATTCAATCAATAGCATCACCTACTTAGAATTTTAATATAAATCTCTAATCATTATGATCTAATTCCTATAAAAGCATCTAAAATTTCTTCCATTCTTACATACCATGATATCCAATTTATACCCTTATTCTCAATAGATAATTATATCCTGCTTAACTAAAATCATTAGAGACATTAGACAGGAATTCCTTTAAAATTCTGTTACCAAGTATGTCAGTCACCTACATTAATACCAATGTTCTCTTCCTACCTTCTGATACAAAAAAATAGTATATGTTTCTCCTCTTTAAAAAGTATATGTCATCTTCTCACATTGTCCATAATCTTTGCTAATATTTAATACTTTCTCTTCCAAAGTGCATTTGTCTTTATTACAATGCACAAGAAATATATATTAGCCCAGTATGGCTTATAATCCCAGTGGATCAGGAGGCTTAGGCAGGAGGTTCAGGAGTACAAAGCCAGCTTCAGCAAAAGCAAAGTGCTAAGCAAAATACTAAATAGGGCTGGGCATGTGTCTCCGTGGTCAAGTGTCCCAAGTTCAATCCCCAGTGCACGACTTCCCATTAAAAAAGAAATATGTACTACATTGTAAGTCAATATGTACATGTTATATATGTTATAACTTTACCTTATTATGCATAGTGCATTGATATTTTCTTATCATTTCCCTTTATTTTTATTTGTGATGCCACTTGCCATTCACTAAATTAACATTATAACTGAGTCATAAATCTGCAGTTTAAACCACTATTCCCCTATAACTATCTCTCTGAATATTTTCTCTAACAGACTTTTAAAAATTCTCACCAAGTATTCCTTCAGCTCATATCCTTTGCACATTGAGACTTGTCAGAAAATTATTTAAATTCAGTCTCCATCTTTTTTCCCATTAACTTCTTAGAAAAATATAATCTCTCCTCCACCCCTACTCCATAAAAACCACTTTCCTTAAGTTTGTTAGCATCCTATAATTAAATTCAAGGGACATGTTTCAACTTCATCCTATTTAGCAATCTAGTATCAGCATTTGACAGAGTTGATCACTCCCTTCTTGAAACCCTATCTTTTCTTCCTTTCCATGATACAGTATTGCATCAGATTTTTTTTTTCCCTTCTCTCTGCCTACCATTTTTCCTGCCTCTTTAGCTGGCTCTTCCTTAAATGGACTTTAAAGTATTGGAGACCACCTGTTCATTGCACTCTTCTATCTTAGTATATCCTTCTTACATTCTCTTTAGCTTTTCTCTAGCTTTCCCAGTCATTGTTTGGAATTGCCATCTGATTCTAGGAAAAAAGTGAGACCATCTATAGATTTAGAGTTCTTTTGGACATTTGCTATGTAATAAGGTTTTTATCTCCTGGAGAATAATAGGAACATTCTCAATATTTCAAAACTCAAAGCTTCCTAGTTACTTCAGAGATATAGAGTTCCATGAGAGAAATACTTCTTTTCATTCTTCAGCACATTCAGAATTGATTGCATAATCTCTGACATTTCAAATAATATCAAAATATTATCTATATTCCCTATTTATTTAAATTCACAGTTTCCTTTCCTCCTTACAGGGCTTATGGATCCCTGGAAGTTAACAGTGTCACTTGGAAGTCAGCAGGAGGCCTTTGAAAGTTACATGCTCAGCATCTGAGAGAGAGATTTTCATGATGTGTGAATCATCACACCAACCTTTTCTAGTTTTGAAAATTCTCTGATCTGTTCCAAGAGATTTGGCAGTTCATTCAATCTTTGATTGGGTTGCCTGGAGTGTTACCAGAATTCCTTTTTCAAATATCTCTATAACAAAATGAAACTCAGCTTTATCTTCTGAGGTATTTTCTTCTCCAATTAGTAGTATAAATCACTTGTTTGCTGCTTTAAAACTGCACATATAATGTTCCAGTAACAAAATATTTGCTCCATTTGTAATAACTTTTCATCTTATAAATCTACTTTATGCTCCTCTGCACGCAATACTTTTCAAAGTTGCATCCTAATGTAATAATTTTTATAAAGTTTGAGCTGAAATTAAAATTTCAAATTAAATTACAATTTAATATTTTCTTTGATTACCAATTTGCAAGTTATTCAGCTGAGATGACAATTAGATAAACATGCACTTACACACATTTAAGTTAGTATGCAATGAGGACTTGCCAGTAAATCATTGCTTTACCAAAGTTTTGGCAATGAGTTTGCAAATTTAACATAAATTAAACTACATACTTTAATTTTAACATGTTAAAAAGTTGAGACAACACATTTCTGGACCAAATAAATTGTAGTAGGTCTCATTCAAATTTGCTGATTAAATTAATAAAATTGCAAGGAATTATAAATTTTTAGCAACTTCTTATTTAAGCTATGTAACTTAAAACAATTTTATTATATATAGCATATTTTTGCTTTTTGTACATATATATAATTAAAATTTGTTATACTCAAATACGTATTACATGCATATACATGAATAATACTGCATGTGTTATTGAAACTCACCCCATTTTTCCTCTGATTTCATTGCTCTGATTATTCCTAAATTCCCCTGGAATGCCTTTATTTCTGGTTTTAAAACTACTAAATTACACTGCTTATTTAAAAGATAAAATCTCTGTCATTATGACCCTCAGAATTATAACCAAACATATATTTGTATAACTTTACCATTACATTAACAGTTAAACAGACTCAAAAAATCAATGAGACCATAAAATTTGCATTAGAGTAATTAAGATATTAATCTATAAGCATTTGAACTCCGTAGCATTAGTTTTAATGGGGACAAGCACTTATTGAAACACGATAATAATATCAGAAACAGTCTAAATTTCCAAGCAATCACTGAAAAAAAGTAACAAATTTTATTTTGGAAAATTTTACTCTATAAGTATAAATGGATTTTTTGAAAAACACTAAGATCAATTTAAGCCCTGTTAATTTTAATACTAAACACATAATCAAATTGGGCACTATAATGGCCAGACATTTTCCCCAAAATTACATAATAAGACAAAAACAGTATGTCAATTTACTGAGCATATTGACAATGGAGTATAAGATGATAAGATACAGCTTATAGAATCAATGACTCAAAGGTGAGCTCTGAAAAGCCAAACCAATGATATAACTTCCCTTCGGAAAAAAATTATATTGAGAAAGGATAAAAGGAACAGGCTACTGGGTTCAATTGCCTGCTTTGAATTATGTTCATTTTATTAGCCGTGAGATAGCAGGAAAATTACTTAAATTTTCTGTACTTTAGCTATTTCTTCTATTAAAAGGGACAAATAATAGTACCTACCCTATAAAGTTTTTTCTATGACTACCTGATGTAGTATTTGTGAAGAACCCAGAATAGAACCTGGAAACTAGTAAGAATTTGATAAATGTTAACCACTGATAGTACTTAATGTAAATATCTAATTTCTTAAACTGGAAAAAAAATATGTTCCAAGTCAAGGAGAAAGCATTCAATTTATTTTTAATTCCAATACTTTAAATGTAATATTTATTCAGGAAAAAACTTATTATATAATAATGCAAAAATACATTGTTATAGATTAGAAGAACATCATATTACTAATTAGATTCTGACAAGAATTCTATGAGAATCCTTCAGAATAATTATACCAAACAATACCTATAGGTTAATTATATACAGTATTCCCATTTTTGTTAATACTCTAGAGTTATGTTTGGGCAGATATTATTATCATAAAAGACTGTGTTGTTACCTTTTAAAAAGAAAAAGATCAAGATTAACATGTTGGTCCATGGACATATTTATGGGCACTATTGTTAACAAAATACTTTTTAGAGTGAAACAGACATTATTATTACTGTGTGTATATATGTGACTGCATGACCAATGTGATTCTGCAACCTGTATACTCAGAAAAATGAGAAATTATACCCCATCTGATTCAAATGTAAGATATGTCAAGATCATTGTACTGTCATATGTAACTAAGTAAAACAAATTAAAAAGAATAAATAAATAAATAAAATTCTGTGTTCTCATTTATAAGATAAAATATTTAAAATATAACATATATTTACATAAATAAAAATATAAATTATATATATTAGGTCTTCTAAAACCATCTCAAGTCTAAGAATTACTTCATAAATTCAGTACCCATGTTGTGTTTATGAAAATAGTACGAGAAATGTTACAGGATAAGAAGAAAAGAAAATTGTATGTAACTAATGAATTTGCAAAATTAACTCCAAATCATTATCAATATGTTCAATGAGCAATGAATTCAAAGGAGTCCAAGCAGCAAAAAGTATAGAGAATTCAGTCATCACACAGTCATATCAAATTTAAATCAGTCTGATCATTTTCATCTTAACAAAGTAATTTATTTTGACACAAAATTAATTTCATCAGATTAATATTATAAAATTAATTTTACTTGTATTATAGTTTCACTCACAAAAATTTATATATTATATATAAAAGAAAATTATACCAACATTTGTTTTTACATATTTAAGTAGCACTATAGTAAAAGTAATTTAAATAAATAACCCTAAGAATATAAAATCATGCTTTCCCTTTAAAATGGTTTTATATATTACTCAGTTGAGAAATAATGACTAAAATGATAGCAAAGCCATTAGCATGTTAAATACTACAATGCTAGAAGGAATTTAGTAGTATTTCCTAAATATCTAATATTTTCTTGATAATGAAATTTTACCTTAATTCTTACTCTTTTCTTCAGAGGAGGGATTTGGAAACTGCAGCCTATAGTACATTTACAAATAAAGTGTAATTGGAGTACAATAACACTCTTTCATTTAAGTATGGGTATGACTGGTTTTAACAGAATTGTGACAGAGACCACAAAGGCAAAAAATATTGGCTATCTGAACCCATGCAGAAAAAGTTTACTGACTTCTGTTCTGTAATTCTACCTTTCTTTTCCTTAACATACCTATATCTTGCTGGGCACTGTGGTGCACACCTGTAATCTCAGCGGCTCAGGAGGCTGGGGTGGGAGGGTCTTGAGTTCAGAGCCAGCCTCAGCAACTTAAGGCGCCCTAAGCAACTCAGTGTGACGTTGTGTCTAAATAAAATACAAAAAAGGGCTGGGAGTGTGTCTCAGTGGTTAAACACCCCTAGGTTCAATCCCTGGTACCAGTAACAGCAACAACTATATCTTAAAATATCTTTACATAGATAAATGGGACATAAATACACATAAGTATGTCCAACTGTTTTTTTGACAAATATATAGATGAAATTCGGTGGAGAAAGGACAGTCTTTCCAACCAATGATAATAGAGCAATTAAACATACATAGGCAAACCCCCCCAATAAAGCAAATTCAATCTAGACCTCTTCTTTTCATACAAAACCATTCAGAATAAATCACAACTTAAAGGTAAACAGAAAACTATAGACTTTGGTGAGAAAACAGAAAAAAATATATATATTTAGGATGTAGAGCTAGGGGAAGAATAGTTAATGTTGACACCAAAGGTAAAACCTATACAAATTGCTAAATTGTACTTCATCAAAATTAAAAGTTTGTCTTCTGCAAAACACTCTACATTAGTCCATTTTCTGTTATTATGGGAAAATATCTGAGAAACCAAATAATGAGGAAGAAAGGGTTATCTCAGATCATGGTTTCAGAGGTCTCAGTGCATAATAGGTTGGCCTGTTGCTTTTGTTCCTGTGACAAGACTCTACATTGCAATAGAAGCACACAGTAGAGAAAGGTGTTCAACTCACGGCAGCTTGTAAGCAAAAAGAGAGATAGAAAGGGGCTCAAGTCTCAATACCCCCGCTTCAATTGCATACCCCCACAAAGGCTATAATTTCTCCCACTAGGCCCCATCTCTTAAAGGTTCTACCACCTCCCAGTGGTATCTTTAATGCATAGACCTTAGGGGGACATTTATCCAAACCATGGCAGTCCCTGTAAGAGTACTAAACAACAAACTACAGATTATGAGAAAATATTTACAAAACATGCAAAGTACTAGTATCTAGAATTATATAATGGACAAATATCTGGGACATGTAAAGATGTCTCAAAATTCAATAGCATAGAACTATCTAATTAGAAAAATGAGTAGAAGATATGAATAGACATTTCAAAAAAGATGATATATAAATGGCATCTGAAAACATGTTCAGCAGCACTTGCCATGGAGAAATGAAAGCTAAAACCACAATAAGATATTACTACACACTATCAGAATGGTGAAAATTAAAATTAATTACAACATCAAATGCTGATATAGTTGTATAGAAACATTCACTTATACATTGCTGGTGGAAATGCAAAACCAAAGAGCCACTGCAAACCAATGTGGCAGTTATACAATTACCATGTACCCTATCATTTGTACTTTGAAACATTTGTCACAGAGAAATAATACTTGTGCTCATGTAAAACATATAGACAGATGTTCATAGCAGCTTTATTTCTGATAGCTAAAAACTGGAAACAACTCAGATGCCCTTCACTGAGTAAAACTTTGGACAAATGGACATATCCATACCATAGAATACTGCTCAACAATACAAAGAAAGTAATGAAATATCAACAACCTGGATACATTTCTAGGAAATTAGGCTGAGTGAAAAAAAAAAGTAATTCTAAAAGGCTACTATTATTCTATTTATATAACATTCAAAAATGGCAAATTTTAGAGATGAAGAACAGATTAGTTATTGTGAAGTGTTATGGAAGTAGGGTTGAAGTGTGCAGGGAGATGGGTAGGGTGCAAAAAGTGCAAGAATAGGGACCCTTTTGGTGATATTATTGTTTTACATCTTGGCTATGATAGTTATATGAATTTACATAAGTTAAAAAATTGCATGGAACTAAATAAATAAGTACACCACATAATCATTTCAGTCAATGATGTAACACATGTCAGACAGTGGTCCCACAAAAATAATAATGGAATTGAAAATTTCTCATTTGGAAGTGATGTCATTGCCACAGTAATGTTGTAGCACAACATGGGTTCTGTGGTGATGCTGTTATAAACAAACCTGCTGTGCTGCCATTCATATAAAAGAATAGCACATGCAAAAATTATGACATACATAACACTTGGTAATAAATGCTACTGATTTGTGTGTTTATTATACTATACTTTCATCATTGTTTTAGAGTGAATTTTTCTTTTTTAAAAAACGAAGTTTACTATAGAAGATTATGTTGTGTTATGCCAGAAGCAGCTTCATGAATCTCATGTTTACTGTGTTTCCTGATTGCATCATTTTTCTTGTGCTGAATTTAATCTCATGTTGTTTGAATATTTTGGCCCCAGGATCAACAGGCAGTTTTAGATAAAGATATAGATATTTTGATATAGATATGTGTATATCATTTATTGAATAGCCTAGGTGTGTAGTAGGTTATACCATCTTGGCTTGTGTAAGTACACTCTATGATGTTCTTACAATTACAAAATAGCCAAACAACACATTTCTCAGAACATGTCCACATCATTAAACAACTCATGACTGAATGTGTAGAACTGGGGAAGTATGACTATAATGAGTGCATTGAATTAATGTCAATTTCCTCATTATGGTAATTATACTGTAGTCTAGCAAGAAGTTACCTTTGGGAAAAATCATGTAAATGATAGACCGAATTATTATTACAGTTTCTTCAGAATTGCATATGACTCTTTAACTACCCTAAACTGAAAGTTCAATTATTTTTTTAAAAAATATACTCCATGGAATAAAAGTAATTTTTCAAATACTACACCCACTTTTTTAGGCAAGTTTCTCTGAGCATTTTAATGCATAATTAACTCAATATATATGTACTAGATATCCACCATATAATATAATGGTATCACCAGTAGTATAATTATAATATAATGGTGTTAGTATAATTATACCAGTCACTTAAAAATGAAAGACTAAACTTTGGCTACTATAAGACACATAATGAGTAGATCATATTAACACATTTCCACCAGAAAGTATCTTTAAGTTCATTATGCAAGTTACTATAAAATGCACTAGAACTCTTTGGGGCTAATTCTATAATTCTACAAATATTTGATAATAAGCATATTTAAAATGCTTTGATCACTCCTCATTAAGTACATGAGCAATGAATTTAGAATGCCTATTTGAATCAAGTCTTTATGATCAACCAACTATGATAACTTATTTGAAACCCTTATGCCTCATCTTCCTTACCTAAAATAACTGGAATAATTAGGTATTCATGTAAGTTTTTATGAAAATTTAAATGCAAAGAACCTGAAAACGAGAAAGCACTGAATTATTTTTGTCACATATAATACAAAACAACAGAACGATCCCAAGTTCTCAGCTATTATTAACAATAATGTAAGTATTATGGTTATATATTATTTCTATAATATATAATAATATAATTAAAAGATAATTCCAGATGGCTAGTGAATATAAAATTAGACATTTTAGCTGACTTTTTAAAGCATCCTGAACTATTTAATATTTTTAAAAAGAATGAAATCATATAATTTTATAGTAACCTATATTGATTTAACTACTCTTTAATTTTTTGGAGTTATTGTTTACATCATTATCTTTTGTATATATTTATCTATTTCAATGACAAAATGGTGAACAAATAATGACAGAGGTATTCAAAAGTTCAACCAATGAACTATTCATTGTATGAGATCTTAAAACTTACAAAGCTACCAACATTTAGAAAAACAGAAAGTAAATTTTATGCTTCTTTAACTCTAAAAGAGTTAAAGACAAAACATCTGGCATTTCCCTTTATTTTGTGTGAACAAATACTCATGAACTGGTCCTATTAGAGCCTGATGCCCTTTAAAGTATTTAGCAGATGTTTTCTGCTTTCCCTCTTATTTGTATTTTTTCTTTCTGTTATATACACCCTCTTTCTTTCCCACTTTTTATTTTATAGAATTGCTTTCCCAGATAAGTAATATGTGTGAATAAAAAATGTAATAGAACCTAACAACACTTCATAACACTTTTTATTTTCAAAATTCTTTGAAAGTCATCATTACTTCTATTATTTGATAGGTTAGTAAAATGTGGCTGTATTTTATTAAAGAATCATATTACCTGCACTAGTCACATCATTTTTTAATTTCTACTTTCTAATGGCAAATACTACATAAAATTGGCATTGTATTTCAGTCATACAAAGTAGATATGGTAAAAGCCTATTAGGCTCCTGGTCAACTCAACCACTGTGTTATATTACTCCCAAGAGCATATTCTTAATGCTGATCCCAGGCTGCTCTGGAATAACAAGTTTTCACACTTCCCATGGGAGAACATTTCATAGCAAAATTTTAGTATTAGAACATTGTCCTGGAAAATATTTAATTTAAATTTTTTCTTTCATTGTGATATTATATCTATTCATTCCTTTAAACTACTCTACTTTTGTTTTCATAAATCCTTCATTCAGTTACCTTATGACCAACCAATAAGCATTCTATCAATACAATTTCCCACAAATAATTTATATTAACTCAGCAATTCAAAGAAATGGAAAAAAGCCTAAGTATGTACTATTCAGAACCACAGAAAAGTGACCAAATACATGATAATTAAAATTTATTTACATGATATGTATTAAGCAGACTTATTTTGCATGGTTCTAAAAAAGAAGAGGTACATCACAAGTAAAGTAAAACAAAAATTAAATTGAATCTGAAGCATTTCTATGAAACATTGTGTTTGAAAAAATTGAAAAATTGACTTATTCATACAACAAACCAGCCCTTCTTAACACAATCTTAAACTATCTGAAGGCAATTGTTATATATTTTCCCTAAGATTAGCTAAGAAATAAATATAAGTTTTCATTATTTAAATTGATGAATATGACAAATAAACAAGCAAGGGGAAATAAATTGGCAAACAGTTGAAATGTAACATCTAATATTATAATAAATAAAATTTCATCCGACTACACTGGATTTAGTAGAAATAGTGGTCATCAAAAAAAATTTGCAATACTAGCAGTTATAAATGACAACATTCTATAGAGACAAAGTGATCAATGTATTAAATTTTCTTAGCTAAAAATTTTCAAGAAAAAATTGTATATTGATGTAAATAATTTTAAAAATAAAAAGGAAAAATTGTGAATTGATAACTGAAGAGAGAAATGATCAAAACATTAAACTGACACAATGACATTTATGCTCCCAAATTTTTTCCACACAAAAAAAAAATCAATAATGTCATGTTTATAATTAAATATATAATATTCCTGAGCAAAAAAGAAACATGATCCTAAAATTTAAAGTTAAATACCCATTAGCTCAAAATGCTCAGGTCAAAATAATCTCTTTCTATATTTAAAACATGTAATAAAGACCCTCTGATGTTTGAAATTTAAAAAAAAATATTTTGAAATGTTCTATTATTCACAATTCATTTATTTAGCAAACATTTACTGAGGGACTACTTTGTATGGGGTGGAGACATTACTAGGGAATTGAATCCAGGGCCTTGCACACGCCAAGCAAGTTCCCTAACACTGAGCTTCATCCCCAGTCCCTTCTATTTTTTATTTTGAAATAGAATCTCACTAAGTTGCCCAGGCTGGCCTCCAACGTGTGACCCTCCTACATCAGCCTCCTAAGTAGCTGGGATTACAAGCATTCATCAACAAGTGGATATTGAGGGACATTTAATTGTCAAATTGGGATTAGTAATGTGGAGCAGATTCCTGTGTAGGTGGAATTTAACATCTGTGAAACTTGTAGAGAATTGCATATTGTAATTATAATGACACTTTTTAAATAAAAAGCAAGATATAGTTTAATTAAAATGCTTTTAAAAAGTTTACTAGTATTTTTATAACTGTGGTTTACAACATATTTCACCCAAAAAGAAAAAGCGGGAAAAAACAACAACTTTTTCAATGGACACACCTCACAATGTTAGAAAGCATGTGAGCCAGAAATGTACGTATATTCTCAAAACTATACACTTGTATTCATTGGTAGGCTGTAAAATAAATTATACCTCTTCTCATTTTCCTTTTGATAGTAATATATGAATGCTTTTATTATGTTTTCTAATTTTATTTTTTTATATTGATAAAAAGTCATATACTTCAGCATTACCTTTGGGAAACTTAAACAAAAACAAAAATTAAATAAACATTTCCTCAACGACAAAACAAAGCTATTATACATTTTCCTTTTAATTGTAAGAGAGAAGGCATCAGCAAGGTGAAGAAGTAAGACAAACTAACCTTCATCCCCTTTTCCAATAACAATAATCAGACAGCTGTCCATCAACGAAAATAAAATTGCTTTAAGAAAATTTAGGAGCCCCATTAACAAACTGCAGCAACATAAAGGAGAGACAGAGAGATAGGGTAGCAAAAAAATAGTTTTATTTGTGTGCTTCAACCCATTTCCCAGGTGTGCACAATTCAGCACCAAGAGAAATCTGGACACCTGAATTTTCCATATGGGCAAAGTAAGTGAGTAGCTTCCCCATGCTTTCAGAGCACTACTGAGGGGTGACTTCATTCATAACACCAAGATTGCTGCAGAGATAACAATTTCCATCAAATCTGGAGCTAGGAACCATAAAACCATAAGAAGTACAATGTCATTGGCAAAGGCAAATAGGTAATAAAATACATAATAATATAACTATGCAATTAAGTTGCACAACTTAATCTTAATGTAAAAGATAACAACATTAACTACAACCACAGACATATGGTAATCAACTTATAATATATACAAGATTTTAAAATGAATAGAGTGGAGTAGAAGGTAAAAGTGTAGAGGTTTTATGTACAACTAAAATTGTCATCAAATTAAAATAGACCATTATGAACAGGAGAGTCTAGAAGTAATCCCACACATCACATGAGAACACACATTAAAGAAAGGGCAATCTTCAATAAATGGTGCTGGGAATACTGGATACATGTAGAAGAATGAGACTAGCCCTCTCTCTGTCCAGTAACAAAAATCAACTAAAAATGAGTAAAAGATCTAATGTAAACCTAAAATACATTTTTACCTAAAAGCACAGGAATGCTTCAGGATATTGGAATAGGTAAGGATATTTTGACTAAGACCCAAAGCACAGGAAACAAAAGCAAAAATAGACTTATGGGACTACATCAAACAAAAAATTTCTGTACAGTAAGTAGATCATCAATAGTGTAAAAGGACTTGAGAAAATGAGAGCAGTTATATATCTGACAAAGGGTTAGTATTTAAAATGCCTAATGAATTCAAACAAATCAAAAACAAAGAAGAACAAAACAGAAATAATATTAAAAAATAATCTGATTTTAAATGGGCAACAGATATAAGTAGACAATTTCTAAAGGAAAACATAAATATGAAAACAAGTATATCAAAAAATGTTCAACATCACTAATCATCAGGGAAATACAAGTAAAAATCACAATGATGTGTGATCTCAAGTAAGAATGTCTATTATCAAAAAGAATAAAGATAATAAAGAAAAGGGAACCCTTGCACACATTGGTAATTAATTCATCTTCTTATGGTGAATTAATATAGCCATTATGAAAAACAGCATGGAGGTTCCTCAAAAAATTAAAATTAGAAAATACTATATGATCCAGCAATGCCACTCCTGGATATATGTGTAAAGGAAATGAAATGAGTATGTCAAAGAGACATCTGCACTTCCATTTTCATTGTATCACCATTCACAATAATCAAGAAATGGAAAAAAAAAACTAAATGTCCATCAACTGATGAATAAATAATGAAAATCTGGTACATAAACACAATGGAATACTATATAGCTATAAGAAGAATAAAATCCTATCATTTGCAATAACAAGGATAAAATAAGATAATTTTATTAAGTGAAGTAAGGCACAGAAATTTTAGTGATATATGAATTTACTCATATGTAGAATTTTTAAAAGTTTATCTTATAGGAGTTGAGAGAAGAATAGTGGTTGTCAGAGGCTGAGGGTGAAGATTAGGGAAAGATTGATTATCAAGTATTAAGTTATAGGTAGAAAAGATAAAGAATTTCTATTCTATTGCACAGTAGGATAGGTATAGGTAATAATATTGTACTATAGTTCTTTTAAAAACTAACAGAAATTATTTTGAGTGATTTCATCACAAAGACATGGTAAATATTTAGGGAGATAGATATGTTTACCTAATTTGAACATCACACAATGTATGTACACATCAAAACATCACAGGAGGGGCTGGGGATGTGGCTCAAGCGATAGCGCACTCGCCTGGAATGCGCGAGGCACTGGGTTGGATCCTCAGCACCACATAAAAATAAAATAAAAAGATGTTGTGTCCACCAAAAACTGAAAAAATAAATATTAAAAATTCTCTCTCTCTCTCTCTCTCTCTCTCTCTCTCTCTCTCTCTCTCTCTCTCTCTCTTCAAAAAAAAAATCACAGGATACCTAAATATATATAATTTTATGTCAGTTTAAAAAATACTAAGATAGACCATTATAAGTACAGAAAGATGTACACAATTTTCATGGTAGCCATAAAGGAAAGGTACACAAAAGATAAAGTGAAAAGAATCAAACCAAATCATTCTAAAAAAAATCATGAAATACCAAAAGAAAAGAGCAAGAGAGAGAGAGAGAGTAAAATAAAATAGCAAGACAGACAGAAAATAATGAAATGGCAATAGTAAGTCCTTATCTATCAATAATCATAACAAAATGGAAATAGTTGTGCTTATATAACAATCACTTTACATTACAATGAATTAAACTACCAATCAAAAAACATACAGTGCCCAAATGGATTTAAAAAATATCCAGCAATATGAGGCATATAAGAGACTCACTGTAGATATAAAGATATTCATAGTCTTAAAGTAAATGATACCTAAGAGATCAGAGCGGACATACTTATATCAAAAAAATAGAATTATTCAAGTGAAAAGCATAGTCACTAGAGACAAAAAAACTATATAATGGTAAAAGTTTTAACAGAAAGCTATACCAATGATAATACATATCCATAGAACATTAAAACACTAAAATATACAAAACATGGACAGAGCTACAGGGTGAAATTGATAGCAATGAAATAATAGGAGACTTCAATATTACACTTAAAATAATGGATGAAAGAGTAAGCAGAATTTTGAAAGGAAAGTGCTAACTTAAACTAAGCTCTAGACTTAACCGACCTAACAAACACATACAGAACTGCTCCCCAACAACAGCACAATACAAATTTTTCTCGAACACAATGGAACATTTTCCTGGATAGGACACATGTTAGTTCACAGCATAAAACTTAATAGTTTTAAGAAGATTGGAATTATGCCAAGTATAATCTCAGATCACAATGTAATGAAAGTAAAAATAACAAAATCACAACTGGGAAATTCACAAACATCTAAATTAAACAACATGTACTTGAATAACCACTGAAATAAAGAGGAAATCAAAAGGGAATTTTAAAAGTTCTTCAAACAAGATTGAAAATCCCAAACTTGTGTGATTCAGTGAAGGCAGTACTAAGAGGGAAGTTTATTGTGTTAAATTCCTACAACTAATAATAAAGATCTCAAGTAAATTACCTACATTTATAACTCAAGGAACTTTTAGAAGAAGAATAAACCATACCCAAAGCTAGCAAAAAGAAGGAAATAATAAAATTCACAGCAGAAATAGAGAATAGAAAAATAGAAAAAAAAAACAATAAAACTGAGTTGATTTTTTGAAAAGATAAAGTTGACAGGCCATTAGCAAGACTAAGGGGAAAAATACCTCAAATTATAAAATCAGAACTGTTAGAAAAGACAAAGCATGGATTTTAAAAAGATGATAAAGGACTATTATGAATAACTATACACAAAAATTTAGTAACCTATAAAACAGATGTTTTCCTAGAAACATAGGACCTACCAAGGCTGTATTAGGAAGTAATAGAAAGCCTGAATAGACCAAGGAGGATATTGAATCAGTAATCAAAAGCTTCCAACAAGAAAAAGCTCAAGACCTTATGGCTCCCTGGATAGATTCTAACAAATGTCCAAAAATTAGAAGAGACAATACTTCTAAATTCATATTATAAGGTCTGTATCACTGACCCCAAGCCAGCCAAAAATACTTCAAGAAAACTACAGGCCAATACCTCTGGATGAACATACACATGAAAAGCCTCAATAAAATATTAGTTAAAGGGCACAAATGATCATGCACCACAGTCAAGTGGAATTTATCTCTGAGATGCCAGGATAATTCAACATGAGAATCAGTCAAAGTGATATACAACATTAATAGAATGAAAGGAAAATGAAAACCCATGATCATCTCACTAGATGCAAAAAAAAATTGTTTGACAATTCAACATCTTTTCATGATTAAAAACTCATTATATATATATATATATATATATATATATATATATATATATATATATATATATAATGAGTTTATACTTGGCATAAAACAGATATAAGAGAAACTTACCTTTACACAATAAATTCCATATATGAAAAACATATACTTAACATCATAATCAATGAAGAAAATCCATTTTTTTCCCTCTGGAACAAAGCAAGAATGCCAACTCTCATAACTCCTATTCAGCATAGCACTAGAAATCCTAGCCAGAACCATCAGTCATGAAAATAAATAAATAAATAAATAAATAAATAAATAAATAAGCAAGCACCTAAATTCAAAGGAAAGAGGTAAGATTACCTCTGTTTGCAGATCACATGATTTACTTGCAAAATCCTAAAGACTATACAAAATTGCAAGTATTAATAAAACAAATTTAGTCAAATTACAAGACGCAAAACCAACATACAAAAAAAATCAGTGGTGTTTTCTTACATAAACAGTAAAATATCTAAAAGAGAAATTAAGAAACAATACCATTCATATTAGCAACAACAACAAATGTACTTACAAATAAATTAAGAAGATGAAAGATTTATACACTGAAAATTATAAATCATTGATGAAAGAAATTTTTAAAAGGCAAATTAATGGAAAGCCATCCTGTGTTCATGAATTTAAAGAATTTGCATTATTAAAATGTCCATATTACCCAAAGCAATCTGCAAAGTCAATTTGATACATATCAAAACTCCAATGGCATTTTTTACAAAAGTAGAAAAAAAATCCCTAAAAATCATAATGAATCACAAAGACCCTGAATAGCCAAAGCAATATTGAGAAAAAAGAAAGTTACTTTATAATATAGTTATATCACAAAACTATAGTAATCAAAACAGTACAGTGCTGATATAAAAACAAACATTAAACAGACTAGAGAACCCAGAAATAAACATATATATTTTGTGGTGTGAGGGATACCAGGGATTGAACTCAGGCACTCAGCCACATCCCCAGCCCTTTTTTGTATTTTATTTAGAAACAGGGTCTCACTGAGTTCCTTAGTGCCTTGCTTTTGCTGAGGCTGGCTTTGAACTCATAATCCTCCTGCCTCAGCCTCCTGAGCCATTGGGATTATAGGTGGCAACCCATCTATTTTTGGTCAACCAATGTTTTACAAGGATATCAAGAAAACACAATGTGAAGATGATAGTCTCTTCAACTAATAGTGCTAGAAAAACTGTATATGATGTGATGGAAAAAAAGGGGGGGGAAGAAAAGCTGGGCACAGTGGCACATGCCTGTAATCTCAGCAGTTTAGGAGGCTGAAACAGGAGCATCTTGAGTTCTAAACCAGCCTCAGCAAAAGCGAGGTGCTAAGCAACTCAGTGAGAATCTGTCTCTAAATAAAATACAAAATAGGGCTGTGGGTGTGACTCAGTTGTGAAGTGGCCCTGAGTTCAATCCCCAGTATCCCTCAGAGAGAAAGAGAGAGAGATAAAAAATATAAAGGAAAGAAAAAAAGAAGAAGAAGAAATTGAACCACTATCACATATCATACACAAAAATTAACATGAAATGGATTAGAGAATTCAACATAAAACTTGTAACTGTATAAATCCTAAAGGAAAAACTTTTTTGCAGTGATCTTGGCCATATATTTTTTGTATGACACAAATAGCACAGACCACTAAACCAAAAATCAGTAAATGGTATTACATCAGACTAAAAACTTTGGTATAGCAAAGAAACAAACAATAAAATAAAAAGGCAACCTAATTGATGAGAGAAAGCATTTGGAAACCATGAACCCGGTACAAGATTAATACCCAAAAATACAAAACCAAATACTTGATGCCAAAAACACAAGTAGTTGGATTGGAAAATGGGCAACGAACATAAATAGACATCTCAAATGAATATAAATTCAGATGGCAAATAGACATATAAAAAATTGCTCAACATCTCTAATATCAGGAAAATGAAAATCAAAGCCACACAGATATATACCTCATACTCTGTTAAAATGACTATTATAAAAAAAATAAGAAGTGGTGAGAATGTGGGAAAAAGAAATTCTTCTGCACTATTTTCAAAAGAACCTTCCCAGTTCACTAGTCCTTTCTCTGTTTCCCATTGTTTTAATCTATGTCAGGTTTCCACCTACTTGAGACCACTAAAATTGCTCAGGTCACTATCTAGGATACTAATTGTCAAATTCAACTGGATGCTCTTACTTCTTTTATCAGTCAATAACTCTGCAGCATTTGATTATATTTTTTAAAGTTTTTCAGTTTTTATTATATATGGATATTTTCTCCAGATTCTAATTCAAGTTACTGACAATTCCTTTTCAGTCTCATTTGTTGCTCTCATCACATCTTTCTTCCTGATTTATTGTCAAGTAAAACACAATTGCAAAAACATGATGCATATTATTGACTCATTTCTGATCTGTAGAAGGATATATATTAATCTATTTGGTACTGGGAATTGAACCCAGGCTCTTTTTACCACTGAGTTATATCCCAGCCCTTTAAATATTTTATTTTGAGACAGAGTCTCATTAAGTTGCTGAGGCTGGCCTCTAACTCACCATCCTCCTTGCCTCAGCCTCCCGAGTTGGTGGGATTACAGGCATGTGTCACTGCACCCAGCTATTAGGTATACATTGATAGACATAAATATTCAAAGTATACTCAAGTAAATTGTATTATAAGTCCAGAAAAGATTATGAATATCAAAATATATTAGGAAGCAGTAGCAATGATCTGGGTGAATTTAGTTCAATTCTACAGTTTCTAAATGTTCTCTTATCTGCCACATATGACTTTTAAAACTGGAGAATCAATATATTAAACAATTATGCTTATATATTTCTCAAATAGACTTAAACATATTAATTCCCAAACTGCTCTTCAAGCCTGGTTCTTTTCCATGACATGGATGTCCCAGAGTCAAATTCACTCCTCACTACCATTCCTCTTTTAATCTCCGAATCATACTTTTCCCTAGATAAGTACTTTGTTGCTGCTATGTCTTTACAAATGTAGAGTTCCCAAGTGGAATGCTTCATAAATTATTCATGTTTCTATCCCTGGCATAAAGCATGCATTATGTCTTATAAAAAAAGTTACTGATATTATTTGAGTGAATAAACTAAAGGCATTAATTTTTATTCCTTATGTTTTAAAGAATTATTAAAGTTTTTTAATTGGATAGTAACATGCTTGGATTTATAATTTAAGTTTAATCTCCATGTATAGTCCATGTATAGTCATATTCTGTTTAACAATGCAGATACATTCTGAGAAATGTGACATTAAGTGATTTCCTTTCTGTATAAATATCATAGAGTAAGCTTACATAGGTCTAGATGGCATAGGGTAATCACTTGAAGTGGCCTCTGGGTGGAAACAAGAGACATAATAAGAAATATGTGAAGCGGCTGCTAGTATAAAATGGCATGAGTTTTACAGTAAACATGTTTACAAGTAGAAATATCCTGTAAAACAACAAAAAGTAGAACAGTGAAGACATAAATCAATAGCATAGCTACTTATTGTCAGTAAGTTCTGTACATAATTGTATGTGCTACACATTCATTCAACTGGCAGAACAGAATTGTTTGTATCACCACCATAAACACATGAACAATGCATTGCACTAAAATGATAGGGGTAGAATCTTTTCAGCTTCACTGTAATCTTGGTGAACCACTGGAGTATTTGTTGTCATTGACCAAAACATTGTTATGTAGTCATTATTTTAAAAATGAAATGAAAACACAGAGTTTAGAAGACAGAATCATAAAAAGTCACAAAAATTAGCATCAATGGTAGAAACTTTCTGATGCAGTTGGTTCCTTAAGGAACAGCAAAAACAAAAACCCACATTCTTTATACACTTGCTTTTAAAAAAAAAATATTTATTTTAGCTTTATTTTATTTATTTGCTGAGGATCAAATCCAGGGTCTCACACATGCTAGGTGAGCACTCTACCACCAAGCCACAAACCCAGCCTTATACTTCTTTATTTTTTTTCAATTAGTTGCACATGATAGTACAATGATCTTGACATATCATACATTTGAATCAAATTGGGTATAATTTCTCATTTTTCTGAGTGTACAGGTTGCAGAATCACATTAGTTATACAGTCATATATATACATACAGCAATACTAGTGTCTATTTTATTCTGTTGCCCTTCCTTTACCCCATTCCCCTCCCCTCCCCTCCCATCACTTCTCCACATTATTTAGTATGACTGGTTTTTAGTGATTCTAAAATGAATCTTTGCTGCCATCTTGTGGAAAGAAAACAATATTTAGATTTTTATATCACCAGGTTTTTCAAGAGTTACAGTCTATAGTTATCTCTATTATTTAAGTTCTTCATTATTTAAAAAGAAATTTGAAATTAACACAAACATCTAAGAGCATTCCTTCTGCTGCTTTCATGATAACTCAGTATTTTTCTACAAAGCCTTTTTATTTATATCCTTTTGAACGAATATTATTTTATAATTTTAACACAAATATTTCTAAGCTCATTTTTGTTCAGTTTTGCTCCAAATGCTACAGGTTAAAGAAAAACTTCGATTATATTTGTGAATTTACTTATCAAACTCCTTTATTATTGAATACATATAAATTCATTTATTCAAAACATATTTATTAAATGCCTATTTTATGCCTGTCTTTGCTATAAGCACTCAAGATATAAAAATATAATAATAGCAAAAATAGAGAGAAAAATACATGTCTTTTAGAACTAATAATTTAGTGAGACATATGAGGTAGATTTCCATGACCTTATATGCTTTTAAAACTTTCTTGTTTGGGGCTGGAGCTATGTCTCAGTGGTAGAGCATTTACCTGGCATGTATGAAGCGCTGGGTTTGATTCTTAGCACCATATAAAAATTATAATAAAGGTCCACCAACAACTAGTAAAATATTTTTTTAAAAAACTTGCTTTTTCCCACAATAAAATTGCACAAGTTCCTAGTATAGAATAAAAATACAGAAAAAATGCCTATAAAATAGGACTTTTTTGAGACAATATAGTTTAGAATTCTCAAAAACTAACATAAAATATTGCAGAAAATACAAGTGTTAGTGATTTTCAGTATTGACGGGATTATAGAAAATATAGTATAACTAAATGAATCAGCAATAAATTTCAATAATTTGGCTCATTATTTCAATCTAAAGAAAACAGGCCTTTTTTCATAACCCACTTCAATCTAATGTATGAAATATGATATGTCAAGAGCTTTGTAATGTTGTGAACAACCAATAAAAAAAAAAAAAGAAAAAGAAAACAGGCCTTTTGACATTCATATGTACCATCTGAAGAACTATGGCATAATGAAGATTGAAATGGTTTAGAATAACCAGGAACACTAAGTTGGCAGAGGATTGTACCATTTTATGTTTACTTCTCCTCCTCTCACTTCCAGTGTGATAATTATTAGAAAGATTTGAGAGACGATGGCGGGCTAGAGGGAGGCAGTATTCTGTGTTACTCCGTGATCCAGATCTCACCTAGTCGAAATACTGCATCTCTGAGAGTGTTATAGGACCCCTATACAGCTGCTTTCAGGAGCTATCACAAGCGCTATGACCCCTGTGCAGGGCTCTGAGCATCAGCATTCAAGTAGGACTCTGGAACTCCTGGCTCCAAAAACCCAAAGCCCGAAGTTCTAGCTCACACAGGACTCACGAGCATCTTAGCAGAATCACCTATCAGAACCTCTACAGAACTCTCTGACTTCACTCCACTCCCACACAGGTCACTCAGCTGCTACTTACCCACAGCATAATGCCTCCATCTTGGATCACTTTTCTTGCCATATTTGGTGGGGGCAGCTCCAAGATCGGATCTCCATCTGGCCAGGTACCAGGTTTCCAATTCCCCCTCTCCCCAGCAGCAATAACTCAACACACTAACTACCCAACACAAAACAGCTCTCAGTTGGACAGGTGTGCAGTGCAGTGCGACCAGGGCACTGGCCACCTGGTGTGAGCTAGGTGTGAGAGGTCCTGCAATTGCAATTGGGAATTGCTAAGGGAGAGGGAGACGGGGCTAAAATTTGGAGCCCAACAGAGAGACCAGGAACTGGGAAATCACCAGGCAAGACAGGGAAACAGTACCAGGCACTCAAGTCATACAAGCAGTCCCAAAAAGAATGCCATGAGGTGCAGTGTCCCTGCAGGGACTGGCAGATGCCACTCCTTACTTCTAGGAGCCCTACACTAGGACCAGTCTTCCTACCATTGTTACCTCCACCATCCTGAGGGCAGAGACACCAGCTTACAACAGAAAACACCACCTACTAGATGAGAAGAGAAACAGAAAAGATACATATCTCTAAAATTAGCAACAACCCTGATTTCTTCCTTTGAGTATTTTTTTTTCCTCTTTCTCTTCTACACCTCTATCCTCCGGCCCTCACATCCCCAACATATGTGAAACCAAGAACTTTGCATGAAATATGACTTTGAGGACTGAGTCATCTGAATAACAGAACATAGAGGTGTTGAATATGCCCTTTTTTTCTTCTTTTATTTTTTCTTCTTTCATTTTTCTTTCCCCCTCCAAATTTTACTATTTTAACATCCTGCATTTTTCTAAATACATATGTGTGTTTGTTTTATGTACTCTACTGTCTTCCCATGTACTTGTCTATCCCAAATTACTTCCTGTCAATTCTCTTGCTACTAACCCTCTTCATCAGATTTCTCTTTTACACTTCCTAAGATATATTAACTCTATATCCTATCATTCTACCTTCTCGGCATATCATCCTATACCCCACCCCTAGTTCATTGTCAACCATCAGAAACTGTAAACATTTTTACAAAACTATTGATTATATTTTAGATAATAATTTAATCCAACATTTCTATACATTAAGACTAAAGTGTAAATCTCTTAATAGCAACAGATTGTTCATAGGTGGTATATTGTTGATATTGGGAACTGTTAACATTGTCCTCCCGAAAAAGGAGGGATCTTGGAACCCTACAATAGCACTAAAAATCTATAGGATAAAACCAATAAAACCCCAGACACACAGAGCTTGAAAGGAAGACACATGAGCAACATGAAAAGAAAAGGGAACAAAGTGTCCAAAACAAATCAAGACAACACATCATTACAATCATTGGCATACACAGCAGAAGAAATGACAGAGAAGGGTTTCAGGATGTACACAGTTAAAATGTTCTGTGAACTCAAAGAAGATACAACAGAGCAAATACAGGCAGTGAAAGATTACCTCAACAAGAAGCTACAAAAATTACAGGAAGCAAAAGATGACCTCAACAGGGAGATTAAAAAAAAAAAAAATCACAAGCTCAAATGAAAGCATCACCAACAGACTAGACCATTTGGAAGATGGGACATCAGACAATGAAGACAAAATATATAATCTTGAAAAAAACATAGACCACAGACTGGTAATGGTAAGAAACCACAAGCAGAACATTCAAGAAATGTGGGAGAGCATAAAGAGACCAAATTTAAGAGTTATTGGGATAGAGGAAGTCATAGAGGTACAAACCAAAGGAATGAACAATCTATTCAATGAAATAATATCAGAAAAAATTTCCAAACATGAAGAATGAATTGGAAATACAAATTCAAGAAGCCTACAGGATGCTGAATGTACAAAATCACAACAGATCCACACCAAGGCATATTATAATAAAAATGCACAACATACAAATAAGGAGAGAATTTTAAAAGTCACGAGAAAGGAATCAGTTTACATATAGGGGAAAACCAATTAGGATAATGACAGATTTTTCAACACAGACCCTAAAAGCTAGAAGATCTTGGAACAACATTTATCAAGCTCTGAAAGAAAATGGGTGCCAACCAAGAATTTTGTATCCAGCAAAATTAAGCTTTAGATTTGAAGATGAAATAAAAACTTTCCATGATAAACAAAAGGTAAAAGAATTTATAACTAGAAAACCAGCACTACAAAACATCCTTGCAAAAATATTCCATGAAGAGGAAACAAAAAACAACAATGAAAAATCAGCAGAGGGAGGTAGTACCCTATAGGAAAAATTAATCAAAGAAAAAAATCAAGTGAAGTTAAATAACAAAAATAAACAAATATTGCTGGGAATACAAACCATGTCTCAATAATAACTCTGAATGTTAATGGCTTAAACTCACCACTCAAAATACATAAGCTAACAGATTGGATTAAAAAAAATACCCAACAATATGTTGCCTCCAGGATATTCATATGATAGGAAAACACATACAAAAACTGAAGGTGAAACATTGGGAAAAATCATAGCACAGACATGGACTGCAGAAGCAAACAGGGGTTTCCATCCTCATATCAAATAAAGTAGACTGCAAGCCAAAGTTGATAAAAAAATAAATAAAGATGGACATTACATACTGCTCAAGGGAATCATACACCAATAAGACATAGCAATCATAAATCTATATGCCCCAAACCATGGTGCAGCTACATTCATCAAACAAACTCTTCTCAAGTTTAAGAGTCAAATTGACCACAACACAATAATCTTGGTGACTTTAACACACCTCTTTCATCACTGGATAGATCTTCCAAACAAAAGTTGAATAAAGAAACTATAGATCTCAATAATACAATCAATAACTTAGACTTAACTAACATATATAGAATATTTCAACCTGCATCAAGCTGATACACTTTCTTCTCAGGAGCACATGGATCCTTCTCTAAAACAGAACATACAATATGCTGCAAAGCAACTCTTGGTGCTTTGAAAAAATAAAGTCGGTGCTTTGAAAAACTAAATAAAATTAACAGACCTTTAGCTATGCTAACAAAGAGAAAGAGAAAAAAACTCAAATTACCAGCATACATGATGAAAAAGGTAATATCACAACAGACACTACAGAAATATAGAGGATAATTAGAAATTATTTTGAAAACTTGTACTCCAATAAAATAGAAGACATTCTTAAGTCATGATTTGCCCGGTTTGAACCAGGAAGATATACACAATTTAAAGAAATCAATATCAAGTAATGAAATAGAAGACACCATCAGAAGCCTACCAACCAAGAAAAGTCCAGGACTGGATGGATACACAGCCAAGTTCTACAAGACCTTTAAAGAAAAACTAATACCAATACTCTTCAACTTATTTCAGGAAATAGAAAAAGAGGGAGCACTTCAAAACTCATTCTATGAGGCCAATATCACCCTGATTCCAAAACCAGGCAAAGACACATCAAAGAAAGAAAACTTTAGACCAATATCTCTAATGAACATAGATGCAAAAATTTTCAATAAAATTCTGGCAAATCAAATAAGAAACATATCAAAAAGATCATGCACCATGATCAAGTGGGATTCATCCCAGTGATGTAAGTTTGGTTCAACATACAGAAATAAATATAATTCATCTCATCAATAGACTTAAAGATAAGAATCATATGATCATCTCAATAGATGCAGAAAAAGCATTTGAAAAAATATAGAATCACTTCATTTTCAAAACACTAGAAAAACTAGGGATAACAGGAACATATCTCAATATTGTAAAGGCTTCCTATGCTAAGCCCTAGGCCAACATAATTCTCAATGGAGAAAAATTGAAGGCATTCCCTCTAAAAACTGGAACAAGACAAGGATCTCCTCTTTCACCACTTCTATTTAGATCTTGAAACATTGGCCAGAGCAATTAGACAAAAGAAATTAAAGGGAAATGTATAGGAAAAAAAATAACTTAAATTAGCATTATTTGCTGATGATATGATTCTATACCTAGAAGACCCAAAAACTCCACCAAAACACTTCCAGAACTAGAAAATGAAATCAGCATAGTAGCAGGATATAAAATCAAGACCCATAAATCAAAGACATTTCTGAATATTAGTGACAAATCCTCTGAGAGAGAAATGAGGAAAACTACCCCACTTACAAAAGCCTAAAATAAAATAAAATACTTGGAAATCAACTTAAAGAAAGAGGTGAAAGATCTATGCAATGAAAACTACAGAACCCTAAAGAAAGAAATCAAAGAAGACCTTAGAAGATGGAAAGATCTATCTTGCTCTTGGATGGGCAGAATTTATATTATCAAAGTGACCATACTACCAAAAGCACTATACAAATTTAATGCAATTCCAATCAAAATCCCAATAGCATTCCTCATAGAAAGAGAAAAAGCAATCAGGAAATTTATCTGGAAAAATAAGAGACCCAGAATTGCTAAAGCAATCCTTAGCAGGAAGAGTAAAGTAGGTGGCATCACTATACCAGAACTTAAACAATACTACAGAGCAATAGTAACAAAAACAGTATGGTATTGGAACCAAAACAAACTGGTAGATCAATGCACAGAATAGAGGACACAGAGACTAACCCATAAAATTACAACTACCTTATATTAGACAAAGGTGCCAAGAACATGCTTTGGAGAAAATGGTGCAATAAATAGTGCTGGGAAAACTGGAAATCCATATGCAACCAAATGAAATTAAACCCCATCTCTCACCATGTACACAACTCAACTCAAAGTGTATCAAAGACCCAGGAAGTAAACCAGAGTCTCTGTGTCTAATAGAAGAAAAAGTAGGCCCTAATCTTCATCATGTGGGATTAGGCTCCAACTTCCTTAATAAGACTCCTTTGGCATAATAATTAAAATTAAGAATCAATAAATGGGATGAACTCAAACTAAAAAGTTCCTTCTCAGCAAAAGAAACAATCTGTGAAGTAAATAGAGAGCCTACATCTTGGGAGCAAATATTTATCCCCTCACACATCAGGTAGAGCACTAATCTCTAGGGTCTATAAAGAACTCAAAAAGCTAAGCACCAAAAAAATAAATAACCCAATCAATAAATGGGCCAATGACCTGAACAGACACCTCTCAGAAGATGATGTACAATCAATCAACAAATATATGAAAAAAGTGTTCATCATCTCTAGCAATTAGAGAAATGCAAATCAAAACTACTCTAAGACTTCATCTCACACCAGTTAGAATGGCAGCTATTAAGAACGCAAATAACAGTAAGTGTTAGGATGTTGGGAAAAAGGCACACTCATACATTGCTGGTAGGACTGTAAATTGGTACAGCCAATATGGGAAGCAGTATGGAAATTCCTTGGAAAACTGGAAATGGAAGCAACCACAACTTGACCCAGCTATCCCTCTCCTCGGTCTATATTCAAAGAACTTAAAAACAGCATACTAATGGGACACAGCCACATCAATGTTTATAGCGGCACAATTCACAATAGCTAAACTGTGGAACCAAGGTAGATGCCCTTTAGTAGATGAATGGATTAAAAAATGTGGCATTTATATACAATAGAATATTACTCAGTAATAAAAGAGAATAAAATCATGGCATTTGCAGGTACATGGATGGCGTTGGAGAAGATAATACTAAGTGAAGTTAGACAATCCCCAAAAAACAAATGCTGAATGTTTTCTCTGATATAAGGAGGCTGATTCATAGTGTGGTGGGGGCGGGGAGCATGGGAGGAATAGACGAACTCTAGATAAGGCAGAGGAGTGGGAAGGTAAGGGAGGGGGCAATGGGTTAGCAAGGATGGTGGAATGTGAGGACCCATTATCCAAAGTGCATGAATGAAGACACGAATTGGGGTGAACATACTTTATATACAACCAGAGATATGAAAAATCGTGTTGTATATGTGTAATAAGAATTGTAATGCTTTCTGCTGTCATTTATTTTTAAAAAATCAATTAAAATTTTTTAAGTTTAAAAAAAAGAAAGAAAGATTAGATGTACCAGGCATTTTACATGTTGATACCTGAGAAGCCTGGGAGTAGAAGGAGAAATGTACATAATGCAGATAAAAAGAGACATTGTCACATACACTACACACTTACTATTGGAAAATAGTGACCAAGAGCATATGGGGCAAAAATTCTGTATGATCCCCACTTCTTTTGTGGAGCTATTAAAATAAGAAGATCATCTTAGATGGAAAATAAAATTTAAAAAAAGCAAAAAATGAGACTTTTATCATAGGAAAATATTTTACAATTTTAATATGATATTTTAATGAATTATTTCTGTAAGTATTTCTGACTGTTGAGTAAGTTCATATATGGATAATGTGGACTCTATGGGTAAAATTGTACTATGCAAATAACTGCCTATATGTGCTTATATGTGTGTACATGTACATGTACTAAAAAGCAAAAATATACATATGTGTTTTTTTAAATATAGTTTATTGTTACCAGTATTTATTTTTACTGTTTATGCTTTAGTTTTTTTCTTGGTTTCTAGGGAAGTGTTTAAATGTATTGTTTGTATTTTTTATTTTTTTAAATTGAAAGTCTAAATATTTCAAAAGCTAAGGCAATCCAAGTTTCTTAATAACTTTGTTTCAAGATATTGATTTTTTTAATATGAAAATTTTGGTAGAACAATTTACAAGATACACAAGAATACCAATAGCTCAAGAAACAAAGGACCTGAATCCACATTTCTCAAAGGAAGACAAACAAATGCCCAGCGGATGCAAAAAGCACAATAATTAAAATCAGCCTTACTCTCATCAGGAAATGCAAATTGAAACCACAATGTGGTATCACCTCACATTTGTTAGAATAAGTACACTTGTACACACTTGTAGACAACAACAAAGGATAACAAGTGTTGATATGGTTTTGAAAAAAGTAGAACCCTTGTATACTGTTAGTGGGTATGCAAACTGGTATAACCACTGTGAAAAACAATATGGAGGTTCCTCAAAAAATTAAAAATAGGCCAGGCCCAGTGACTGGTGGCCAGTAATCCTAGCAGCTCAGGAGGCTAAAGCAGGAGGATCATGAATTTGAAGCCAGCCTTAGCAACATAGCGTGATCATGTCTCAAAATAAAAAATAATAAATGAGTTAGGGATGTAGCTCAGTAGCTAAGCACCCCTGGGTTCAAGTCCCGGTTCAAAAGCAAAAACAAAAAATTTAAAAAAGAACTATCATACGATCCATAAACCCTTCTGCTGGGTATATATACAAAGAAAATAAAATTAAGCATATATACACTACCATATTAATTGTAGCAAAATTCACAATAGCCAAGATATGAAAACAAGTTGTGCCCTCATCAACAAATGAACACAAACAATGTTTGAGATTTATATATACACACACATTAAACTATTATTTAGTCTTTAAAAAGAAGAAAATCTTACTACTTGAGACCACATAAATGAATTTGCAGACTATTATGCTAAGGGAAATAAAGAAGGCAAAAAGTCAAACACTGGTGCTGGGAATGTTGCTCAGTGTAGAACATGTGTCTAACATGTGTAAGACCA